>NC_091150.1:47542875-47702875 GCF_040958095.1 Procambarus clarkii | reverse complement strand
TGGTAGTGGTGGTGGTAGTGGTTGTGGTGGTAGTGGTGGTGGTAGTGGTTGTGGTGGTGGTGGTAGTGGTGGTGGTTGTGGTGGTGGTAGTGGTGGTGGTTGTGGTGGTGGTAGTGGTGGTGGTAGTGGTTGTGGTAGTGGTTGTGGTGGTGGTGGTAGTGGTGGTGGTTGTGGTGGTGGTGGTAGTGGTGGTGGTTGTGGTGGTGGTAGTGGTGGTGGTAGTGGTTGTGGTGGTGGTGGTAGTGGTTGTGGTAGTGGTTGTGGTGGTGGTGGTAGTGGTGGTGGTTGTGGTGGTGGTAGTGGTGGTGGTAGTGGTTGTGGTGGTGGTGGTAGTGGTTGTGGTGGTGGTGGTAGTGGTGGTGGTTGTGGTGGTGGTAGTGGTGGTGGTAGTGGTTGTGGTGGTGGTAGTGGTTGTGGTGGTGGTAGTGGTGGTGGTAGTGGTTGTGGTGGTAGTGGTGGTGGTAGTGGTTGTGGTGGTGGTTGTGGTGGTGGTGGTGGTGGTTGTGGTGGTGGTGGTAGTGGTGGTGGTAGTGGTTGTGGTGGTGGTAGTGGTGGTGGTAGTGGTGGTGGTAGTGGTTGTGGTGGTGGTGGTAGTGGTGGTGGTAGTGGTTGTGGTGGTAGTGGTGGTGGTTGTGGTGGTGGTAGTGGTGGTGGTAGTGGTTGTGGTGGTAGTGGTGGTGGTAGTGGTTGTGGTTGTGGTGGTAGTGGTGGTGGTAGTGGTTGTGGTTGTGGTGGTAGTGGTGGTGGTAGTGGTTGTGGTGGTTCTGGTAGTGGTTGTGGTGGTAGTGGTGGTGGTAGTGGTGGTGGTAGTGGTGGTGGTAGTGGTTGTGGTTGTGGTGGTAGTGGTGGTGGTAGTGGTTGTGGTTGTGGTGGTAGTGGTGGTGGTAGTGGTTGTGGTTGTGGTGGTAGTGGTGGTGGTAGTAGTTGTGGTTGTGGTGGTAGTGGTGGTGGTAGTGGTTGTGGTGGTGGTGGTAGTGGTGGTGGTAGTGGTTGTGGTGGTTCTGGTAGTGGTAGTGGTTGTGGTGGTTCCTACCACCCGTCGTCCGGGTCAAGCGAGAGACTGGCTCGTCGTGACCGGAAAACAGAACAACAACAGTGAACAAAATATCTGTTATAATGCCTTAAAAACGAGCATTTTGAGTCAAATGTTACAGTTGTTTATTTGTTCCATGTTCCATGTCAGGTTGTGTTGGGCGAGGTGCTGTTTGTGCTTGTTGATGCTTGTGTTGTTGTTGTTGTTGTTGTCGTGTGAGCCCGTGCGCCGGCCTCTATAGTGTCCTTGTCCAAGGACAGAGACAAACAAAACAAGGAAACGAAGAAGTAGAATAAACTATTAAATAAAGTTAAAAACTATTGCTTCAGGTAATAATATTCACAGTGATGATAATAATAATAGTAAACCCAAGCTAGGATAGAGGGAGCCTCGGCCCCGGACCCGCCTCACAATGCTCAGAAGCAGCTTTTGACGCAGGGATCACGGAGAAGACGGACAGCCCTCACAGGCATCGAACCCGTGTCCGTGCGTGCGTGTGTTGGAGGGGGGAGTGGGGGGAGGGGGGTCTGGAGGTGTAATGGAAGATGTACTCACCTAGTTGTGTTTCCGGGGGTTGAGCTCTGGCTCTTTGGTCCCGCCTCTCAACTGTCAATCAACAGGTGTACAGATTCCTGAGATGTGTTTGTGAAGGTGAGAGATGGGAGGGTGGAGGGTAGAGGAGAGGGGGGGGTGTACTGGGGTGAGGTGTGGTGTACTGGTGTGAGGTGTGGTGTACTGGAGGTGTACGAGCAGCAGGCAGGGCGGGAGGCTGGTGCTGGAGGAACAGGTTGGACAAGGAGTGTAGCTGAGGTTGTATATATATGCATAACAGCAACGCTGCGCCGTGATGTTGCGTTGGCGTTATGGGGAGAGCAGCCGCCTGTGTGGTGTGTGTGGGGGGACACCTCCCTGCACGCTAACAACCTCGGGCCAGATTCACGAAGAAGTTACGCAAGCACTTGCGGCATTGTTTACAATTATTAAACAGTTAATGAGCCCCGAAGCACCAGGAGGCTGTTTATAACAATAACAACAGTTGACTGGCAAGTTTTCATGCTTGTAAACTGTTTAATAAATGTAACCAAAGCTGTCAAAGATTGAGGAAAGATGAACACGTTCGTAAGTGCTTTCGTGAATCTGGCCCCTGGCCTTCTGACGCCCGGCCGCGCCGCCGTGCGTATCGTAACCTCTCATTACGCTCATTTTGGAAAGAATACGCAATGACACTCAAAGTTTACTAGTCATCACCACCTACTGGACAGGGTCCTGGGTGACACAGTCATCACCACCTGCTGGCCCAGGGTCCTGGGTGACACAGTCATCACCACCTGCTGGCCCAGGGTCCTGGGTGACACAGTCATCACCACCTGCTGGCCGAGGGTCCTGGGTGACACAGTCATCACCACCTGCTGGCCAGGGTCCTGGGTGACACAGTCATCACCACCTCCTGGCCAGGGTCCTGGGTGACACAGTCATCACCACCTGCTGGCCCAGGGTCCTGGGTGACACAGACCAGTCATCACCACCTGCTGGCCAGGGTCCTGGGTGACACAGTCATCACCACCTGCTGGCCGAGGGTCCTGGGTGACACAGTCATCACCACCTGCTGGCCAGGGTCCTGGGTGACACAGTCATCACCACCTCCTGGCCAGGGTCCTGGGTGACACAGTCATCACCACCTGCTGGCCAGGGTCCTGGGTGACAGTCATCACCACCTGCTGGCCCAGGGTCCTGGGTGACACAGTCATCACCACCTGCTGGCCCAGGGTCCTGGGTGACACAGTCATCACCACCTGCTGGCCGAGGGTCCTGGGTGACACAGTCATCACCACCTGCTGGCCAGGGTCCTGGGTGACACAGTCATCACCACCTCCTGGCCAGGGTCCTGGGTGACACAGTCATCACCACCTGCTGGCCCAGGGTCCTGGGTGACACAGACCAGTCATCACCACCTGCTGGCCAGGGTCCTGGGTGACACAGTCATCACCACCTGCTGGCCGAGGGTCCTGGGTGACACAGTCATCACCACCTGCTGGCCAGGGTCCTGGGTGACACAGTCATCACCACCTGCTGGCCGAGGGTCCTGGGTGACACAGTCATCACCACCTGCTGGCCAGGGTCCTGGGTGACACAGTCATCACCACCTCCTGGCCAGGGTCCTGGGTGACACAGTCATCACCACCTGCTGGCCAGGGTCCTGGGTGACACAGTCATCACCACCTCCTGGCCAGGGTCCTGGGTGACACAGTCATCACCACCTGCTGGCCAGGGTCCTGGGTGACACAGTCATCACCACCTGCTGGCCAGGGTCCTGGGTGACACAGTCATCACCACCTGCTGGCCCAGGGTCCTGGGTGACACAGTCATCACCACCTGCTGGCCAGGGTCCTGGGTGACACAGTCATCACCACCTGCTGGCCAGGGTCCTGGGTGACACAGTCATCACCACCTGCTGGCCAGGGTCCTGGGTGACACAGTCATCACCACCGGCTGGCCAGGGTCCTGGGTGACACAGTCATCACCACCTGCTGGCCAGGGTCCTGGGTGACACAGTCATCACCACCTGCTGGCCAGGGTCCTGGGTGACACAGTCATCACCACCTGCTGGCCCAGGGTCCTGGGTGACACAGTCATCACCACCTGCTGGCCCAGGGTCCTGGGTGACACAGTCATCACCACCTGCTGGCCCAGGGTCCTGGGTGACACAGTCATCACCACCTGCTGGTCAGGATCCTGGGTGACACAGTCATCACCACCTGCTGGCCAGGGTCCTGGGTGACACAGTCGTCACCACCTGCTGGCCAGGGTCCTGGGTGACACAGTCATCACCACCTGCTGGCCAAGGGTCCTGGGTGACACAGTCATCACCACCTGCTGGCCAGGGTCCTGGGTGACACAGTCATCACCACCTGCTGGCCAGGGTCCTGGGTGACACAGTCGTCACCACCTGCTGGCCCAGGGTCCTGGGTGACACAGTCATCACCACCTGCTGGCCCAGGGTCCTGGGTGACACAGTCATCACCACCTGCTGGCCCAGGGTCCTGGGTGACACAGTCATCACCACCTGCTGGCTCAGGGTCCTGGGTGACACAGTCATCACCACCTGCTAGCCCAGGGTCCTGGGTGACACAGTCATCACCACCTGCTGGCGACACAGTCATCACCACCTGCTGGCCAAGGGTCCTGGGTGACGCTCTTGACACAGAAAAGTTTCATCTTGCCGATACGTCGTGTGTGTGTTAAAGGACGGCTCTGACGGACATTCATCTATGGCCCATTTCCCCGAGTGGCGTATTAGTAAAATGAGCTTTATTGAGGGTCCGGGGAGCCGTGAAAGGTGGGTGGCGGGTCGCGACTCCTGCTGGTCGATGGGGCATTGTGCTTCCCGCGCGGGGCCGCGGATCTCAGTCTTCTGCTGGAGTTCGAGCGGACATCGCTCGTTTTATCTTTTAATTTCACACCCAATGCCCCGAGTGAATGCGAATTTTCTCTCCATATTCATAAATTCTCTCGTTTAGCATCGGATCGATTGGGGGGGTGGGAGGGGGGGGGTGTGGAGGGAAGGGAAGGCAGGGAGTGTCTTAAAGTCTCTATAAAGCCGGAGACACAAAGACAGCGACTCTAACTAGAGGAGGGGGAGGGGGAGGGGGAGGGGGAGGGGGGATGTCAAAGCTGGCACCTCCCCCCCCCTCCCCACCGAACACCCCTACACACACACGCAGACACACGCCATTTCCACATATGCGTGCCATATTGGGTACATATACAAAACACACACGCATGCGTATCTGCACATCTCCCACGCTTGCGACTGTGTGCATTGCACATGCTTGCACGGTACACTAAGCACGCCGCTGTGCATATAGCGCTCACACGAACGTACGTACACCGCACAAACGCACGCGTGCACGCATTCCCCCGAGCACCGTCCACACGCACGCAACCAGAGGACGACTTCACTAAGCCCACACACTCTACGCGAACACCTCCGTGGCCCTTCTTGTCCTGTTTCCTAAAACTCTAGTGTCGAATATACCCTGATGTGTCAACTTTAAGTGTCGAATATACAATGTCTCAAGTTTATGAAAGAAGACCCATACTGAATATTATATTGTATAACGTCCAAAACTCCCCCCCCCCCCCGCCCCCCTCCTGGGCTGGAGTATACTGCGAACTCTTTCATCGCCTGAAGAAAAACATAAGAAAAATAGAGAAGATTCGTGCTAGAATAAGTGGTCTCACCCTTTCTCTCATATTCAATAATATACGTCTTCAAGAAAGACTCCTATCAAAATATATATATATATATATATATATATATATATATATATATATATATATATATATATGTGTGTGTGTGTGTGTGTGTGTGTGTGTGTGTGTAATTACCTAAGTGTAGTTACAGGATGAGAGCTACGCTCGTGGTGTCCCGTCTTCCCAGCACTCTTTGTCATATAACGCTTTGAAACTACTGACGGTCTTGGCCTCCACCACCTTCTCACCTAACTTGTTCCAACCGTCTACCACTCTGTTTGCGAAAGTGAATTTTCTTATATTTCTTCGGATTCTGTTGTGTGTGTGTGTGTGTGTGTGTTTACTAGTTGTGTTTTTACGGGGGTTGAGCTTTGCTCTTTCGGCCCGTCTCTCAACTGTCAATCAACTGTTTACTAACTACTTTTTTTTTTCTCCACACCACACACACACACACACACACACACCAGGAAGCAGCCCGTGACAGCTGACTAACTCCCAGGTACCTATTTACTGCTAGGTAACAGGGGCATTCAGGGTGAAAGAAACTTTGCCCATTTGTTTCTGCCTCGTGCGGGAATCGAACCCGCGCCACAGAATTACGAATCCTGCGCGCTATCCACCAGGCTACGAGGCCCCTGTGTGGGTGTGTGTGTGTGTGTGTGTGTGTGTGTGTGTGTGTGTGTGTGTGTGTGTGTGTGTGTGTATAGATCATGAAAAAATTAACACGTGACGAACAATGTGACAATGTCAGACCACGAAGGAAGGATTTTAAGACAGGAAATTCCTTAAGTACTTTCGTATTTATTTAATTTAATTTAGTATTTTAATAATTTCATCCTTCTGAATATGTATTATTAAATACGAAAGTACTTAAGGAATTTCTTGTCTCGTTTACCCAAGTTGACCCATCATGAGTCGTACCCACGCCCCCCCCCCCTACCACCCTCACATGTGAGTGCACGAGTGAGAGTACACAAGAGAGTGCACGAGTGAGAGTACACAAGAGAGTGCACGAGTGAGAGTACACAAGAGAGTGCACGAGTGAGAGTACACAAGAGAGTGCACGAGTGAGAGTACACAAGAGAGAGTGCACGAGTGAGAGTACACGAGTGCACGAGTGAGAGTACACAAGAGAGAGTGCACGAGTGAGAGTACACAAGAGAGAGTGCACGAGTGAGAGTACACAAGAGAGTACACGAGTGAGAGTACACAAGAGAGTGCACAAGAGAGTACATGAGTGAGAGTACACAAGAGTGTACGAGTGAGAGTACATAAGAGAGTGCACAGGAGAGTACATGAGTGAGAGTGCACAAGAGAGTACATGAGTGAGAGTACACAAGAGTGTACGAGTGAGAGTACATAAGAGAGTGCACAGGAGAGTACATGAGTGAGAGTACACAAGAGAGAGTACACAAGTGAGAGTACACAAGAGAGAGTGCACAAGAGAGAGTACACAAGAGAGAGTACACAAGAGAGAGTACACAAGAGAGAGTACACAAGAGAGAGTGCACAAGAGAGAGTGCACGAGAGTACACAAGTGAGAGTACACAAGAGAGAGTGCACGAGAGTACACAAGAGAGAGTGCACGAGAGTACACAAGAGAGTACACAAGAGAGAGTGCACGAGAGTACACAAGTGAGAGTACACAAGAGAGAGTGCACGAGAGTACACAAGAGAGAGTGCACGAGAGTACACAAGAGAGTACACAAGAGAGAGTGCACGAGAGTACACAAGTGAGAGTACACAAGAGAGAGTGCACGAGAGTACACAAGAGAGAGTGCACGAGAGTACACAAGAGAGTACACAAGAGAGAGTGCACGAGAGAGAGTACACAAGAGAGCAAGGAAGCATCTCCTTGCCTCAAGAAATATATATTTATAAACCCGTGTTATAATAGGTGTGAAAAATGGGCAAATGTTCTCCTAATGGACATTTCGATCATCGTTACGGCCTGACAATAAAACCCTCCGCCCCCCTATTAACACCCTTGTGGCCGCCCTACACAGGGGTCAGTCTTCCCCTTCCTCTTTATTATCTAAAAGAGTGATTGACCCCTCTCAGACTATTCTCGCCCTTGCCTCTCCGTGGCTTAAGGGCGAGTGTGCCGCTCCCAGCCAAGGAGGAGCCCTCACTAAATTACCAATATTAAAGTCAAACTCAGCTCTTCTCTATTACCAGATTAGAAAAAAACCGTCGAGGTAGTTATTTTGCCCACACTCTCTGGCCTAGTGGTGGCACGTCCTGGTCTGTCCTGGCCCTGGGGCGTCTGTCTGTGTCTGTCTGTCTGTCTGTCTGTTCGGCCCTGGTGCAGGCCAGGGGGGGGGCACAGAGTGGGAGAGAGAGGCAGTGGGAGAAGGGAGAGAAGCAGCGAGAGGAGAGAGAGAGAGAGAGAGAGAGAGAGAGAGAGAGAGAGAGAGAGAGAGAGAGAGAGAGAGAGAGAGAGAGAGAGAGGCAGGCAGTGGGAGAAGTAGTGGGGGAGGGGGGAGATAATGGTTGTTGTGTTAGAGACATTACAAGATGACAGGACTCGTGAGACCGTCACTACACTGACCCGTCACACCTCATGACTGTGGCGAGAGAGGAAGGGGTCAAGGTGGGGGGAGGGGGAGGGGGGGTTACACACCAACCCGTCCTCCTGTTTAGAGAGGTAATTACATAGTTACAAAAACTACTAAGGTTAATTACCTATATCCAAATGGGAATACGAAACTCGAAGTTAACTTGCATCCGGAAATGTTGGCTGCAAGGTCTGGTGGTCCCTGGTGAAGGATCGGCAGGGATAGTCATCTGAGGACACTATCCCGCCTCTTAAACCGGGGCGGATGGAACTGTTGCAACCAGCAATCAGGAGAAGGCTGATCTGCTGGCAAACTATTTTGCTGCCAAGATGCAGGTCCCTGATCGTGAACGTCAGCCTCCACATCTTGCCCCAAGCACGGCGTCAAAGATGACTGACGTGGTTATACAACAGGATGAAGTTCTCCATCTCCTTAAAGTGGTCGACATAAGTAAGGCTGTAGGGCCAGATAAGGTCAGTCCACGACTACTGACCAGTTGTGCTGACCTGTTGGCTCCACCTCTCACCTGCCTCTACCAACGCTGCCTGGCTCAAGGAATGTGGCCCTCCTGGAAGACGGCAGACGTTGTTCCAGTACACACGGAGCCGCTCACTGGTTGGTGACCAGTGTCACTGCTCACCATTACTGGTAACATTCTTGAAACTTTAATATCTCACCAAATGGCACAATGTTTTGCCATCATCGGCTACCATGTGTTCGAGAGTGTGATCTTACAAAGGTCGATCTGCTACTGATCGCTTGATAAATTTCACCACTAAGTGGCATTGGTTACTAGACGAGTTCAAAATCAGCTGTGTTGTTGCTGATAACTTTCATATCTGGGTTGATTGCTGATACCATACTAGGTACCTTTGATCGGGTCTGGCTCTGGATTATCAACAAAGCTTCAAACACTAGGCATTTCAGGCTCCATTTTAGAGCCCGTATGGGACAACCTTCAGGAACGGACTCCAAGAGTAAGCCTCAATGGAGCAGAATCCGAAAGTCACTCAATTGGCACCAGCGTACCACAGGGTAGGCTGCCTGGTCCTCTGCTGTCGAATGTCTACTTCAACAACCAGTCCTCACACTCAGGCCTATGCTGGCGAGTGTACTCTGACCTTTACGCATGGAAAAGAAGAAATGCCATCTGCTACAAAGTTACCAATTTGCATATTGCAAATTGGACAAGCTTGCAAATAAGTGGCAAAAACTTAAGAGCTCAGAGATGAAATAGACATATTGGAAATGAAGTTTGACTCTTCAGTGCCCACGAAAAGCCACATACTTAACTTCTCCCACAAGGAAGCTAGAAAACTTACAACCCTAAGGCCCATATCACACCTTGACACCAAGTGCTGCACAACCTTATATGAAGCACAAGTTCGCTCTCATCTAGAGTATGCACCCCTCTCCTGGAACGCCTGCCCCCTCCCCCCCCCCCATCATTCATCAGACTGTTGGACAAAGTGGAGAGAGACGGGCAAGACTGGCTCATCTCTAGTCTTGACCAAGTCTGGTGGGAACGGTCTGAACATCAGAGCCTGCAACACCGTCGTGACGTTGGTGGTCTTATTGTTATGTACAAGGCCAACATTCTCAAAGTTCCGTACCTGGCCCAACTTCGTGGCCAACCAGTAGATAGCACACGTAACATAAGGCTCTCAGCCATAAACAATATCATACTGGAAGTGCCTTTCTCAAGAACATCAGACCATTGGAGATCATTAATTCATAGGCTGAGTCGCATCTGTAACTTGTTCGCTCAACAGGTTGACACACGGGAGATCAGGTCAACTGATCACATGAAGGCTCTGATACACAATTGGCTAAAAGGCTCATCCTGTTCCTTATGATCGATTTAAATGAAGTTTATTCCTAATGATTCAAACAATATTTTCATGAAATAAGTGAGTCTCTAGGAGCAGGCTTCAGATGAGCTGAGGTAATATAACAGCTCTTTCTTGCAGTTTCACCAGGTACCTCTATTGACAGCCCTAATGAATCATAGTTTTACAAAAATAAGGTAAGGAGAGAGAGAGAGAGAGAGAGAGAGAGAGAGAGAGAGAGAGAGAGAGAGAGAGAGAGAGAGAGAGAGAGAGAGAGAGAGAGAGAGAGAGAGAGAGAGAGAGAGAGAGAGAGAGATAGGTACAAGATAGCAAGGCAGTATACTATATGAACCACCCATCTTATAACCAAGGACACCACCAAACAGGAAGCACACAGGCAGAAAAGAACACTTCACTATACCATTCTTGACACGTCCTATTTGCAACCAATTACGTCTACCCGCACGCCTATCATACCGATCCTTAAACCTCTCCACACCATTGACTTCAATGGTCTTACTGGGTACAACAGTCCTTCCATCCGCCGGCAAAACCATCGCATACCTGCTTCCTTTCCAAACATAAATTGGTCCAACTTTAATCTGCTATCACGACTTCTGTGTGTGTGTGTGTGTGTATATATATATATATATATATATATATATATATATATATATATATATATATATATATATATATATATATCTTGGTGGTATATTGGATTTACCCAAGTGTTTCAAGTTTTGAGATAATGTTTACAGAGTGCAGAATATCATCTCAGTCCTGGGAGCCGCAAGTCAGTCAATATGGGACATTGCAAAAGATAATGTTTACACTTCCACAAAGTTGACACGTGTGGTGAAGGGGGAGGGGGGGGAGGGGGAGCCATCACTATCACCCCCACTCCCCCCCCCCCTCCGGGGGGGCTCTTAATCCCTGTGATATTATACTTATTTGTGTGAAGCTCATTGGCAAGACTCGGGCTAGGTCAGGCCAACATTCCTACCTACTGGAACACCACTGTTAATGTATTCTATGTTTATGCGGTGTATATACAACACTACACTGTACCTCCACACAGTCTATATACGTGCTCCCTTACAGTGTATACATATTTGCGGGTCTCGTAAAAATTATAACTTAATAGGTGTTAAAAGTCGTCGTTTTAATTCCTTTACCGCTCTAGCAAGGCTGTTACCCTACAGCCCTTCCCTCCCTCCACCCCACCCGGGGACACCCGTCTCTCTCTCCCCTGGACACCCCTTCTACGGGCCCTTCCCTCTCCTCCCGCCACGCACTCGCATTTCTTCCCCCTACGCACCCTTGCTCCTGCGTCTACGCACCCACGTCCCTCTGTCTACGCACCCCTGCCCCTCCGTCTACGCACCCCTGCCCCTCCGTCTACGCACCCCTGCCCCTCCATCTACGCACCCCTGCCCCTCCGTCTACGCACCCCTGCCCCTCCATCTACGCACCCCTGCCCCTCCGTCTACGCACCCCTACCCCTCCGTCTACGCACCCCTGCCCCTCCGTCTACGCACCCCTGTCCCTCCCCCACTACAGGCTCCTGGCCTCAGGGTTGTGGCGGGGCGAGCGGCGCGCGACGAGCGTGCGGACTTATCAGCGTCTTCTGCCTGACTGGTCACGCTCGAATATGTACGTCTTATCTCCATATGAGGGATGCCACTTGCTATTTTTCCCCCTCCGAGTTTTATGCTTATATTTCCATTTCCCTTCGCGACACATTTACATATTTGACAAAAAAAAGTATTGCTACATAATGTTGATGTGATAGATTGGAAGGGAATCGCTGGAGCGACCGTCGGTCGCCCTGAAAGGATAAATAGAACACATAAATCGTATTGTGCTTGTTGGCAACTCGCCCCGCGCCGCGTCATAATAAACTGTGAATGAAACGGCAAAGGTCGCCTTTACTTCCCTAATATTGGCCTTTGTCATCCCTCGCTGGATGACACATACACCTCATACACCCCGGTGTATGAGCCTTGCTTGGTCCTGTGTATACTGAGGTGTATGAGCCTTGCTTGGTCCTGTGTATACTGAGGTGTATGAGCCTGGCTTGGTCCTGTGTATACTGACGTGTATGAGCCTGGCTTGGTCCTGTGTATACTGAGGTGTATGAGGCTTGCTTGGTCCTGTGTATACTGAGGTGTATGAGGCTTCCTTGGCCCTGTGTATACTGAGGTGTATGAGGCTTGCTTGGTCCTGTGTATACTGAGGTGTATGAGCCTTGCTTGGTCCTGTGTATACTGAGGTGTATGAGGCTTCCTTGGCCCTGTGTATACTGAGGTGTATGAGGCTTGCTTGGTCCTGTGTATACTGAGGTGTATGAGCCTTGCTTGGTCCTGTGTATACTGAGGTGTATGAGGCTTCCTTGGCCCTGTGTATACTGAGGTGTATGAGGCTTGCTTGGTCCTGTGTATACTGAGGTGTATGAGCCTTGCTTGGTCCTGTGTATACTGAGGTGTATGAGGCTTCCTTGGCCCTGTGTATACTGAGGTGTATGAGGCTTGCTTGGTCCTGTGTATACTGAGGTGTATGAGCCTTGCTTGGTCCTGTGTATACTGAGGTGTATGAGGCTTGCTTGGTCCTGTGTATACTGAGGTGTATGAGGCTTCCTTGGCCCTGTGTATACTGAGGTGTATGAGGCTTGCTTGGTCCTGTGTATACTGACGTGTATGAGGCTTGCTTGGTCCTGTGTATACTGAGGTGTATGAGCCTTGCTTGGTCCTGTATACACGGAGGTGTATGAGCCTTGCTTCACCCTATATATATATATATATATATATATATATATATATATATATATATATATATATATATATATACACTGAGAGGTATACGAGCCTTGCTTGTGAGTGTATATATGCTGAGAGGTGTAGCCACGCATCTCCGTGTATATACATACACAGAGAGAATGAATGCTTTAGTCCTTGAATGTGTCCAGGACAACAGTATACTGGTGGCTGGTATACTGTGGCTGGTATACTGGTGGCTGGTATACTGTGGCTGGTATACTGGTGGCTGGTATACTGGTGGCTGGTATACTGGTGGCTGGTCAGTAGTGGCCTTAATACCCCCCCCCCCCCCCCCCGCGGGTGTAGGTCGTCAGCCCTACACTAACCAGCCCACAGTAACACAAGGGGAACACGCACTAGGGGACACAGGTGGAAATTGAGTGCCCAAATGAATCATAGACACATTAGAACGAATTTTTTTCAGTGTCAGCGTAGTAGACAAATGGAATGAATGCATTAGGAAGTGATGTGGTGGAGGCTGACTCCATACACAGCTTCAAGTGTAGATATGATAGAGCCCAATAGGCTCAGGAACCTGCACTCCAGTTGATTGACGGTTGAGAGGCGGGACCAAAGAGCCAGAGCTCAACCCCCGCAAGCACAAGTTAGGTGAGTACAGTCGCGACCCTCTTCAGCTGGACACTGTGTCATACATTATGTTCCCTTCGGATACAATACATTATACAGCAGTACATCATACAATACATTATGCAGCAGTACATCATACAATATACAGCAGGACATCATACAGTAGTACATCCATAATAGCTATAGGTTCTCTCTTTTTCAGAGTATTCAAGATATTTCTAGAAGTATTTGCAGTTTCTTATAGCAGAGAAAATAAGAAAGAAAACGTGGAAGGGAGGTGTTGTGGCGGTGCTGGAGGAGGAGGGGGGGAGGGGGGTGTCAACACACACACTCGACAACAACAACAACAACAATAATGTACAACACCTCCAGTACTGGGTATTGGGTGATTTTACTTTATAAGAAATATAACGATTATTTAGTGATGGGTTCATGTAATTTATGTTAAATCAGTGTGTGTGTGTGTGTGTGTGTGTGTGTGTGTGTGTGTGTGTGTGTACTTACCTAATTGTACTTACCTAATTGTGCTTGCGGGGGTTGAGCTCTGGCTCTTTGGTCCCGCCTCTCAACCGTCAATCAACTGGTGTACAGATTCCTGAGCCTATTGGGCTCTATCATATCTACATTTGAAACTGTGAATGGAGTCAGCCTCCACCACATCACTTCCTAATGCATTCCATTTGCTAACTACTCTGACACTGAAAAAGTTCTTTCTAACGTCTCTGTGGCTCATTTGGGTACTCAGCTTCCACCTGTGTGTGTGTGTGTGTGTGTGTGTGTGTGTGTGTGTGAGAACATTCTCCTTTGTTCTGGTGTTCTCCATACGGAGCACACTTCATGCGCAGCCATCTTTGCCACTCACACCTGTCCTCCCACTAAACATCTTAGGCTGTCACACCTGTCCTCCCACTAAACATGTTTACCAGCGAGAAGTACCACCGTCGCCCCTCTACACACACACACAGCCCCCATCTTTATGAACCCCGCCAACACTGAACCAGGGAGCCCGAGGTAGTGTGAGGTGATAATGGGGGCGTGGGTGTTGCCGCAGGTGACGCCGGGGAGCTGAGCGAGGACAGCAACGCCGGCAGTAGTGAGAACAGCAGCAGTGAGGACCAGGCCAGACTCCACCTCAAGAGGAAACTCCAGAGGAACCGGACCTCCTTCACCAACGACCAGATCGACAGCCTCGAGAAGGGTAAGTGTGAGGCACATTATGTTAAGGAGTATGTGGGAGAGAGAGAAAGAGAGAGCAGAAATGAACACGTTCCCGAGACAAAGACAAATAAGCGTAATACCTAATTAAGTTTTTCCCGGGCAAGCTGGCCAAGTCACCTATCCAATAAATATAATTAGAATGAGGGAATAATTAACGAATAAATGTCACACTTTTATCTTAATAATTCAAACAATAACAACAAAAGACCGTCAAGAGCGGTCTTCACGACGCTGTTCTCAAGAATGTTGCAAGCTTAGCGAGGAATACCTTGTGTTTCCCTATGGGGACTCGCTTAATTTCCCAAGGTCCAGCTCCCAACGTCACATTTTTAGTCTACTAAAATTACAAGAATGTTTTGCACAAATTTCGCCGATTATGAACTAATCCAGTGTTGTTAACTACCAATCCGTGCTGACCAGTCTGCTGACTGTTGCAAGTGTAAGAAGGGCGTCAGTCGCATGCTGCAGTTGCATTCTTCCTTTACCACGAAAGAAAGTAATTCATCAAGTGATCTTTACCAGAGTCATTCCTCTACTTCATTTTTAAGCTAACATACAATTTGAGCACTAACAGATACTTCGCCTACGGATATTAAAACCTAACCCAGCTTAACCAAACCCAACCCAGTCTAACTTAACCCAACCCACAATAAGCAACCCGAACCCAGCCTAATCTAACCTAGAATAACCAAACTCAACCCAGCGTAACCAAACCCACTCAAACTAATAATACCCACCTACGTAATCCATCCCAACCCAGCCTAACCTAACCCAACCTAACCTAACCTAACCCAGCCTAACCTAACCTAACCCAACCTATCCCAACGCAGCCAAACGTAACCTTACCCAATCCAACTCAGTCTAACCCAATTAACCTAACGTAATGAATCCAACCCACCTACCTACTCCAACCCAATCTAACCCAGCCCAACCTAATCCATCCTAGCCCAACCTATCCAATCCAACTTGACTTAACCTAACAATATCAACATGTCCTCAAATAGGAGATCCGGTCAAGGGAATGGATTGGAAACAACTACATAATTAGTGTTATTATCTACTCTTGATCCATGGTTAGGTTAGGGTAAAGTTACTTTAGGTTAAGGGTTTTGTTAGGTTTCATAACGTTTGGTTACATTAATACGGGGTATTATTGACGATAATGTGAAGTATGGAATTCGAAAACAATTTCAGTGTGACCGAGAATTCCGTTTACAGAAAGCCAAATTCTTCAAAGAAAACGTTTTCATCATACCTTTTTATATTTTGAACCACTAATTTATAATACAATAATGTTATAACGTGAGAATAATCTTCGTTTATGACAAAGGTTCATTTGCTAGTATACATGTAGACGCTTGCCGGATCCGTAATATGGTTTCAGACCATCACAAATATCTAAATAACTATCCAGGTGGTTTGAGGAGAGGGGTGTGATTTCTCATGGTAATGGATCAGCTGCGAGGGCGGCCTCAACGATATATATGATTTGAACATTTAGAAAACGTGCATTATCGAAACACTCCTGTATTAAATGAACAAATCCACAAGGGCCGTGACGAGGATTCGAACCTGCGTCCGGGAGCATCCCAGACACTGCCTTAATCGACTGAGCTACGACAGGGTTAAAACCCTTGTGGATTTGTTCATTTGATGCATCACGTTAGTGTGATCTCTGTGTGTACTCCTGTATTATTTTACCCTACCCCTTCCTAATAAGGTTGATGTGTCGTCTTATCTACATTCTTGCAGTGTCGCTAAAACCTCCGTTGTCGGTGACAGGAAGCCTCTACTTAGACTTATATCGAGATATCCCCCCCCTCATCCCCCATAGCATTATACATCTCAATGCAGCTGAAGTGTAATACAGAGTGAACAATGTTCCCGCCTCCTCAGAGTTCGAGCGGACCCACTACCCGGATGTGTTTGCGCGGGAAAGACTTGCAGCCAAAATCGGCCTTCCAGAGGCTAGGATACAAGTGAGTTATCATGAACCAACACTGTTGTTAGGGATGTTTTCATCCAATGTATGGTGCTTATATTAAATATATTGTTATATTACAATAAATTATATATTACAGATAAAGAAATTTTGTAGTTCCAACACTGCTAAAGTATACACCGTGCATAAAAAAAAATTGATTGGTTAATCCTAAATTGCTTAAACAAGGTTCGTTTTCTTTGACAGGTTTGGTTCAGCAATAGACGCGCAAAATGGCGACGCGAGGAGAAACTTCGAAATCAACGGCGGGCGGCCGAAGGCGTACCACCATCCTCACCCACAAGAATCATCAACAACTCCTTCACGCCCACGCCCATGTACACGCCGCTACCGCCTCCGCCCATGTCCGTGGCCGATACTTACGGGTAAGAGCGTCACCGAGGAAATCAGATTTATATAATTATTATAAAAAAGGGGGACCCACCTTGAGTCCGGAGTCTTGTTCCGTTGAGCGGCGCGGTGTGGTGCAGCCACCCAGGTCTTCAAACACTTACCTTACTCGTAGAGGAGTACGGTGTTGTTATCAGCGTACTGGCCGGTCATCTTTTGCCCGGGGCGGCACTGGCCAAGTCACTGCTCCGCGGGCACTGCTAATCACCACAGGGCATGACTTAATTACAATCATACATTATAATAATATACATAATATTATTTGCAATTGATACAATCTGGATAGTATATTGATGATAGTGGTGAAGACAATGGTTATGGACACCGAGAAATGTACCCTGGTTCTGTGTATTTACACAACAGTTTTCCTAAATAATTTAACAATGCCTGTTGTCAGGAGTAGGAAACCTGTGAATATATTTATTTTAGGCTTGTATTGAGGTTTCCCAGCTAAGTCGAATTACTGACCTTCCCCAGGATGCAACCCTGCAGCACTTGCCTAACTCCTTGGTACTTATTAGCTGCTAGATGGACAGATGTATTAACCATCTCTATCCTGATAGGGAATCGAACCCGGAATCCATGGTTTAACACTAGGCCATGTTTTGGGGCTTTTGCAAGGCAATGTATACGAGGACATTTCACTTGTAACAAGGACAGTCACTTGTAACAAGGACAGTCACTTGTAACAAGGACAGTCACTTGTAACAAAGACATTTAAGCTGCACAACACTGCACAGGATAACTGAGCGGGTCATGAACGGTGCACAGGATAACTGAGCGGGTCATGAACGGTGCACAGCTTCACTGTCGTTTAGCGCCTGTCTGGTTCACCTGTTTTATTATCCTAGGTTTAGGACCCTACGCTTGTCTGTACTAAACTGCGTCAACCAAATTTCAGTCCATTTTCTAAGCATAACTCAAGCTCTCTTGCAGCATGTCTAAATCTTCGTCAAGTTTATTACCTTCTGTGTTTCCGTGTCGTCTACGATGTGTTACCAAGAGTCACTGTGTCTACTCTTGTATGTCTCATATCTGTTAACTATAAACAATTACGCATGACAAAATATTCATATGTAATTTCTAACATTGTACTGTGCTGTAACCTGGTCTTTAATACAGCTTTATTTTCATTCTTTGAATATTTATTTTTTCTGTTATATTTCGTTAGCTTTTATTTTCCATCACGTCAAAGAGGAAGATGTAATCTTCAAGTATTCAGAGCTATAAAAATTATTAGAAGGGAAAACTTCTTTTGTTATTAAACAAATTCCTTTATCACAGGCTCTTGGCGTTGATGATTTCTGGGCGAGACTTGGGCGCTGTGCATTACCCGCGTGTGCTGCCAGTCACGTCACTGTAGACCTCAGTATGTCAGAGTTAATGACTCATCTTCCTTCACACAGGTCGATGGGTGGCGGCGGCGGGTTTGCGATGGCGTCGAGTGTGGGTCCCGTAGCCCCCAGCCCCAACTGCCTGCCCCCACACCACCCGCCCTCTGGCGTCCACTCCGGCAGCCCGGGCGCCGGGGGCATGACTCTCAACCGGGACAACGCCCACACCCACAACCCCTACATGGGCCGCCCGAGCTACGACTCCTTGTACTCGCACGCCCGCGCCTCCCCTACCTGCCCTCCCATGCTCTACCACCACCACCAGTCCCCCCACGCCCACGAGTACAACACGCCCACCCCGCCCAACTCCCAGGCTGGTGAGTTCTGTCTTCTCTACCTCGGACTCTACACTGTATAATGAATGACATGTTGGATGTCACAGTGATTTTTAGCGGAGTTTATACTTCAATATAACAGTGAATAAACAAGAAATGTAGTGGGCTACAGCATATGTACTCCAGCAATAGCATCAATGTAATAAGTTTAGCATTACCCTCTTACCCTCCCAACATCACACATGCTTCTCATATTGTAAATGTTAATATTCGATTATTTTTGACGTCTGTCATCCGTGCATTAGTGTACCCCCCCCCCCACACTTCTTCATGCATCCCCCAGGTGGTATCTCATCCTATTCTGTACTTACTGAATTGTTACATCTTCATGTAACTAAGCTTACGTGACTCCAGCCACTTGTCTAGCTCTTACAACACTCAACTTTGCATACACAAATTGATTCGTCAGTTGCATATCCCAAGTGTATATATTTTTTAACCACGTATTGAACTTCTCTATTCACACTAATTTCACACACTCTTGTCTCTCATCCATCACAACTTCAATTTTGTGAACATTCACTTTTATCAGTTAACATACATCAAACTTTCAACAAGTCTACACATATCATTTATTCTCTTTTAACAGAACTACATCATCTGCCCAAGACATAATGAAAATATAATCACCGTAGCCTCTTCAGCTTTGTTTATCCCTCAATGTGGCACAATCTCACTATGCTCTACATTACCTTTCCAGCAGCACTGCATTTTAATATTCTCTCCAGAAATCTCCTTAACACTTGCAATTCTCCCACATTTCAGGATCTTCACTGACCAACTGCACTTACATCAACTGACATTGTACCTTACACTCTCTTCGCACCAGTAACACCAATCATGATTTCCTTTGCCTTTATTTCATCACGTCCACCCACCTGACTTTCAAAGTAATCTCTCCGCCACCATTTAATTAATTCTTCACCAGTTAACAGTCTCCAAAAAGTTCATATTTAACGTTCCCGTTGTCTTTTCCACCAATATCTTGCACTTCCTTCCTTCTTTTCTCAAAAAAGCGCTTCCTGTTTTCTTATCTTTCTGTTATATTCATTCCCAACTCCTGCTTTATTCTCTGCTTTCTGTTTAACTAATGAATTCGCATATATTTTACTACCACCAGTAACATTCATTATTTATATGTTACAAAAATGAATGCAAATTGCATTACCAGAGTTACAACCCAGACATTCCTCTGAAGAGTTTTCCTATCAGTGACTTCTCATATAACTCTTCTCTTATAACTTCTCATGACATTATAATTGTAATATACAAAATTTATTTCATAGTTTATTATTATTGATCAGTAGTAAAGAATCGTGTTCTGTTTTAAATAATACTTATTCAAAGGCTGTTTTAGTGTGAGAACACCGCCTATATGAGTTTAAATCTAGTTAAATGTAATGGAGACAGTACACAGCCGAAAACACAATTATACCATGAATTTTTATGTGATTAACTAATTATATTGCCCATAGATATATACTACCTCACCGAGAAAGTTTCTGTAAATAGTTAAACCAAAAAGTTTACCGTCAGTAAGAAGTCTGTGGTTTATTACAGGTGTGTTGTCTCCAGGTGTGTCGGTGCCACTAGCGGTCCCCGCCACCCACCACCACGACATGAACACCCAGTACTGGACGAGGCTTCAGTAAACACCGCGCGCTGTGATACAAAACGAGTGGAAGTGACACAATACCTCTGCTGGAGACTGAATTATATCCGAGCAGATGTTGGAAGTCCTCACATCATCACTAAGGCAAACTGATATAAAAACCTAGTGTCTGGGTTCTTACTTGTCTGCGGGATCCCACCGCTGCCACCATGATGTGATGTGCAATGGAATAAACATCGATCACTGGATGTATCTACACCTGTTAATCACAGTGGCAAGCCACAGCTTGTGATCACTAACACAGCTTATACTAACAACATCTCTGTACAGCACCAATGCAGAATGATAATGCAGTGAGAGTGAGCTGTTAGGGTTGTGTTTCCTGAGGTTGATATTCATCATGTAATTCAAATATTAAACTTGTAACCATAATTGTTGAAATGTTGTGGTTGTAGCTTGAGTTAAAGTGAACCAGGAGGTTGTGTTCATGGTTTACTCTACATTCCAGATAACCGAATAGAAATGCAAGTACCGTACCTCAATATACCAAGTTTTATTATTGCCTTCAGTGCAAAGCCTCGTCATTACAATGACTGAGGAAAAATATATATTTTTAAATTTCATTAAATGTGCTGTATTTCAGTGAATATTTGCTAGTCTAATGTTCGTATATTGATACAATTTAGTCATATTTATTTTTAAATTCCCTAAAAAGGTTATTTATAAATTACATTTAGATGTATTTTGTGAGACAAAATTTACTGTAAATGACTGAGTTTACCAAATAACAGCCGAGAACATATTAGCGAGAGTTAGCACTTGTACGCGTCCAATGTGGTTCACAGATAATTGGTTGAACCAAATACTCTCTCTTGAGATGGAATTATTAAACAAAATTACCGTTATATACATATTTTAACCTGTAAATGAACTACAGGTGTGTGGGAGATACCTAGCAACTGGCCTTGACCATGTCTTAAATCACAGCCTCATCTCAGTATGATCAATACTGACCTATGAGGCGGGTTACTGGGCTAGAACAGCGTTCATAGACCACCTTGAGAGTGGGATCAGGGTATATATACGGAATCGAACTGAAGTTTTGTAAATGGAAGAGCCAATCTGGTTGTACATAGTCAAGTACTGTATAAATTTGATAATCAGGTACTTGTTTATTCTTGTGTGTATATTTGAGCTAGGCTTAAGTCACGCTTGTGAAGTTCTAAGTTTGGGATTTATTATCAGGCTCTTTAAAAATATTTAAGTCCGGGGGAATGATTCGAATCATGTCTCCGAGCTGTGACAGAACTCTACACCGTAATTCATAACCCGATATTATTCGTACTCAGTTGAAGTGACCTTTAATGTTTAATATATTTTGTTTACCGATGCACAAAATGATGTAGTTTTTTCGAAACTAATGCGCTTTCACTTCTAATTTAATTAACGAATCTGGAAGCCTCAAGCAGTTTGAGTTCTAATTCAGGACTAATATCTAACCCTTTCTCCTGTTTAAATAGTAGTTTTTGTAACTATGTGCACCATAGTACAAATATTGACATACTAAGCAATTAGTTGAATTTCGTTCTATTCACTTTATAGTCCGAAAAAATGAAGCTAAAACAAACTTAAATATTCTTACGCCTAGTATAGCACACATACGCACTATATTAGGCCTCATATATCGTGTATTAGGCCTAAGAAGGGTTAAGTTAGTTTATCTGCAGCATATATAATCTTTTCCGGATTGTCCAAGTTCAATAGTACCGATTTCTACTTTTTAATTGCATTCTACGTCGGTATATTTTCTATGGTTCCCATCCTTCCTATAAGTAATACCAAAACAGGAGGATGGGCTGTACTATCAGGAATGTTTCCCATTCATGGACGGATCTTTATTACTTTTCGTAGTAACCACAATACAGATACGAGACTTTTACACCATCTCGTTATAGAATGAGTTACCTCTCAAACCTGCTAGTCGCTTCTAGTGCTTTGCGATGCTTAGTTGCTACTTACAAAAAAAAGTAAAAAAAAAAATATCAAGGAATGCGCGTGAGCATTTGGATTACCTTAAAATGCGGCAGCTTGTCTGTGTCCGTCTGTGGAGGGTCACCAGTCTGTAAGGTACAGCCTCACAAGACGCAGGTGGAGGGCACCGAAGACACCCATGTTTCCAACAAGAGCTGAACGCTACTTTCTGGTAAAAGTTCGTTGATTAAAATGCCTTCTTTTCAGTCAAAATTATGATGCCTCTGACATGCAACCCGTATATTAGTCCTCTAAGGGTTGGTCAGTTATTGCGAGAGGTTATAATATCGCCTTCACTGCTCCCTGTTGCTCTACAAGACGCGGGTACAGCCACTTGTGACTAAAGTCAAGTAAATTAATATTAAAACTGTGTTCATACTGCGATTTCAAATGTTTTTTTTACAGCATTCTATTCGTTCATAGTATATGTAGACTACAGCCGAACAATTAAATAATTTGGAATATGTTGGACGACTTTCTCCTTCTGGTAATAAAACAAATATTATATCATGTGACGATTTTTTTGTTTTGTTTTTCAAGTCAAAACATAAACACACACACATATATATATATATATATATATATATATATATATATATATATATATATATATATATATATATATATATATATATATATATATATATATATATATATATGACACACCATGTTAAAAGCATTTAAAACCATTAATTTTGTATAAGAATTTTCTCTATTTCGGTGAAGAGTAACTGGTGTTAATTCTTCATGAAGACGAGGAGTAGCGCGGCTGTAGGGAGGACGACAATCATATCAAGAAGCCCGTTCTTTGGTACGCTATTTGCTATATGAACGTTGCAAAGACATGTTTTGTAGGATACAACGTTAAAGATTTTGTGTAGCATCGCAATCAACTCTAAAAAAGAATGAGGCTGTACTAACCTCAAAACACAAAATGTTGCCAAAATAATTACGATAGGTTAAAACGCTGTCCCGCAAGGGGGGTAGGGGGGGGGGTTATGTCCTTTCATCACAGGGTTTTCAAGGGTGATTTGTCAACCAAACATTACGTCAAGTCTTCCAGGAGGACAAATCTCTCTCTTTAGTGTTATTTTACAGGTACTCGCCGGAGAATTCACTCTCAACATGTGAAACATTTCACGCTGAACACAGCTCCTCTCGCAGAACATATAATAAGTTATCACTTTGTTGCATTTCTTCATGAACTACGTACTTGACTAGTGGTGTTATTAACCGGATCATTACTTGACATTTTGTGTCGGGTACCGCCATCTTCACTTTGATTTTGGGGAACACTGTCGGGAACAGGAAGCCTGTTAGGCTGTTCCAGGGGTCCCTCCCCCCGCCCCCTTAGGTAAGAGAGCGGCTGTCCATGAGGTCACCCATCCAGTTAATGGCCAGAGCCATCGCTACTTAACTGAGTGACCCACACAGTCATACACTGTGCCAAGCCATTTGTATTAATTTCATAATTTTTTTAAGTTATGTTAAATGTTTTCTCCATCTGTGTTAATTTGATCCACCTGTTTATCTTGTCTCCATCTGTGTTAATTGCCGATGAAACCTAAAATTTGTAACCTTGTGTTTATTGTATATCTGTTAATGACAAAAATAAATTATTTGGTTGAGTTGGTGAGACTAACGTAAATTTTGATGTTGATGTGAGTGAGCAGCGGGCCGTGTTGGCCCTGGACACGCCCATGGCAGACTAGCGTGTTGGGGACGGAGTTGCTTTGTGGTATGCACCGTTGTCTGTAATAAAGGTTTCATAAGTACATTTATCTTTACTTGCGTCTCCTCAGTATAATTAATGATGCATTTTCAACAATTTTATGCTCATTTACAACTCGAATTATTGAGTGAAAGAGAAACTTTGCCATTATTTAAGAACAGAAACTTTCATTTATACTCAGAATAAAGATTAACGCTGTTATTGGTCAGGTAACCAAGCGCTTAAATGTCTTCTTAGACATAATTTGTAATACAAGGAGACCACTGTAGCTGCCTCCGCATGAGCAGGTACTGAAACTCTTGGCCACGACGCACACAACTATATCCAAGAACATCAAGAAGAAAAAGCAAATGACAGTTCTGGCAATAACCGTCTCACCAAGTACGGTCCAAGACCAGGTTTATGACGACAGACAATCTTTACACCATAACTGGGGTTGTAGTGAATATGTGGGACTATCACCAGTATGTTGGACCAGGTTATCACAAGACTAGCCTAAGGTTCCCAGAACCCACTCCAGGTATACAACACTGACCTGATATCACACGAGTAAAGAAAGATCCATCTGAGACAAGTTGAATCCACTGAAATTCACCAATTAATGACAGTCCTAATGGATGATTAATCCAAACAGTATGAACACATTATAACTTTACCTCTGCCAGTCTCAGAACTTCGTCGTGTGCCAGGTTGGTCTCATAGAGCAAGTACTATGATATACTACCCCACAGTCTTAATAGTATTATAAAATGTGTTATTTACACTTGGCTTAATTGCTGACAAAAGTGTCAGTCGAGTCCCTGACCCGTCTATATGTGCTGACTTCTCGCAAGGTTTTGCAGAGTCTGGCTTCTTCTATTATGCGAACACCTGTATTACTCAATATCTTCAGTGGCCACCGTCTCCAGCGGCCCCCTCCGATGGCCACCGTCTCCAGCGGCCCCCTCCGATGGCCACCGTCTCCAGCGGCCCCCTCCGATGGCCACCGTCTCCAGCGGCCCCCTCCGATGGCCACCGTCTCCAGCGGCCCCCTCCGATGGCCACCGTCTCCAGCGGCCCCCTCCGATGGCCACCGTCTCCAGCGGCCCCCACCGATGGCCACCGTCTTCAGCGGCCCCCTCCGATGGCCACCGTCTCCAGCGGCCCCCACCGATGGCCACCGTCTCCAGCGGCCCCCACCGATGGCCACCGTCTCCAGCGGCCCCCACCGATGGCCACCGTCTCCAGCGGCCCCCACCGATGGCCACCGTCTCCAGCGGCCCCACCGATGGCCACCGTCTCCAGCGGCCCCCACCGATGGCCACCGTCTCCAGCGGCCCCCACCGATGGCCACCGTCTCCAGCGGCCCCCTCCGATGGCCACCGTCTCCAGCGGCCCCCTCCGATGGCCACCGTCTCCAGCGGCCCCCACCGATGGCCACCGTCTTCAGCGGCCCCCACCGATGGCCACCGTCTTCAGCGGCCCCCACCGATGGCCACCGTCTTCAGCGGCCCCCACCGATGGCCACCGTCTTCAGCGGCCCCCACCGATGGCCACCGTCTCCAGCGGCCCCCACCGATGGCCACCGTCTCCAGCGGCCCCACCGATGGCCACCGTCTCCAGCGGCCCCCTCCGATGGCCACCGTCTCCAGCGGCCCCCTCCGATGGCCACCGTCTCCAGCGGCCCCCACCGATGGCCACCGTCTTCAGCGGCCCCCTCCGATGGCCACCGTCTCCAGCGGCCCCCACCGATGGCCACCGTCTCCAGCGGCCCCCACCGATGGCCACCGTCTCCAGCGGCCCCCACCGATGGCCACCGTCTCCAGCGGCCCCCACCGATGGCCACCGTCTCCAGCGGCCCCCACCGATGGCCACCGTCTCCAGCGGCCCCCTCCGATGGCCACCGTCTCCAGCGGCCCCCTCCGATGGCCACCGTCTCCAGCGGCCCCCACCGATGGCCACCGTCTTCAGCGGCCCCCACCGATGGCCACCGTCTTCAGCGGCCCCCACCGATGGCCACCGTCTTCAGCGGCCCCCACCGATGGCCACCGTCTTCAGCGGCCCCCACCGATGGCCACCGTCTCCAGCGGCCCCCACCGTCTCCAGCGGCCCCCACCGTCTCCAGCGGCCCCCACCGATGGCCACCGTCTCCAGCGGCCCCCACCGATGGCCACCGTCTCCAGCGGCCCCCACCGATGGCCACCGTCTCCAGCGGCCCCCACCGATGGCCACCGTCTCCAGCGGCCCCCACCGATGGCCACCGTCTCCAGCGGCCCCCACCGATGGCCACCGTCTCCAGCGGCCCCCACCGATGGCCACCGTCTCCAGCGGCCCCCACCGATGGCCACCGTCTCCAGCGGCTCCCACCGATGGCCACCGTCTCCAGCGGCCCCCACCGATGGCCACCGTCTCCAGCGGCCCCCACCGATGGCCACCGTCTCCAGCGGCCCCCTCCGATGGCCACCGTCTCCAGCGGCCCCCACCGATGGCCACCGTCTCCAGCGGCCCCCTCCGATGGCCACCGTCTCCAGCGGCCCCCACCGATGGCCACCGTCTCCAGCGGCCCCCTCCGATGGCCACCGTCTCCAGCGGCCCCCACCGATGGCCACCGTCTCCAGCGGCCCCCACCGATGGCCACCGTCTCCAGCGGCCCCCACCGATGGCCACCGTCTTCAGCGGCCCCCACCGATGGCCACCGTCTTCAGCGGCCCCCTCCGATGGCCACCGTCTCCAGCGGCCCCCACCGATGGCCACCGTCTCCAGCGGCCCCCTCCGATGGCCACCGTCTCCAGGGGCCCCCTCCGATGGCCACCGTCTTCAGCGGCCCCCACCGATGGCCACCGTCTCCAGCGGCCCCCACCGATGGCCACCGTCTTCAGCGGCCCCCACCGATGGCCACCGTCTCCAGCGGCCCCCACCGATGGCCACCGTCTCCAGCGGCCCCCTCCGATGGCCACCGTCTCCAGCGGCTCCCACCGATGGCCATTACGTCAAAATCAGAAGTTTGATATGTAAGCAATTAAGAATATCGCTAAAGACGAACTTCTGTTGTTTAATTCTTGTCAAGAATAATTTCCACCGCTTCAGTATAACAATAAATAACGTAAAGTTATACGTAAATGGTTCTTGTACGACAGTTTTTGGCCTGAGATAATTTAAACGTCAAAAAACGACGTGCTATTAGGATAACGGGTTGGAGTGTGACCATGAGGTTAGGCTTCACCACACTGCGGGACGACCGTTACTCACCCAACAATGAGCCTGAACGCGACAGAGGAACAATATCTCACGTTGTGATCACGGGATTAGTTTACCATAAATACTTAATATTAATACCATAGTTCCTGTAACGTAAATAAACAATGCCTTGGGGAGTTATAATATTACTAATAACGAATTGTTTTGTGTGTAACTGATGATAAACGTCAAATTGTTTAAACATGGGAAATTGCGAAATACCGAATATGGCAACGCTAGTCAAATACGTCTCAATCATAAATTATACATTTAAAGCTACAACAAAAGATCGATGCCTTCCTATTAAATACAAAGAAAATTAAGCTATAGGTTACCTGCTATATACGGAATATATATTTCTCCACTATTTCACAGTGGAGAAATAAATAAACTAATTAATTATATATTTAGAAACTGGGGCCGTCGCTCCGGGCACGAGCAACGCCAACAGTCACTCGCCTTCAATATGCCACCAATGAAAGAGCTCCAGCTCTCAAGTCTCGCATTCCGGGCCACAAGAGGTGACGAATATAACACAAAATATCTGCGTCTGATACTGCCAGTCACTTGTTAAGTGTAGCGAGGTTAGAAACTCTAGCTTCAATTAAACAGAGTTCACGGCAACTACACCTGACGTGGCGAGATCCTTAAGTCAGCAAAATAATTACGAATTTACGAGTATGGTAATATGCTGTTGCTTCATTATACCATTGTAGATTAAAGTTAGTTATAACTCTATAGTTGTTATTTGTAGTTATACCCTTCTAGGTACATTCTAGGTGGAGCCATCGAATATATGGAACAGCAACGCCATAGATAAGTAGACAAAAAACAAAAAGTCAAGGTTACCGATGAACAAATAATCGATGTTACTGGCCAACAATGTGAGTAAATTAACTGCACAGAAAAAAAAGACGTGTCACTCTATGACTGTCATAGTGACGGTGACACTGGCTGACATCGTCGGTTTTTGTACTTTCAGTCTGTAAAGTTCTGAAACATAAGAATTCACAGCGACTTACCAATAATGTCAATAATGACGCATTCGTTGTGGTCTTGATGTTCTGGTGGCCGTCAATGTTGGCTGCGCGCCGGCTGTGGTTCGTCTTGGTGTCATTCGTAGACAGTTGACTGGTCGTGTACCTGTTAGTGTGGTCGGGGTTCACCAGGGCAAGTTATGGCGCTCTGCACTGTCCGGCCAGGCTCAAGGACTCCCTCCTTGAGTTTGTGATTGTGGATTTATACTGTCGTAACCGAAATGAGGTTAATAATTATACGAGCCATAGTAATCATAGCTTGTCTGTTGTAGACTGTTGCGGTATTAGCGTTTATATCGTGTAATACGGTCATTAACTACCTGGTTGGTAGTTTTGTTTACAAAACCTCTTGTCAAGTGCTTGGAGTCTCGCCCGTAAATACGAGCGGATCTTCCTCAAAACATGGTGGTCTAATGTCTTGTAATACACAGTTTAGTGTAGATTTCACCTTGCTTCAGATTTACAAAGCTTTGTTGAAGTTTTTTTTTTATTTTTTTATTATTTTTTTATTATTATTATTTTCTACCACAGACGTGGCCACACATTAATAATGCTAACCAGAAAATATACATTTTCGTCTGTCCTCCATGGAGAGGGTGAGAGATCTGTTAAACATATAGTTCAGGGGTTTATTGAACAATCAACCACAGAAGGTGATTCGGGGCTTTTAAAATGCTAAGCTAACTTTGTTGAAGTTGTTGATGTATTAATGTTCTCAGAATGCTTATAGATAATCGAAGATTATAATCAACCTCTTTGAAGGCAGATTCTTGTGGTAATTCATCAGCTCTATCATGCATTCGGAGACCAACATGAGATGGAATCCACATGAAATTATAAAAGAAACAATAATAAAGAAAACATTAAAGAAATGCAAGTAAACGTAATTAAGCTTAAAGGAAGATCTGGACAGTTTCCAAGTTGAAAGGTCAGGTAAGCCAGAGACTGTTTTAAGCAACGCAGATATTAGGCTAGGCTAGATAAGCCAGATGATCTCTACGGCCCGCCACATCCAACACGTTTGACTTTCTTCTCCTTAATTAACGTCTACGCGCTTCCCTACATTTGTCGTGGTGCAGTCATCGGGAGGGTAAACCCTGCATGCAAACTGCACCTATTCTCAAGAAGAAGAAGAAGAAGAGAAGCCAGATGTTAGGATGTGTATACGAGAGGTTAGTTTTGGTAAACCCGAGGTAAGGTTATGATAGTTAAACCCCAAGCAAACAATATGCACAACAATGAATTGGAAACTATAATAACGTGGATAATATTAATTCATTCATTTGGACTATGAGAGGAGGATTTACACCCAGGACCACAAAAGTGCCACTTGAGTCTGAAGGTGTTCGGCGAGACACAATTAGTCATATAAATTGCAAACCATAATAACGTGGGTCCCAGGAAAGGCCTAAAGTCCTGGTTGGATATCAGTTGTCTCTCTGGGATTCTTCCTTAGTGCGGGTATTCAGTAGCCTAGTTTGTAAAATTACGATTTTCCGCTTTTAGTGGTTCTGGGTTCGCGGCTCCGATGATGAAGTGCAATACTCATAATAACCCCTAAACTAAAACACAAATCGGAAATTAAAAAAAAAAAAATTCTACCCTAAAGCAAGTGGACGGGTACAAATATCACCAGCGATATATTCCCATGTGATGGTGACGTGTACATCAGTCATATGACCCCAGACTGTGACGTGGGGGAGATAACAGCTCGTATCTTGCCATTAATAACTATTTCTGAATACCCAGCTTCACTGAGGTGCTGAATTCTGTAACAGATTTCTTAGCCTAGGAAAGACAGCGATGTTATATACACACCAATAACGTAATCACAAGCAGATAAAATTCTGAGAGACTTGAGGAGTCAGGGTTAACAGCGACCTGGAGCATAGACCACATTGTGTGTATGCACGACTAATAGCAAACAGGGTGATGGGATTTATAATAACAAATATTAGCAACAGAACATCATTCTTCAATTATATCTAGCACAGGCGAGGCCCCCCACTGGACTACGCTGCACAGTTCTCGTCTACGTAGTGACAAGAAACGGAGACTAGACAAAGACAAAATTTCAAGCCTGCAACCGTTCCATTACCTGTTTGGCTCCCGATAACAGGTTTCAATTACCTGTTATCGGGAACCATTCCCATGAGTGCAGATTAAAGTGTGTCGATCTCAACCCTTCCTCCGAATAGACAGTACGTTTTAATACTAAATGTAATAAGTACATTAATGACTCTCTGCATAGTACATAAATACACTTAATTATGCTGTTACATTTACCTCCCCCATATATTCTCCTCATTTTCTGTTAATACACTCAACATGTTTAGGTTGAAGCTTTCGTGTTCCTTGTGTTGATAGTATCAAGTATGGTGTCTGGGTCTTGGGTGATGTAGACACTGGTGTGGCTGACGAAGATGGTTCCTTCAGCCAGGTAGCGTCGGGTAGGTAGGATGATGAGGTCGGAATTGAGTAGTGTGTCCAGGGGCAAACAGTCGCTCCAGAGCTTCTTCGCTTGAGTATTGAAGCACAGAGCCGTCGGCATCGTCGCGGATGTCCAACGGAGCAGCATTCGTGACGTCATTTTTTTGAGTATTTGGGGCCCGGTGAATCTCGTTTCCCCCCAAAACCGGACTTTAATGTGGTAGATCGTGAATCCCTCTACGACTACCGCAGCACTGGAGATTACATACCGTCTATTAGATATATTATATATTTAAGTTTATGAAGACAAGTTTTAAATATAAAGAATTTATTTTTTAGTTTTATTAAACAATAGAGATTTTATACAAAATTTGAAAATATCTTGAATTACTTTATAATTTATTGAAAGACTTTAGTTTTGTTTTATTAGTTTTATAAAATTGTAATATCAATATTTCTATTAATTAAGGACTAATTGTAATTAAGAAGCAATAAATGCTATTTACATGCTTGTCCTCCTACACTCCCAAGGTTAGGGTAGGTCGTGGTTTTCTATACAGCTTTTCAGGTAAACTCTAATATTCACCATATTTTGTTGCGATGCTGGCGATTAAGTGTATATATGTACTATGCCAATAGTCAGGACTGTACTTATTACATTTAGTATTAAAACGTACTGTCTGTTCGGAGGATGGGTTGGTCGATCTGCACTCACTAGAGAAATGCAGAATAATGGGGATATAATTAGGGGTTTCAAGTGGGTTACTGGCATAAACATGGGTGATATAAGAAGGGTTCTGAAATTATCGGAATAAATCACAATGGGTACAAGCTGGAGAAATATTGTTTTAGGTGGAATACAGGGAAGCATTGATTTGGAAATAAGTTTGAGGAATAGGCTGCCAGTTAGCATTATTGAGGCAAACAGTTTAACAGATTTCATGAATAGATTGAATGGGTTACATTCAATCCCGGGTGAGAGGAGTTACACAGGACCTTCCAAATATGGGCCAAATTTGTCTACTGTGGTGCTCCTTAATTTTTAATTTATTAAATTCATTACATTAAATTGTAATAATTTAATTCGTTAATTTTTCATTCATTTTATATTAATTTTATATTACTAAACAATCTTTGAAGCGATCATGCAATGATCAGGTAATTTCTATCAATTCCCTTAATAGTATAGCACAGATGGGTTTGTTTTCAACATATAGTTTGAAATCCCGGATTTGGATCCTGGGCGGGAGAGAAACAGTTGGGCATGTTTCCTTTCACCTATATATAGCCTCTTTTCACCAAACAATAAATGGTACCCGGAGTTAGCCAACTCTTGTGGGGTTGCATCCTGATGAGGTTCAATAGTTCGACCTTTGGGGGAAACCTCGATTTATGCCTGAAGTATATATATATATATATATATATATATATATATATATATATATATATATATATATATATATATATATATATATATATATATATATATATATATATATATATATATGTCGTACCTAGTAGCCAGAACGCACTTGTCAGCCTACTATGTAAGGCTCAATTTGCCTAATAAGCCAAGTTTTCATGAAATAATTGTTTTTCGACTACCTAACCTACCTAACCTAACCTAACCTAACTTTTTCGGCTACCTAACCTAACCTAACCTATAAAGATAGGTTAGGTTAGGTTAGGTAGGGTTGGTTAGGTTCGGTCATATATCTACGTTAATTTTAACTCCAATAAAAAAAAATTGACCTCGTACATAATGAAATGGGTAGCTTTATCATTTCATAAGAAAAAAAATGAGAAAATATATTAATTCAGGAAAACTTGGCTTATTAGGCAAATCGGGCCTTGAATAGTAGGCAGAGAAGTGAGTTCTGGCTACTAGGTACGACATATATATATATATATATATATATATATATATATATATATATATATATATATATATATATATATATATATATATATATATATATATATATATATATATATATATATATATATATATATATATATATATATATATATATATATATATGTCGTACCTAATAGCCAGAACGCACTTCTCAGCCTACTATTCAAGGCCCGATTTGCCTAATAAGCCAAGTTTTCATGAATTAATGTTTTTTCGTCTACCTAACCTACCTAACCTAACCTAACCTAGCTTTTTTTGGCTACCTAACCTAACCTTACCTATAAATATAGGTTAGGTTAGGTTAGGTAGGGTTGGTTAGGTTCGGTCATATATCTACGTTAATTTTAACTCCAATAAAAAAAAATTGACCTCATACATAGAGAAAAGGGTTGCTTTATCATTTCATAAGAAAAAAATTATAGTAAATATATTAATTCAGGAAAACTTGGCTTATTAGGCAAATCGGGCCTTGAATAGTAGGCTGAGAAGTGAGTTCTGGCTACTAGGTACGACATATATATATATATATATATATATATATATATATATATATATATATATATATATGTCGTACCTAATAGCCAGAACGCACTTCTCAGCCTACTATTCAAGGCCCGATTTGCCTAATAAGCCAAGTTTTCATGAATTAATGTTTTTTCGTCTACCTAACCTACCTAACCTAACCTAACCTAGCTTTTTTTGGCTACCTAACCTAACCTTACATATAAATATAGGTTAGGTTAGGTTAGGTAGGGTTGGTTAGGTTCGGTCATATATCTACGTTAATTTTAACTCCAATAAAAAAAAATTGACCTCATACATAGAGAAAAGGGTTGCTTTATCACTTCATAAGAAAAAAATTATAGTAAATATATTAATTCAGGAAAACTTGGCTTATTAGGCAAATCGGGCCTTGAATAGTAGGCTGAGAAGTGAGTTCTGGCTACTAGGTACGACATATATATATATATATATATATATATATATATATATATATATATATATATATATATATATATATATATATATATATATATATATATATATATATATATATATATATATATATATATATATATGTCGTACCTAATAGCCAGAACGCACTTCTCAGCCTACTATTCAAGGCCCGATTTGCCTAATAAGCCAAGTTTTCATGAATTAATGTTTTTTCGTCTACCTAACCTACCTAACCTAACCTAACCTAGCTTTTTTTGGCTACCTAACCTAACCTTACCTATAAATATAGGTTAGGTTAGGTTAGGTAGGGTTGGTTAGGTTCGGTCATATATCTACGTTAATTTTAACTCCAATAAAAAAAAATTGACCTCATACATAGAGAAAAGGGTTGCTTTATCATTTCATAAGAAAAAAATTATAGTAAATATATTAATTCAGGAAAACTTGGCTTATTAGGCAAATCGGGCCTTGAATAGTAGGCTGAGAAGTGAGTTCTGGCTACTAGGTACGACATATATATATATATATATATATATATATATATATATATATATATATATATATATATATATATATATATATATATATATATATATATATATATATATATATATATATATATATATATATATATATATATATATATATGTCGTACCTAGTAGCCAGAACGCACTTCTCAGCCTATTATGCAAGGCCCGATTTGCCTAATAAGCCAAGTTTTCCTGAATTGATATATTTTCTCTAATTTTTTTCTTATGAAATGATAAAGCTACCCATTTCATTATGTATGAGGTCAATTTTTTTTTTATTGGAGTTAAAATTAACTTTGATATATGACCGAACCTAACCAACCCTACCTAACCTAACCTAACCTATCTTTATAGGTTAGGTTAGGTTAGGTAGCCGAAAAAGTTAGGTTAGGTTAGGTTAGGTAGGTTAGGTAGTCGAAAAACAATTAATTCATGAAAAATTGGCTTATTAGGCAAATTGGGCCTTGCATAGTAGGCTGAGAAGTGCGTTCTGGCTACTAGGTACGACATATATATATATATATATATATATATATATATATATATATATATATATATATATATATATATATATATATATATATATATATATATATATATATATATATATATATATATATATATATATGTCGTACCTAGTAGCCAGAACGCACTTCTCAGCCTACTATGCAAGGCCCGATTTGTCTAATAAGCCAAGTTTTCATGAATTAATATATTTTCTCTAATTTTTTTCTTATGAAATGATAAAGCTACCCATTTCATTATGTATGAGGTCAATTTTTTTTTATTGGAGTTAAAATTAACGTAGATATATGACCGAACCTAACCAACCCTACCTAACCTAACCTAACCTATCTTTATAGGTTAGGTTAGGTTAGGTAGCCGAAAAAGTTAAGTTAGGTTAGGTTAGGTAGGTTTGGTAGTCGAAAAGCAATTAATTCATGAAAACTTGGCTTATTAGGCAAATCGGGCCTTGCATAGTAGGCTGACAAGTGCGTTCTGGCTACTAGGTACGACATATATATATATATATATATATATATATATATATATATAACAGGGCTGCCTTTTCCCGACAAAATTAATTATATGCATGTGTTGGAAAATAATTTTAGTTCCTCCTTAAGTTTTCAAGTTTTCTATAGAATAGTTAATTTAGAAAACGAACGTTTTCGATTCTCCATATCACACACTGTAATCATATCATAACGATCATTTTATTCATAAGAATAAAAACACAGAGAACATAACATGAAAGGACAATTGAAGGAGCAGGAGTTACATATAAAAATATAGCAATTAATACGCAAAGCGTTTCGGGCAAAACTTAAGACAAAAAAAATATTTAACAGGAAAAGTATTCACTTAATACTAAAACAGAAGTAAGCTTCTTTAGTATTAATAAGCTTAGATATACACAGCAAGGTGCTGCTATACTGTTCTGTATGTAAGATTACAGTAGATCAAAAACTAGCTTTGAGTTCATCTAGTCTTCCCCTCTCACAGGATGGTGAGTCACAGAGTTAACATACGGGAGAATGCTCAAAATAATGAATGATATACAATATATAGCTGATAATGATGACAGGCGTAGACTTTTACATTATTGAGTTTATTTTTCTAACAACACTAGATTGATTGATTGATGATGATTAAGCCACCCAAAAGGTGGCACGGGCATGAATAGCCCGTAAGTGGTGGCCCTTTTGAGCCATTACCAGTATCAAGAGCTGATACTGGAGATCTGTGGAGGTGCGAATGCACCCTGCATGACGGGAGATGTCTCCCTTATGAATGTGTTTAAGATGAAGATGAAGCAACCCAAAAGGTGGCACGGGCATAAATAGCCCGTAAGTGGTGGCCATTTTAAGCCATTACCAGTATCAGGAGCTGATACTGGAGATCTGTGGAGGTGCGAATGCACCCTGCATGACGGTCTCCCTTGTGAATGTGTTAAGATGAAGATGAAGCCACCCAAAAGGTGGCATAGGCATGAATAGCTCGTAAGTGGTGGCCCTTTTGAGCCATCACCAGTATCAATAGATGATACTGGAGATCTGTGGAGGTGCGACTGCACCCTGCGTGACGGGAGATGTCTCCCGGACCAAATGGTGACCAGATGGTGTCACACGTAACAACACTGATTGATGAAGATTAAGCCATCCAAAAGGTGGCACGGGCATGAATAGCCCGTAAGTGGTGGCCCTCTTGAGCCATCACCAGTATCAATAAATGATACTGGAGATCTGTGGAGGTGCGACTGCACCCTACGTGACGGGAGATGTCTCCCGTGTAACAACACTAGTACGGGACGTTTTTTTAAATGAGCGTGCGGACGCTGCTGCTAAGGAAGCTATCTGCACCTGTCCCATCTCCCGTAAAATATTCCTTATTTCGACTTCTACCCAGTTATTCATTCCACCATCCTTGCCCGCTGGCAGGGTCGTTTGACTTCTGTTACTCTTAACAAGCTGCGTGCTTCTTAAGGGTAGTGTGTGTCCCAGTGCCCTTCCTCCTACCTCTGTAACCGGCGGTGGAAAACTGTTCTGGCGAGGTTACGTACTGGCCATACCCGCTTAACTCACAGGCACTTATTGAAGCGCTGCCTTGCTCCTTATTGTCTGAATTGTATGTCCCTCTTACGGTCGTGCATATTCTTGTTGAATATCCTGACTTTCAGGATATGAGTCCGTCTTGCTTCCCGACTGTCCCTCGCTGTCACTTGTCCGTCGACAGTATCCTTGGTGAATCTGATACCTTTGATGTTGTTCACCTTATGTATTTTTCATATTGGCATCCTCATAATATTAGTATCCTTAGTGATATTTAGCGCCTTTTGACTTGATGCCTTCTTTTGACAGTTACTTACTTACCCCTAACTCTTCGCCTTTCTAGAGAATATAAACTAAGCTCTCTTAATGCGTTTTAGATATGTTATGATGTACTCGGAACATTATGTAAACAACATCCAGTGTGGTGGAGTCCCTGTGGTCACTGTTAAGATCCTTGACCTATGGGTATGGTTCCTCTGATTTTGCAGTTGTAAAAAATATATAATAATACCGCCTTGTCTACTAAAAGTGTCTAGGGTAAATAATTCAACTGCTTACTCAACAAAGCGATATACTTAAAGTAAGGGTAACAAAGAACATACAAACATATAAATGGAAATACAGGCAGCCAGAAATATTAATGCACCAGGGGCCGGATTCAGGAAGGTACTTACGAAGGTTTTTCCTCTTAGCTAAGAGCGTTTTCCGTCTTAGCGCCTTCGTGGCGGCTACGTCCGTATTCAATTAACTACCCTAAGTGGAAAAACCTTCGTAAGTTCATTCCGGGATTTAAGTGTGGTTTCGACCACTCGTAGCTTTACGTAAACTGGATATGTCATTTTTTCTCTGCTACATAACACTGGGATCGATTTATGATATTGGAACATGACCAAAATATTATAGCTGGTGAATCTAGTGAAGAGTTGTCCTTCGTGTTAGTTATATATGCATTCTCTGCTTGAAACTTGAAGTAAATATGTGTTTGATGATAGTAGAATTTGTTTTATAATAGCAAGATATTATACCAGTAGTTATTAAGTAAATAAACACTGGTGAACATGAAATATGAGAGAAGGTGATGAGCCCTGCCTGATGGGATCATTTACTATCACCAAATGCCCCTGTTCACCTAGTAGTAAGGGTGTACCTTAGCTATACATACCCATTTCTATTTTATTTAGTTTGGTTTTATTTTTAAATTAAATCTGGGTGAGACATAAAATAATAATATGCTGCACAAATGATGTTAGGTAAGGAGAAGGGTAAAAATGTCAAAAACTTTATTCATTGAATACTTAAAGCTATAATTATGACTATATAGACTATTAAAAAAGAGAGAGGGAAGTAGGGGTCCAAGACCTCTTCCTGTTATACAATTTGGGTGTGGAACAAGTAATTATCAAAAGAAGGCACCATGCCGGGAAGGCTATGTAGCAGTAAGGCAGTGAGGGGAGGCAGCTACTTATTTGAGAAATGCTTATTTTATTTACCTTATAAGCTGAGGCAGCTTATTTTATTTGAGGAATACTCAGCTGATTCCTCTACATTTAGCATGGAACAAATTTGTGTCCAAGACCTCTTCCTGTTACTCAATTTAGTTGTGTGTAACCAAACTAGAAGTGCTCTACAAATCAAGGGACCCAGAATGTGGAATGACCTCCCGAATCATGTCAAAGGCTGTACCTCTCTCAACCAGTTTAAGAGTTAAACCAAGTAATGCCTAATTAACTCCATGTAACCTAACTTACCTCCTAAATGTCAACCCATGTCTTGCTATTTTTTAAACAACGCTGTTCACCAACATGTGCAATTGCTGATTTATGCTATGTTAACCCCCTTTTTGTATTTTTTATTCCTTCTTTCAACACAATTTATACCTAATCCCGATTACTATTTAAGTTTTAGTCTGTGTTTTTTTCCCCCCACACCTTGCCCGAAATGCTATGAGTATTAGTGGCTTTAGGTATTGTGTGTACTAGCTTTGCCTATAAATCCAACATTATGTTTGTAAATCAACTGTATGTACTTTTCCTGAATAAAATGTATTTATTATTTATTTTTTAATCAGTAAGTATTAAAAGAAGGCACCAAGCTGGGAAGGCTATGTAGCACCATTGTGTGTAACAATAAACCAAATTTTTTTTAACAAATAATGCACCTGTATGGTAAAACAAATCCTGTCAGCTGTAAAAATATTGATGCAGTTATTTAAATGAAAAATATAAGGAAAGAAATATTACTGGTTTATTTTTATCCTATCTTTTTGTACTGTACAGTATATCCAAGGAAGTGAAAAATTGAGACATAATGCACAATTTAATGAATGATTAGCATGGATTAGCAGTTCAAAAGAAATATGACTTGTATTACATATCAACATGAGATCTTAATGATCCATGGTCAACATGATTTAATAAGGATAATACAGTACTGTATTTGTAATAATACAAACTATAATTTAAAATCTTTATTACTGATTTTTTTTATTAAGAAGATTAGGTATACACAGCAATGTGCTGCTACCCTATTCTATATGGAATATTACACAGTGTAGATAAAAAACTAGCTATAAGTTTATCTAATACTCCCATCTCACAGGATGGTTAGACATACTGTACATGGAATCAATTTAGAAAATACCAGCCTCAATACAAAAAACAAATCAACTCTGACTAAACAACTCTAAGCAATTTTCACAAGAGGTAAGCACTGAATCATGGAAACATTATATTATAATTACTCTTACCAGTTTCTACAAAACTCCTCTCAAACAATGTATTTTTAAACATGTTTAGGTATACACAGCAATGTGCTGCTTCCCTGTTCTGTATAAAGGACCACACAGTGTAGATCAAAAACCAGCTACAAGCTCACCCAACATCCTCACCTCACAGGATGGCCAGTCATACATGGAATTAGGAGAGAACAAAATACTTAATGCTGATCTATTAGCCTCCACTGGCAAAATCTGGGTGCAGCACAAGAATATCTTCCAATATTCCTGAGTGTATGAAGTAATTACAGAGCTCAAAATACCTCATACCATTTTGTATGAAGTCACTGATAACAGGACAATCACAGATATAGTGTTGGAGAGTATGTTCTCTCAAGTAGGACTGAAAACAGATGTTTTTTTTCCACCAAGAGGGCTATAAACCCATGGAACCGCCTACCCGCTGAAGCCGTAAATGCCAAATTCCAGCTAAAAAATATCATTAAGACAATTGGCGGGCCCTTTAACAAGCCGCCGGCTTTCTGTCCTCGTCGAGGTCACTAGATAGTTTGTGGCCCTTGGGTAAATTCAGTAAATATATACAAAAATTGTCAGCGCATCTTCCGAGCAACAGGGACAGCTACACAGTATCTCTTAGAATTACGTAGGTAAACAACAAATGTAACATATTTGTTTACTACAATGTTGGTGCTGGCTGTAGAAGTTGAAAAAACATTGTTTTACTTCGAAATATACTAATTTTATCAGAAAATTCGACGTAAATAGGAGGCAGTAGAGCTCCGATAAGCCAGCGCTAAATCTTCAATATGAAGAATGTTGCTGCTCTCTGATTGGCCAAACGAAACACAGTCGTGACCTCTATCGGCACGCAGGTGAACCAACAATTTTCTTCCTAAGTATACCTTATTGAATCGCACCTAAGCATCTTCTTAGGGCTCACTTAGGAACCTTCGTAGCAAACCCACTTACGAAGAAATACACAGAGCTTCCTGAATCTAGGTCCAGAATACAATAACACAATATCATTATATAAGCACTGATCACTATTTTAAAAATTTAAATGGATAGATGGGTATGCACATAATGGTCTTTCCAGGCAATTAGCTATGTTAGTAAACAATAAACAGGTACCACAGACTTATCTCCCAACATGTCTACGCCAGCCAGCTCCACCCACGCGACTGGTGTTGCTGGAGCATGCACGGCGTGGTGTCTACAAGTTACCAACTAAAACCCACATGAAACCTCAGGATACTCTGCTATCAGAGAGTAATACTTAAGAACATAATTATAACTAAACTTATATGCCTATAACACTGCTAAGGTGTAAATAAGAAATTAAGTACAATCAATAAACAGGAATAATTACAGGGGGTGAATCAGTAACGCTGGGTTGATACACTGCACGCATTACTGGAACATCCCAAATATGGTCATCCCCCCATGAGACGCCACAGTCTTCCCTCACAGGAATGAACATGCAATAGCATTAACAAAATATTAAATACAGGCACACTACAGCATGCTACAATTTAAATCAAACATATATATACTGGAACACAACTGGATACAATGTTTTATTTAAATAACTGAGGAAAGAAATAATGGACACATATTTATTATGATAAATGTTAGAATCAAATATATGGATTCGTAACAGTCACCTTGTGCTCAGGCCGTGAGGCAGTGCTCACTTGGGTGACCAGCACTCTCATATGGTTGTTATGTAGCCGGAGAAGTAATTAATAAAACTGTCAATGTATGAACTTGTTTATTTCATCCTACGTACATATACTACATTGAGTTGAATGGAAACGAGATTTATGAAGTCTTACTCCGATCTCAAAGTTTTACCACAAACTTTTGGCATCAGGAAGATGGACTGATAAATCTAATTATAAATGTTGCTGTTGTTGTTGTTTTAGATTCAGCTACTCTGAACAAAAAAGTTCCAAGCAGCACGGGCTGTTGTGAGCCCGTAGTGGACTCGAGGGTTATAAATGTTGCAGACTCACGACAGTACAAGTGGAGGGACTGTTGATGATGCCCGAAATGGGAGAGAGGGGGTGAGGGAGAGCAAGGTTAGGAGTGGGCCAGGCATGTTTGATGATTGATTGAAGAAGATTAAGCCACCAAAGAGGTGGCACGGGCATGAATAGCCCGTTAAGGCATGAGGAAGGGGTGAGGAGTGCATATAGGTGCAATGTTTAGTTTCAGTACTGAAGTGATAGGCGATAGTCCGCAGGTCTAGCTTGAAGAGTGAGGAGATCCTACGGAACTAACAAAAGGTCAGGTGTGGAGGGCAGTAAAGATCCTACAGGTTTGACACGGAGAGACAGAAGGTCCAATAGGTCAAGAAGGGAGGAGCGGCAGTTTCTGTAGGAACTGCCATGCCTCCCGCATAAAGGAACAGGTGTCCTATTGGTACATCAAGTAGGGCCAACAGGGCTGCTGTCATGTAGGAACGAAGGTACCTAGAGGTCCGGCATGAAGGAGCTGCAGGTGGGGAAGCCCTCAGGGACAGGCGGTAGGTCAGAAGGATCCCCAACATGCAGGACGCCGATCATCCCAAGCTCTGCGTGGAACACCAGATGACAGTGCATCAACCACCAGCCTGCGGAAGACAAAAGTAATGGAGTTATACAAACAAAAAATAAAGGCGTCGAGGCATGCACAACATTGCAAGGCAGGCATAAGCGGGTAGATCTTGTTGAGACCTTTAAAATACTGAACAATTTATACTATATTAATCCAGACCACTTCTTTAAGATCAAATAATGCAGCACATTCAAGTAGCAAAGACTTCACACTCAACAAGCCACAAAGTAGGATAGAAAACAGACGATGCTATTTCACCCATAGAGTTTTAAATCTATGGAATCACCCGGGAAAAAATCTTAAAAAATGAAGACTTATTACAATCCACGTCGAGGCCACTAGAGATGGCAGCCTTGACGCGGCAATAATAATATTAACCAAACACTAAAACAATTCTGAATCATCAACCTGTCCTCAAGGATGAGGTATAATTGGAGGTAAGCACTTCAAAACCACTACATAATTATTGCTATTATCTACTCCTTATCCATGGTTAGGTTAAAGGTAGAGTAGGGTAGGGAGGGTAGAGTAAGGTAAGGTAAGATAAGGTAAGGTTAGGTTAGGATAGGTTAGGTTAGGATAGGTTAGGTTAGGATAGGTTAGGTTAGGGTAGGGTTGGGTAGGGTAGGGTTGGATAGGGTAGGGTAAGGTAAGTAAAGAAAGGAAAGGAAAGGTTAACACCGATAAGTTATTAATCTCAAACGTAAATTATTAAAATTCAAAACTATTTAATTAAGTACCCCTTTGCATTTAATTTGCAGAAAATCTAATTCTTTAACTGTTTCAAAAAGCGAGTTTTTAAGCGTAGACATTTAATATTTTAAAGCAACGATTTATAATACTGTACAACAAACTTATAACTCGATAATTTTCACCATTTAAGACAAAGATTCACTTGCCAATTGACAAGTCGATTATTATTGGAACAATAATATGATTTTAGACCGTTAAAAATATCTAAATAACTGTCCAGGTCGTGTGAGAATGGGTTTCGTGTCTCTTATTGATTGTTGCCGCTGGAGGCAGTTAGTTTATTGTGCACCCCATACCCATCCTGTAAGCGGTAGTGCAAAAATCATTACAGAGGGCACAAAAGGTCTTTATCAGACCTCATCTTAGATTATTACATAAACAATTTCATCTATCCTTCACACCTTATAGTTACAATGTCAGCTAGTTACAGAGAAAGTGCTATTTCAAGAGCTATAGTAATCACTGTACCTTGAGGAGGACCTCGAATCATAAATTTATGTAACTAAGGTTTAGGAGCATAACGTGACATGTCTTAAGTAAATATGAGTAGGAGGTGTTTAGCAGAATAAGCGAGTGTCTCACCAGGGTTGCTAGCAGTGAACCTGACGACGGTGTAGCCTCCGTCAGGGATCGTCACCGTGTCCTTCTTGATGGCGTTGGTCAACTTCCGTGAGATGCCCCCAGCAGCGTCTAGAGCCATGACCTCTTCCACTGTTGTCTGGCTGTAATTATCAAGCCCAAGGCTAGGATGAGCAGGAGGTATGTGATGAAAATATTACTCCATACGTTGTGGGCCTACATGATCATGTATAGTGCTTTTCCGTCATAGAAAACATAAATATCTTAATGGAAAACTGAACAAATTCTCAAGAGCACGCGAGCATTACTAAAAACGTGTATATGTCATTGACAAACTTATACAAATTGTGAAAGTTATTTTGATGTTGAAGGTGATGAAAACATTCTTATTAGGAGGTACATTTAGAAAGAGGTACTATTTGAAGGTGGCACTTATCCGGGAGCCACACGTGAGGATGACATGAAAACGAAGTATTACAACTGATCGACAACTAATATTTGTTGAGGTTGTAAAATAGGAGATGGCACTAGTGGAAAGGCGGCCCTAGTCGGTAGTGGCAATGAGAGGTTACACTAGTGGAAGGCTGCACTGGTGGAAGGTTCCGCTAATGGAAAGGGGCCCAAGCGGAAGGTTACAGTAGTGGTATAACAAGGATGTGGCAACAGTTAGATGTGGTAGGTGTAGAGGCCAGGTATTGGGAGATGGTTATACTGGGAGTCGGACTAAATACGTTGGTACAAGTGTGAGTGTAACTGACCTACCGAGGCGGTCCATAGCCACCACATGGAAGTTGTTACCGTGGAGGTGAAAGGGATGGTTCAAATCACCAACCATACCCTCATCCACCAACACCAGCTCCACTGTCTCCCCTAACGCCACCTCCATCACGTAGGTGCAGCTGCAGTAGTTTCCGACGCAAGGCGGCTCCTGGTTACGTGAAAAATTATGTTACTTAATTCGTATTAATATTAAGACCTTCCACAACCCTCTAACAAGCACAGTTTTTCCTAGTAAAGCACCAACCATCCTTGCTGCAGTCGTCCCCAAACAGACAGCCATTAATTTTGTATACAAATTAATTACTTTATATAATAATATAGTTTTGTGCTTAATTAGGTTTGAGTACCATCGATAACAATTTATATGTAGAATCAGCGGGTGAAGCATATTAAGAGGTGCTGAAGCATAGGAAGCATTAGTGTTGACTCACCTCGCCGTAGAAGCAGACGGTGGGTTGAGGGTCCTGTGGCTGGGAGAGCGGAGGGGAGAGCGGTAACCTGAAGCTGATGTTGTTCAGTTGGGGGGTTTTCCTTTGCCATCCCGCAGACACTGCAGGAACCAAGTTTTCCTTATAAAACTTTATTAACTAGGTCAACCAAGTTTTGCCATAATGTATCATTATACTTTATTAAATACTCTGAAAAAAAATATCGCGGGAGGTCAAAGTTACGGGAAATATATTTACATTAATATTGAAATGTGGTTATTTGATTTAGAAACAAAAATGTATTTAAGATAACAATATGTTCATTACCCTACAAATCTCAGCTTTCGATGAAATTAACGTAAATGTTACTAGCAAGGCGTAGTCGGTTAAGCACTGCTGGATTTGGCCAGTAACTGGTTGAGTGACTGAGGACAGCCTCGCCCTTTGCTAGGTGGGTTTCTACCAGGTTAAGTGAGCTCCAGCCTCTGATAACAGTACAGTATGATAACCCTGGGATTTAAGGCATCTGGGAGCCTATCATACGCACATCTTTGTTCCATTTTCTGAGGTGCTAAATTGGCGCCTCGAACTCACCTTCGGAGTAGGAGTAGAACTCAGGGTTATACATCAGAAGGTTGTCGATCTGGTTGAGGTTAAAGCCAAGAAAGAACTGCTTGTCGACGTGTTCCTCTAAGGTGCTGGGGACGAGGGAGGTAAGTTCGGCCATAGTAACCTCTTCTAAGGCGACTCCGGCTGTGTTGAGGGGATTCACCACCTGAGGACAGCACAGATGAGATCATTACCTTAAGGCATTCCAGAGTTGAGAAGGTTCCCTACTTTAGACACACACGAAGTTAAGAGTTCACCCACTTAATTATATAATTATATTGAAGGATATTAGATTAAGGTAGAAAGTATGTTAGATTAAGGATCTGCCCGAAACGCTATGCATGTTAGTGGTTTTGCAAGAATGTAAAAATACCATTCTAATGTAATCTCATAAACCCACTGTACCTTACACACGGAAATCACAATAGCGTATGCATCAAATGAAGAAATCCACATGGGCTGTGACGAGGATTCGAACCAACGTCCGAGATTATCCCAGACGCTGCCTTTATTGTAGCTCAATCGATAAAGGCAGCGTCTGGGATGATCTCGGACGTATGTTCGAATCCTCGTCACGGCCCTTGTGGATTTGCCCATTGTACCTTCTTGTAAATAACAATTATAACGATTACATAATTGTAACTATAATTATAAAGACAGTTTCTTAGCGAAAAAAGGTGTGATATTATGGTGAGAGATGAGACCCTGGCCGTGATGGGAGACCGCTTGCCGTGTACTGTTAGGATACCACAGTCCGTCATAGACGTACCGGTCTTCATTGAGTCTTACTCACATACAACTAGCACAAGGGACTGAGGCCAATGTTTGCACTGAAATTCACAAATTTATGTAATAAGATTGATGTTTTATGTAATATTTAGGGTCAAAATGCTGTTCAGTTGTGCTCTGACGTCATATCCGCCGACGATGCTTTACAGGTCATGTGACCCGTGATTAAGGCACAGAACGTCACGTGTTTAAGGTCACCGAGTATGTGTTCTCGACCTCTATGCTCATTTGAGTCTTACTCTATCTGAACCTCCATAAGTAGACCCGAACCAAAGTTTTGAGGCGAGGCAATCTCGCTTGGTTTAGAAACATCAGATGACCCACTCTTAAGCAAAACTAGTCAACGGCAAAGAAATGTTTGTGACTGGCAGAAAATCAGAGGTGTCCTCTGCAGTGTGACAAGAGTTAAGGACTGTATGACAGTTGTCAATGCGAAATACTGCTGATATCTTTTAGTTCGGCAAGAAGTCATTTAAAGTTTGGAGGAGTAACATGGATTGTTACTCCTCCATATACATACTATACTGCATTCTTCAGGCCAGGCATCCACCCATGCATCATCAATCGAAGTCATACTCATTGTTTGGTAGAAAAAGTCCTACTTTTTGTGCTGATAAACGTCGTTTGTGAGGAAGTTATCTTGCTAAGTAGATTTTTGATCATTTTCCCATCAGTGAATAATGTTGTATATTAATGAAAGTGACGACTTTTGGGTCCATCCTGGACCCTTATCAAGGCATGACAAGCAGGAGTGGGAGAGGCAGTCAGTATAAAGCTAGAGGGAAGGTAAGCAGCAGGGGGGGGGAGGGGTAACAGAAGTAAACCATGATATCTGAGCCAATGTCTAAATTGCGTTTATTCATTACAAATAAAACCATGAAAATATATAATAGGCATTATGAGATGTGTCGACTCAAGTCAGGGGAATTGTTAGCGAGACATCAGGGCGGTTAAGGTCGCCTGGAGAGTGTTAGAGAAATACTGAAGAATGACAGACTCACGACTCCTGGCGGGTAGTTGGGGTCGTAGGCCAGGATGGCGGCCGGGTCCTCCTCCGGGGCGCCCTCGTACCGGAGCACCGCTCCCTGCACACACTCGTTCGGCCTGGTGGCCAAGATGACGATCACTCACAAGACAACAGCTGGACAAGCACCAGGCTTTGTCGCACGCAAATATATTTGTTCACACACACACACACACACACACACACACACACACACACACACACACACACACACACACACACACACACACACACACACACACACACACACACTCACTCATGCACAGCGCACGCAAAAATGCACTTACATGCTCACACACACTCATGTACTAACAGGATTAATGAACAAATTATGTTATAGATTCATCTAAACATTGTTCCCATCGTGTATGTGATGCATGTATACACTTCGATATGCAGTGAACACCGAGATACGTTCCCAGCTTCTCTGTGTGTTTATGCTGAAAGTTTACTTTAGTTCTGGATAATGTTCAGGACTCTAGTATATACGGTACTGTTTGGATAGAAGGTGCACTTTTTAAGATCTAATTAATTTAAAATGTTTATATACGATACGTTCTAAAGATTTAAATTGTTTTAAACTCACACATCTTTAAATACTGAATGTGTATGTTTATATATTGTTACGGTATCGACACCGTCACTTGAGTAGGGAGTGGCGATTTCAGCGCCATCTATGAGTCTGCACTCCAACTCCCCAGTATTGGGTACTACGCAGACAACGCCATCTGTTGGTGGTGGCGTGGTATTAGTGAAAGGCCTCTGTTTCCTGCCTCAGTCAGAATGTGAGGTCGATGATGATGACCTCTGGTGGATGGCATAATGATATCAACGCCATCTTGGTTGTGGCTACAAGTTACAATTTGAATTCCCCGGTGGATAGTTGTTATCCTATGGTCACCAAATGTACTGGCAGTTTAGTTAATGACATTTTAAGTTCACAGAGGTGACATAAGGAGGCGATTGCGCAACCCGTCCTCGACTCATGTCCATTACATCGAGCGGTCGCCCCCACAGACGCATTCATAACTTTTTACATATTTTACATGCTGTTCATTCAAAACGAGAATTTTTTCAAATATAAATTAATATTATAATATAAAAGCATATTGTTACTTCCATTCTCATGTACCCACCTTACCCAAACCAATAAAAAGCAAGCGTTATGTCAAATGTTTCATACACAGTGTATCAAGTGTATCATAAGTGTAGTTCATAAGTGTAAATAATTCTTTGAGAATGGAAGAAGCCCTTACGAAACGCTTCTAGGCGCCCATCAATAGGTACAGCAATAGCAGGCAGCTCGACATCAGCGAGGCACTACACATCAAAAAGTCAACACCATTAAGAGAAAGCCCATTAACGTAATATATCAAAGAACAAATTTGTTAAATGTGATTCTTACTGGCAGTCGATGAGGCCGTTGAAGCGGATCCAGTAGTTGTCGACGGGCTGGTCGGCCGCCAACACCACATCAAACCTCTCTCCTGTGGGACGCCACCTTAATAATTATTGTGGTTTAGTTCCCATCGTCGAGGACAGCTTCCCTGTGAGGATAACTGAGCGCCTCCCAGAGGTTTACTCGCCTGCCCCAAGATGCAACCCACAACAGTTGATAAACTCCAGAGTATCTATTTACTGCTGGATAAAGAGAGACATCAGAGGATATGAAACAGACACAAATGCATATGTCCTGCCGCAGGAATCGCACACGGGATCTTTCGGGTGTGTGCCGACTGCGTAGGCTACGACGCTACAGGATTGCTACATTGTAGGGAAGTGAACTCTCTACTTAGTCGGGGGCAACTCGCAGGTAAATTTACAAAAGTATACACTTAACTTTGGCGCAGAGAAGCGAGGTTTATCGCAAATGTTCACAACTAATATTAAATTGTGAGATTATTCTGTAAGAGAGAGTGCAGGCAAAATATAGGAGGGTAGGGGGGGGGTGCTGTAACTTACAGCGAGTCTATTTTATATTGTGGAACTGTAACTTACAATGTCGGACTGTAATTTACACGGTGGGTCTAACATACATTGTGGGACTGTAAGTTACACTGTGGAGCAATGGACCTGCGTTATGGTGAATATAATTTACACTTTGGAACTGTAACATACTGTGAGACTGTACCTTACACTATGAGTCTTCAAGGCAGTTGTGTTCACATCTCTTTTGAAGCCAGGTGAGGTATATTTGATGCTGGGTTTAGAGCATATCAACTGCATGAGGCTTATTAAGGCCATGCCACTAGCTTAGTGACCAACCTGCATTAATATACTATAGCCATTTTCAAACTCCAAGACAACTAAATTTACAGAGTTAATACACCGATAAATGGAGCACACTTATGGATGTATAAATCCATGATGCAAGTTATTCAAATTCCTGATATTAAGAAATCTTTTAGTAATTCCATAGAACCAGTAGGTAACTGGTTCATATTACAAGATGGCAGTTTCACCTGCCACCACATAATGTATGGTCACATAATGTGACCATACATTAGGAGGAGGTCGTGTGGAATGAGTATGCATTCCACAAAACATTGTGGAACAATGTTCAACAAAATCGTAATCATTACGACTTTTATTGTTTTAGGAAGTCCTAAAACCATGCATTTTTAAAAGTAAAAATCTGAACTGTTGAAACTGACCAGAAGAACTTTGACTGTATTCGCTGAAACGATGATTAAAGACGTTTGATGATGTATACGTAAGGTTACTCACTAGATGAGACTACCAGGCGACAGCCTATCACCGACTCTTGCTGTGTGATAGCCTACTAACAAACGTATCTTCAAGGAAAACCCTCCAGTCTCGCGTTAACACGCATTGAATACAGCACAAGTTAAATTGTTCACAGGAAAACAATATACTTTCGTTAACACTACAGCTGTGAATACATTGACACTGCGGTATTTGTTTCCACTTAAAAATAATACGTATGAGTATGCAGCAGAAAATGACTCGACAGATTAGACACAACAGAACTCACCAGAGTACATGACGACACAACAGAACTCACCAGAGTATAAAACGACAGAATCAGTCGTGTAAGGAAGAATGGGCTGGCCATCAGTGGCGATGACGACAAGTTTGTGGTCGTCGACCGAGACAATTATTGGACAGTTGAGGCCCCCGGCATTGATGAGACGCAGACGGTGACGCAAGCCAGGGGTCACACGCACCACCTCCAGCGGCGTCTGCAGAGGAACGCAGAGGGTGTCAGTGAACACTGATGGTTAACTGGGTCTCAATGTCTAAATGTGAAACTAATTTGTTCATGCCACAAGTGTGAACACAAGGGAATACAAACTCCTTGTGTAATGCAGGATACCTTTACTCAACGTGTCGTTGAGGGGCACCGACTTAGGCAATAGAAACACACATGAAATAATCACGTTCTTTAAGCCCACATCCTGGTCACGATTAGTGTTTACAGTTACAATGTTTAGTGTGAGCTTCTGTTCGTGTTTCTCTTGAGGAAGCTGGTTACCAGGACGTAAAGTTGTTTTCACCCAGCAAAGGTGTTTCTGCTCCAAAGAAAAAAATAATATACTTATTGTTAAGATGTTAATTTAATGAAGAACAATCATTTGAAGATTCTGGTAAACTTTAGATAAATATTACGACTTTCTTTTTTAGGCTTCAAAGGAGTATTAAATATTTAATAGAAGGTAATAATCACCATTGGCAACACATATAACATTAACGTTACTGAGAGCTCTGAGGTGACTCGAACTGAGGTTTGAGTCACCTCAGAGCTCCAGCTGATTTTCTCGTTGCTTATATCACAGTGTCTTTTCAATGCGTATCTGTAATTAACATTACTGTTAACCAGTAAATTTCATTGGCCATACATAAAGAGAATCATTCTATAGGTTGTTAAAAATGAAAAAGAATCTGACTGATAAAAATGGTCAGTGGAGTACAGCAAATTTCCATCTTGGGCTCAACACTTTTTGTCAGATACATTAATGACATAGATGAGAATATTACAAACCACATTATCAAATTTGCAGATGACACTAATATCTATGTAAAAGTAAAAAGCAATATCCTTATATAGTGATCTAAATTAGCTCCAGAAGGTCAGAAGACTGGCAAATGGTTTTAAATATTGAAAAATGCAGGAACTTGCATCTAGGGCATAAAATTGCAGATCCCAACTATCATATCAACAACTCTGCCATGCAACAGATTGGCGGAAAAAAAGACCTAGTAGTTAGGATTTACCAGTCATTAAAAGTTCCACAAGTGGGAGCCGCAATAAAAAATAAAAATAAAATCAGCCAAACCTTAAGAATAGCCAAATGAACCTTTAATTTCATGGACAAGAAATTTGTTATTAAGCTCTACAAGTATCTGGTGCACCACCATCTGGATTCTGTGTCCATGCTGTATTCAAGCATAAAGACATCATCATGAAAAGGACATACCTAATTTGGATTAAGTTCAACACAGAACGACAAAAATAATTCCAGAACTAAGTCAACTCTCATACCAGGAACGGTTGAGACTCACAGTACTAACAACACTACAAACTAAACATGATGGGAATGATCTGGTCGAGACTGAAAATACCGAACAAGTTGGAGGATATTTATCCAGACCACTTCTTTAAAAGGGGCAACAGTTTCAAACTCAACAAGCCTCAATGTTGGATAAAAAAACGGGAGATCTTTTTTTTACGCCTAGGATTATAAACACATGTACCGCTTACCCTCCGAATTGTTGTTTTTAGATTCAGCTAGTCAGAACAAAAAGTTCTAAGTAGCATTGGCTATGGTGAGATTGTCGCGGACTTATCTGGCACAGGAGCGGGGCTGTGTCTGTTGTACCCCCCAAAGTCGTACACGGCAAGACATTACTACCATTCAAAATTTAATTGAAAAAAAAACTCAGAAGCAATGGGGATGACTTTCGAAAAGCACTGTTTCCTGTCATCAGACCCCTTGTCACTTTACCATGGTGGCAGATGTCCTGCCCTTGGCGTTGATGAGGATGTTTGAGGCTAATTCGTCCCCAGTGTAATGGATGCGACCAAAAAACAAGTCGCTGACGGAGCTGTGGATCCAATCGAACATCACAAGGACGTGTTCGGGGGAATCTACGTCGTAGGTCGAGGCCTGTTGATCCTCTGCCTCTCGCACCACGAAGGGGCCGAACACTCCACTCCCTCGGTGAAGTCCTGAGAGGGAGACACTGGGACTGTATGTATGTGTGGGTATTGGGCATTATGTATGGTTCAGACCTACCGATGAGAGCTCATTCCTCTATTTGAGAATTATCTTATTAACTGCATCGCTCTCTCTCTCTCGCCGCTCAAGTCCCACAACGACAACTTTACTTGTGACATGATATGAAATATAATATTGCATCAATAATGCAGGTACAGTGACGTATATTGCAGTAAATGTGCCATGTTGTAATTATAAAGTGTGCAAGCACATTTTGATGTGTCTTAACGCTGTTTTCGTGGCGAATGTACTCATGAAGTTATGTAATTAGGTTAGGTAAAGTTTCTGAAGGTTAAGGTACACTAGGGGGATAAGTTAGGGACGACTAAGTTAGACTAGGCTAGAGTACATATGGTTAAATATATAAAAAAGGAACTTACTCTGTAAAGTCATGTGTGAGCTTAAGCAAGTATCTTTGGTGCAGATAACGTCAAGTGTGAGCCATAGCAAGTATCTAGGATGGAGGTAACGTCATGTGTGACCAAGTGACTATGGTGCAGGAACATCATATGCGAGCCCCAGCATGTTTCTCAAATGCCGTTTTCCTTGTGCGTGTTGGCTGCCAGCATACCTGAGTGAGAGTGCCACCAGTGAGTGCCAGTGGTGGTAGCGAGGAAGTTATAGCGGAAGGAGCCACCTAAGATCGGGCACTGGGTGAGGAATGGGACACCGTCGTAGTACTGGAAGTCTTGCATGTGTTGACCGTGCCAGTGAATAGTCTCCGTGTCCGACAGCAGCCAGTTGTACACGTCCACCACCACCCGGTCGCCCTCGCACACCTGACCAACACAACACACACACCTGTCACTTTAAAACATATTATGATACAATGCAGTGGGATCTAACTCGCGTCTCTGGACTTGCCAGAAACACACACACACACCTAACAGGACCACGGTGGACTTAAATATATCACAACCAAAAATTCTACTGACCGTACAAGGTGTTTGGAGAGAAGCCAGCCGCCGCCAGTGAGGGCGGTATTGCTACATAACGTTCATATGATAAAAATAATTCAGTTTGTTGTATTTTCATGAGCAATTCTATAATTTACAAGGAAAACAACTAGTGAAATAATTGTTGTTTTCATTACTTAAAATATTGTATGTAATCAGGCAATACTGACCTGATGGCAGCACTACTGATCTGATGACAGCCCTACTCACCTGATGACAGCACTACTGATCTGATGACAGCCCTACTCACCTGATGACAGCACTACTGACCTGATGACAGCATTACTGACCTGATGACAGCCCTACTGACCTGATGACAGCACTACTGGTCGGATGGCAACACTACTGACCTGACGACAGCCCTACTGACCTGATGACAGCACTACTAACCTGATGACAGCACCACTGACCTGGTGACAACACTCCTGGCGTGATGACAGCACCACTGACCTGTACGCTGGGTCCAGGCAGTTGACGGTTGATAGCAACTAACGGTCTGGCCACTCCGTCGCCGGCCACACACTCGGGACGGGAGCAGTCAGTGAGGTTGTGGGGGCAGTCGAAGCAGGCGCGACTCATGGTGTGGTACTCCTGGAGGTGGAAGGTGTAGCGGCAGGTGCGGGTGTCGCCGGCCACGCACTCTCTCTCGCACTCATGAGCGCCGTCTGACACCATTACATGGCCAAGAATTTGCTCTCGTTAATCTTAAATGATTCTCACATTAAAGACAAGTTTTACAGGGCCTGACTAGCAGTTAGGTTTTATATACACTGAGTTTTGGTACGTAACAGAAGGATGTTAAATACAACAACACATTCTTACAGGAATGTAAGAACTCTTGTATATATAAATAAATAAACAAATAAAATATTTAAACTAATTATTCATATTTGTTTTACGAGGCAAATAATAAAATATTGTTTGTTATTCGATAATTGACCGAGTTGCATGTAGACGGCCACCGCAGCCAACTTGTTAATTTATTATATTTATTGCTAATATTTGTTTGTGGAATTGTAAGTTAGTGGTGCTGCAAGTAGTGGTATTTAAGTCGGTGGTATTGTAAGTCGGTGGTATTGTAAGTCGATGGTATTGTAAGTCGATGGTATTGTAAGTCGGTGATATTGTAAGTCGGTGGTATTGTAAGTCGATGGTATTGTAAGTCGATGGTATTGTAAGTCGATGGTATTGTAAGTCGGTGGTATTGTAAGTCGGTGGTATTGTAAGTCGGTGGTATTGTAAGTCGGTGGTATTGTAAGTCGGTGGTTTTGTAAGTCAGTGGTATTGTAAATCGGTGGTATTGTAAATTGGTGGTATTGTAAGTCGGTGGTATTGTAAGTTGGTGGTATTGTAATCGGTGGTATTGTAAGTCGGTGGTATTGTACGTCAGTGGTATTGTACGTCAGTGGTATTGTACGTCAGTGGTATTGTAAGTCAGTGGTATTGTATATCGGTGGTATTGAAATTTAATGGTATTGTAAGTCAGTTAGTGGTACTGTAAATTAATGATATTGTAAGTCAGTTGTTTTGTAAATTTCGACATTTCTAAGTCAATCAGCGTTATTGTAATTTATTAGAATTCTAAATCATTAGTATCGTAAGTCAGTGGTATTTTGTCAGAATGGTATTTGAAGTCAATGGTTTTGTCAATCAATAGTATTGTAAGTCAGTGGTATTGTCAATCAAAAGTATTGTATGTCAGTAGTATTGTAAGTCAGTGGTATTGTAAGTCAATAGTATTGTGTTAGAAACATTGTAATTCAGTTGTGTCGTAAATTAGTGGAAAATATGAATTAGTGGTATTGTTAATAAGTGGTACTGTACGTCAGTGGTATTTTTTGTCAATGGTATTGTAAGTCAGTCAGTGGCATTGTAAATCAATGAGAACCAAAGTATGACTGACTATATATATATGGAAATAATATTTGACTGATCCTGACCGGGTGTTGCATGCAGACGAACAGTGTATAACGCAGATTTATGTTACCATGGCTTTCTCTTAGGTCTTTTATGGAGTTATCTTTGTTGTTGTGTAGATATAAATTACATCGTTAAATCTCATCATTCTAATTTTCGGTTTAGATTTCATTACAATCTCTCCTACATGTAAAAGAATTGCTGAATAAATCTAGTCAATTTAAATTGTTGAGTTTGGTATAAAACTTATTTTGCATGATACAATTGTATAAGATCTCTCGCTATCAAGTTGGGAATGTAGATCTAATTCTAAACTGGATGAGATGTTTAATTGTGGGCATTGTAGCAGTATGTGCTTGTTATACTGGGGTGACAGACTATGCAGTGAGACCTACATGATGTGGCAGCATATACATATAATATGTGGTGACAATACTCACGTGCGAGGGAGGCCAACACCACCACGCTGATGACACCCGCTAGGAACCTCATGTTGCTCTCCGGAACACCTGCGGTTCTCTTCAACGCCTCTACTCTTTTTATAGAATTATTTATGTTATATATATATATTTACTGTTTTTTTATTTGTTTTACGGTAAGGATGTTAAGGAAAAGTGGTAAGGTAATGAAAATAAGTGCGAGTAGGGAAGGAGATAGCCTAAGAAATCTTGCACGCACTGGTGCAGAGGTCTTCTTTGGCTGTAACAGTAAGTCAAGCATATATATATACATACATATATACCTGTACACGTGCAAGCAGGTCTGAGCGCATATCTGTTGACGTGGGAAACTAAAGCTGTTGCTGAGATGAGTTTTTATGGTCCCACTTAAATTTTGTTAGTTTTTAATTGAAAGTGTCGGTTCTTTTTTATATATTGGCTCTGAGGTTCCAGATTATAAACTTCCTGGAACCTATCGTTGAGTATTTAATGTGCGTTCTTATCATGTGCTGTGTTCATACTCTTGTTGTGGCGCAATACTTTCTCACTCACAGACAGTCTCCCTGATGATTCTCGATTTTGGATACCATGACATTCTTTGTTTCTCTACCTGTCGAATACTGCCAACGTACTTGTTCTTCCTCTTTCGTTTGCTAGTCTTCCCGGCTTGCTGCCTAATTAATTCTTTTGATAATTATTTACTTGCGTTTTCGTTTTCTGTTCTCTGTATTTCTTACTTACTAATTCGATTTGTTGAGCCGTGGGAAGGTGTTGTGCTAGGCTGCTGTTCTTCGTAAAGGTAGCACGGTGCTTCTCTCATATTTTGATATTCACTCCTTACTTGGCACAGAACGTCTTAAAATGTCTTCTCTTTGAATTCTCTTTCTATATAGGCTATTTTCTCCAGTGATACCAGACCATTTTATGCTCCTTTTTCGATATATCTTTATAGACTAACGTGGAGTATCCTGTTGATCTATAATCTCAATATCTATATCCTATATATGAAAAGATCTGGTCTAGGATTTGTGGTTGGCTTTTAACCCTCCCAGGTTCATTGTTTCCAAGTAAATTTCATAATGGGAGATATTAATGAAGACTTTTCATGACAGGAGTGTTCATTCACGAGTGTTCAAAAATAGTTTAAAAGGGAGAAGAGAGCAATGAGACTCAAGTCTGTAGATCACCATCACAACTTCCTCTTATCCCGTCGTTATGATTTCTCATCACTTTCATAATCTCTTCTTAACTTTCACAATCTCCTCATAATGTTCACTCATTTTGACCAGCATTGCCATTATCCTCCTTATCTCTCTGTGTTCCTTATAATCTCGTTATCAATATATAATAAGAATTATAGCGTTGGTAGTTGTCTCAGTATTTTCATTCCATTAATACTATTATATCAGGATTTTTTAGAATAGGTCAACTCCTCTCCTTAGGTGTGCTCAGGTGAGGAAGAGGGTTGTATGTGAGTTGGAATATTCACCTGCAGAGGATTGGAGGAAATGGAATGGGAGAGTGGTATATGGAAAAGTAGGAGCGGGGAAGTGGGAAGTAATTGGGATGGTAGGTAGGGGCAAAGCAGGAATGGGGTAGGACGTGAAAATGTTTAAATATAGTGGGGATTGGAAATAAAGACCAAAAGTGTAAGTGAAGAAGTGTTAAAGAGTGGGAGCTCGGAAGAGCGTGGGTAGAGTGGCAGGAGATAAGAGTTCAAATGAAGTTGTTTGTGGAAAGTAGCAGGTAAGTTCATGGGGGTATGAATGTTGGTGGTGCTAGAGAAGTGAAGGAGGGGTAGAGAATGATGTGAAGTAATGGATAGGGAAGAAAAAGATCCTCACGTGCTAAACATTGAAAATCATAGGGGGACAGATACAAATATTCAAGAAGGAGTGATTTCTTCAAACTGTTGTCATCAAACTTATTATAATGCTACAGCTACTGACAGAAGTATGTTGTCACTCAAAGTATGTTGCCTCTCAAGAAATATGTTGTAAGTCAAGAACTATTGTTTCGCTCAAGAAGTATGTTGTCACCCAAGAAATATGTGGTCACAATACAAATTTGTTATAATTTAAAAATTACGTTGTAATTTAAAAATTAGGCTGTCAATCAAAATTTATGTTGTCAATCAAGAAGCATGTTGTGATTAAGAAGAGAGTAAAGATGCTGCCAGTACAGACAAGGGGGAAGCCAGGTGCGGCGCGCTGCAGCCTAGACAGTACTGGGAGTATCGAGAACCTTGATGATAAAGATATCTAGACACATGTTCAGTTGTTACCATAGAAACAACACCCATGTTGCTATGGTGTGCCACCACGCGGCTGACTTAATACTCTTGGATGTCTTAGGTATTAACTTCTATGTATTATACATGTAGGTACGACTTTTTCTAAATTATATACGTTTCAGAATGGGTTTTTACAAGATAATAATTTGTCATGGTTTTATGTCACACAAAACGTAAAGGCAACATTTACATGTCATTTATGTACCAGAAGAGACATATTGATACAATGCATTTATTTCAGACATTTTATCATTTACAGTCAAATTATTTTCCATTTCATGCATGGCAAATTTAGTTGATAGCTTAATACCTAAATGTTTTCAGTGTAGGATGTAATGTTCTAGTGTGTACTCACCTAGTTGTACTCACCTAGTTGTGTGTTCCTTTTTCTGTCCGCACACTTTACACTTCCTGTCAACACCACTCCCGGAGTATGCAGCTCTAGCCTGGAGTCCATACCTAGTTAAACAGAGACAACGTTAGAGAAAATCCAGAGATCCACCAGACTAGTCCCAGAACTGAGAGGTATGATTTACGAGGAAAGGCTACCGGGGCTAAACCTCACGTCCCTGGAAGACGTGAGGTTTAGACGGAAGAGTTAGGGGAGACATGATCACCACCTACAACATTCTCAGTGAAATTGACAGGGTGGATAAAAGAAAACTATTTAACATAGGTGAAACACGAATAATGGGACACAGGTGGAAAGTCAGTACCCAAATGAGCCAAAGAGACATTATAAATAATTTTGTCAGTGTCCGGGGTAGTTAACAAATTGAATGTATTAGACAGTTATGTAGTGGAGGCTGACTCCATAAACAGTTTCAAATGAAGATATGATAAAGCCCAATAGGCTCAGGAATCTGTACACCAGTTGATTGACAGTTGAGAGGCGAGACCAAAAAGCCGAAGCTCAACCCCTTTAAGCACAATTAGGAGAGTACGTCATCCATATCACCAAACAAGCCAGAGATACTTGAAGCCAAGACGTATTCCAGCTGTGACAACGTGTGACAGTCTACTGACTTTGTTACTTGCTCTAGAATAATGGTTCGTGTTACACATTTCATTGTACCATGCTCCTGGGAGACTGGTGGTGTTACCATGCTCCTGGGGGTGTTACCATGCTCCCGGTGGTGTTACCATGCTCCAGGGGGTGTTACCATGCTCCCGGTGGTGTTACCATGCTCCAGGTGGTGTTACCATGCTCCCGGTGGTGTTACCATGCTCCCGGTGGTGTTACCATGCTCCAGGTGGTGTTACCATGCTCCCGGTGGTGTTACCATGCTCCCGGTGGTGTTACCATGCTCCAGGTGGTGTTACCATGCTCCCGGTGGTGTTACCATGCTCCCGGTGGTGTTACTATGCTCCCGGTGGTGTTACCATGCTCCCAGTGGTGTTACCATGGTCCCGGTGGTGTTACCATGCTCCCGGTGGTGTTACCATGCTCCAGGTGGTGTTGCCATGCTCCAGGTGGTGTTACCATGCTCCCGGTGGTATTACCATGCTCCCGGTGGTGTTACTATGCTCCAGGTGGTGTTACCATGCTTCCGGTGGTGTTACCATGCTCCCGGTGGTGTTACCATGCTCCAGGTGGTGTTACCATGCTCCCGGTGGTGTTACCATGCTCCCGGTGGTGTTACCATGCTCCAGGTGGTGTTGCCATGCTCCAGGTGGTTACCATGCTCCCGGTGGTGTTACCATGCTCCCGGTGGTGTTACTATGCTCCCGGTGGTGTTACCATGCTCCCAGTGGTGTTACCATGCTCCCGGTGGTGTTACCATGCTCCCGGTGGTGTTACCATGCTCCCGGTGGTGTTACCATGCTCCCAGTGGTGTTACCATGCTCCCGGTGGTGTTACTATGCTCCCGGTGGTGTTACCATGCTCCCAGTGGTGTTACCATGCTCCCGGTGGTGTTACCATGCTCCCGGTGGTGTTACCATGCTCCCGGTGGTGTTACCATGCTCCAGATGGTGTTACCATGCTCCCGGTGGTGTTACCATGCTCCCGGTGGTGTTACCATGCTCCAGGTGGTGCTACCATGCTCCCGGTGGTGTTACCATGCTCCCGGTGGTGTTACCATGCTCCCGGTGGTGTTACCATGCTCCAGGTGGTGTTACCAAGCTCCCGGTGGTGTTACCATGCTCCCGGTGGTGTTACCATGCTCCCGGTGGTGTTACCATGCTCCCGGTGGTGTTACCATGCTCCCGGTGGTGTTACCATGCTCCCGGTGGTGTTACCATGCTCCCGGTGGTGTTACCATGCTCCCGGTGGTGTTACCATGCTCCCGGTGGTGTTACCATGCTCCCGGTGGTGTTACCATGCTCCCGGTGGTGTTACCATGCTCCCGGTGGTGTTACCATGTAGACTCTAAACACTCTCCCTGGCGTCTGACACACCTGGCCCCATCTCCGTCACCTTGGAGCCAGCCTGCAGCTCCCCGCCATCTTGCGCAACACGAATAATTATCTTGTAGCCTTCTAGCTCAAATAACATAACATTTTATGTCGAATAATTTATAACGTTTTCTAAGCAATTCATTGTAACATTTGTAAAGTAATTTGCGAAAGTATTGTGAGGCAGAAATTATATAAATTAGTTTCTTAGCAAATCTTTTGAAGTTGTAAAGAGAATTTTATGCTTTAATAAGTAACTCATAATTTAATAAATAATTATTAGTATTTTTTTTATGTCATACTTTACTCAGCAACTGAGAGCGACTGAACTATTACTGCGAGAGTTCACTTGTGGAGGACTGAGTATGCTGGGTACTCTGTTCACTTGTGGAGGACTGAGTATGCTGGGTACTCTGTCCACTTGTGGAGGACTGAGTATGCTGGGTACTCTGTTCACTTGTGGAGGACTGAGTATGCTGGGTACTCTGTTCACTTGTGGAGGACTGAGTATGCTGGGTACTCTGTTCACTTGTGGAGGACTGAGTATGCTGGGTACTCTGTCCACTTGTGGAGGACTGAGTATGCTGGGTACTCTGTTCACTTGTGGAGGACTGAGTATGCTGGGTACTCTGTACTCTGTGGAGGACTGAGTATGCTGGGTACTCTGTTCACTTGTGGAGGACTGAGTATGCTGGGTACTCTGTTCACTTGTGGAGGACTGAGTATGCTGGGTACTCTGTACTCTGTGGAGGACTGAGTATGCTGGGTACTCTGTCCACTTGTGGAGGACTGAGTATGCTGGGTACTCTGTTCACTTGTGGAGGACTGAGTATGCTGGGTACTCTGTACTCTGTGGAGGACTGAGTATGCTGGGTACTCTGTTCACTTGTGGAGGACTGAGTATGCTGGGTACTCTGTTCACTTGTGGAGGACTGAGTATGCTGGGTACTCTGTTCACTTGTGGAGGACTGAGTATGCTGGGTACTCTGTACTCTGTGGAGGACTGAGTATGCTGGGTACTCTGTTCACTTGTGGAGGACTGAGTATGCTGGGTACTCTGTTCACTTGTGGAGGACTGAGTATGCTGGGTACTCTGTCCACTTGTGGAGGACTGAGTATGCTGGGTACTCTGTACTCTGTGGAGGACTGAGTATGCTGGGTACTCTGTACTCTGTGGAGGACTGAGTATGCTGGGTACTCTGTTCACTTGTGGAGGACTGAGTATGCTGGGTACTCTGTTCACTTGTGGAGGACTCTTAATAGTCTGTGGTGGTAAATAATATTACTAATAATAATAGTTTGTGATCTACCAGTAACCCAACCACTATTGTGCTTTATACAGTTGACTGTATACTTACAACATATCTGCTTACTTACAATTCCCAAAAGAGAACCAACGATGCAATTATTAGTCTCCTTGATATAATTTACTCAGCCCTTGACAAAAATGAGTTTCCGATTGGACTCTTCATTGACCTGAGAAAGGCCTTTGATACTGGTAATCACAATTACCTCTTACGTAAACTCCATCATTATGGAATCCAATCATCTCTCTATATTATGCACTAATCTATCCCTATCTTAATTATGGTATCTGTGCATGGGGTTCAACCACTGCAAACCACCTCAAGTCCATCATCACCCAGCAAAAATCTGCTATCAGAATAATAACAAATTCTGCTTCTCAGCCCCCTTGTTTAACTCCCTAAACATGCTAAACATAATCTCACTCCACAAATTCTCTTGTGTCAACTACATTTACAAAACCCTATTCTTAAATGCAAATCCTGCTCTGAAACTCTCCCTGGACAGATGCAATAGGACCCATTATCACCACACCAGAAATAAATATCTCTTTGATATCCCCAGAGTCAAACTTAATCTGTGTAAACACTATGCAAGTAAAGGGCCCCAGTCTATGGAACTCACTCCCTATTGAATTGAAAAGCTGTCCAACTTTTGCGTCATTTAAAAACAAAACTAAAAAGTACCTAATTCCATCTTCATAGTTTTTTACCTTTTGCTTTAAAATTACACTGTATCTATTGCTACGCAATCTCCCAATCCTTATGTACCCAATCTGAACATCTTTACCAGTGTGATCATTGCTGTCTTCTTATATGCGCTATCAATCTGCTGTATGGTGTCTATTAATCTTGTTTAAATTACCAATCAAGTTGTCAATGTAATCAATCAGAGCTTTAATATATCAATGTGCTTTACTATACTTACTAATCTCTCTCATCTCATTTTTTTCTTGCAATGTATCTGTTATCATTTTATTAATTCTGCTAGAATATACCTACTTAAAATTATCTGTTAGATTAAGGACCTGCCCGAAACGCTGCGCGTACTAGTGGCTTTACAAGATTGTAAATACTATGCTATGTATTCTCTCAAACCCAATGTACCTTCTTGTAAATAAATAAATAAATAAATAAATAAATAAATAAATAAATAAATAAATAAATAAATAAATAAATAAATAAATAAATAAATAAATAAATAAATAAATAAATTGGCTTTATAATCACAGAATCTACTACTCATGACAAATCCCCCTGGCATTGCCTATTGACATTTACTCCATGAACAGAATCTCCCTTGGATAGAGATTAAAACTTACAATCAAAAAACATTCTAGGCAAGCCCAAAAGCTTTTGACTAAAGCACAGTGGAAAAATTCTCTCCCCCCCCCCCAAGCTCTACAATACATTAAATGTATGTGATGTAACTATAACCTGAGCCATGGAGTAAGATTGCAAAATACATGGAATCACAGCGTCTCCATCACCCTGGACAACATGGTTTCAAAATGGGGCGCTCTTGCCTATCACAGTTGCTGGACGACTTTGACATGACCTTAGATGCCATGGAAGACAAGCAAAATGCTGATGTAATTTACACAGATTTTGCAAAAAGCCTTCGACAAATGTGACCATGGTGTTATTGCATACAAAATGTGTTCAAAAGGAATTACCGGGAAAATAGGGAGATGAATTTACAATTTCCTAACAGAACCCAATGTGCAATAGTCAACAAAATAAAATCCGGATCATTAACCGTGAAGAGCTCAATCCCCCAGGGTACTGTGCTTGCTCCAGTACTCTTCCTTATTCTCATATCGGATATAGAAAGGACAAGAACTGTAGTACCGTATCATCCTTTGCAGATGATACGGTACAGATGACACTTTTATTAGAGTAGACAACATAGAGGACGCAGCAAACCTCCAATCTTATGTAAATCAGGGTTTTCAATGGACCACATCAAATAATTATGTAATTAAAGAAGATAAGTTATGGAAAAAATAATGATAATATGGAAAATGGATGATATGGAAAAAAATGATAATATAAAAACGGAAACCACGTAAAAAAATGCAGTCAAATCATACTGTAGAACGAAATAGCAATGTAAAGGATTTGGGAGTATTAATGTCGGAAGAACTTACTTTTAAAGCACACTGTGGGAACCGACCTGTGAGATTTATATTTATTTAATTTATATGAATTTATATTTACGTTAATTTATATACTTCGATAGCAATTTGTATAATGATAAGTGGACTGTATTTCTGCAATAATCTCATAATCTCACAAATCGATCCTCTACACATTAGGGGGGGTTTATATTAATTGAATATATATGCAGCCAATCAAACTACAGTAATAGACTACATACATTGAAGAGGTTCCTTATCTTATAGTACAGCAGGTTAGTCCACCAGGTATAACTAGGGTGTAGACACCAAATTATCCTCTTTGAGGTAGCTTCCATCACCCAGTAACTGATGCACAAAGCCTTGCTTCCTCGACTTGACCTATTAAAAGGGCACTAGCTGTAAAGCCAGAATCCTATATATGACAAGTATTTCAGAGAAAACACTATACATGGAACAATAAAGACCTGGCTTAATTACCTTTAGTTTGAGGCTATATCGTGCTCTAACCGGCTAACCCTACCCAATGACATTAATGGCCACTAATGATAGATAATGGGTTTCGGAAAGAACACTTAACTTGATTTGTAGACAGCGTGTTGAAAATGGTACACCTTTAGTTTCCATAACACTACGTCCAAGTAAATTAACAGGAGCCGAATTTGCTCCCGTGTGAGCCTCTGGTCTAGTCTCAACAATGGCAATGTCTAACACTCCATACTATTGACGCTACTGGCCGACATTGTCCAGATATGATAGGAGCCGAATTTGCTCCACACGTCTCAGAGGTGACACAACAATGGCTGCCCTCCTCCTCCCTAACGCCTGGCTTACATTGTCCAGATGACGGAAAGTGATAGAAGGGTCACATTTACTCTACTTTAATATTGATAATTAAGTTAATTTATATGAGATGTTTTTATGATGGTAAAGTCCAAAGACTAATGTATTTAAGAATAATTCCCAGCAGAATAGCTGGTGAATTATAATAGTATGTGGTGATGATATCCCGTTTTCTTTAGACGGTAATTCCACTACAAGTTACGTTTTCTATGGGTAACTTGTTTATACAATACAGCTATTATCTGTATGATTATTAAATGATGTCGGATTTTCTGACACACACATTAAAGAAGCCGTCACAACTGCAAGAAAATCACAGGCTGGATGATAAGAACCTTTAAAAAAAAAGAGATGCTATTCTAATGATGATAATTTTCAAGACGCTTGTGCTCTCTAGAGTGGAATAATGTTGCACAATGGCAGCCTTCTTTCAAAGCTGGAGAAATTGCTGACCTGGAGATCGTGCAAAATCCTTTACTACTGGAATCCACTCAGTAAAACATCTAAACTATTGGGACCGTCTAAAATCCCTAAATCTGTATTCTCTAGAGCGCAGGTAGGAGATACATAAAAATTTACACATAGAAAATATTATTAGAGGGACTGGTCCCAAATCTGCACACAGATATAATACCACATGAGACCAGAAGGCATGGCAGGATATGCAGAATACCCCCGTTGAAAAGCACAGGTGCAATAGGTACTCTGAGAGAGATTGATCAACATCAAACACCCGAGTCTATTCAACACGCTTCCACAACACATAAGGGGCATAACTGGCCGACCCCTCACAGTGTTCAAGAGAGAACTTTATAAACACCTCCAAAGGATACCTGATCAACCAGGCTGTCATTCATACGTCAGGCTGCGAGCAACCACGTCCAACAGCCTGGTTGATCAGTCAAGCAACCAGGAGGCCTGGTCACAGACAGACCGGGCGGCGGGGACGTTGAGCCCCGAAATCAACGCAAGATTATCTGGAGGTTATCTTAAGATAATTTCGGGGCTTAGCGTCCCCGAGGCCCGGTCCTTGACCAGGCCTCTTTTTTGCTACACACCCCCAGGAAGCAGACCGTAGCAGCTGTCAAATTCCCAGGTACCTATTTACTGCTATGTGAACAAGGACATCAGGATGAAAGAAATTCTGCTCATTTGTTTCCACCTCCACCGAGGATCGAACCCGGAACCTTGGGACTAAGAATCCCAAACGCTGCCCACTCAGCTGTCTAGCCCAATACAAAAAGGTAAGTACGAAATTGGTGTATATAAATTTTACTGCTAGTCAGGCCCTGTAAGACTTATATTGAATGTGAGAATCATTTAAGATTCACGAGAGCAAATTCTTGGCCATGTAATGGTGTCAGACGGCGCTCATGAGTGCGAGAGAGTGCGTGGCCGGCGACACCCGCACCTGCCGCTACACCTTCCACCTCCAGGAGTACCACACCATGAGTCGCGCCTGCTTCGACTGCCCCCACAACCTCACTGACTGCTCCCGTCCCGAGTGTGTGGCTGGCGACGGAGTGGCCAGACCGTTAGTTGCTATCAACCGTCAACTGCCTGGACCCAGAGTCCAGGTCAGTGGTTCTGTCATCACACCAGGAGTGTTGTCACCAGATCAGTGGTGCTGTCATCAGGTCAGTAGTGCTGCCATCAGGCCAGTAGTGCTGCCATCAGGTCAGTAGTGCTGCCATCAGGTCAGTAGTGCTGCCATCAGGCCAGTAGTGCTGCCATCAGGTCAGTAGTGCCGCCATCAGATCTGTAGTGCTGCCATCAGATCTGTAGTGCTGCCATCAGGTCAGTAGTGCTGCCATCAGGTCAGTAGTGCTGCCATCAGGTCAGTAGTGCTGCCATCAGGTCAGTAGTGCTGCCATCAGGTCAGTAGTGCTGCCATCAGGTCAGTAGTTGTGGGTTGTCGGTCAACATGGCTACAGGGTGCTCTGTGGGCGCCGTCGACCACGTTAATCTATTCTGTGAGGAGGACTTCCCCCCACTGATTGTTGAAGATATTCCGGAGGGTTTGGGTGTGGGTGTGCCCTTGGATGGTGTGCGTGTACATAGTGAAGCTGCAGCTAATGAGGATCGGATGCTGGGTGCCGTGCCGTCGTCGTCTGCGCCTTCTATGGCTGCCGTGAGTGCTGTCGGTGTGGGTGTGGTTCGGCGGGTCGACCTTCTCACGCCTCCCACTTCTGCGGCTGCTGTGCCTTATTCTCCCGTGGCTCACGTCACGGCTTGCGCGCCTCTTCTGCCTGTCATGAAATTAAAGTGTGGGGGGTCGCGGCCTCCTGTTGTGTTTGCCTCCCCCCCCCCCCCCCCCGGTCATAGCCGCCGCTGAGGTTTTGCGTGCCCGTGCCAGGTCGTGGACTCCCTGCATCGCTCGGGAGTCCGATTCTGTGGGGGTGGAGAGCTCGAATGACCTGTGCCCTAACCCTAAGCGCTCGTGGTGATCTTCATCTGTTTTGGCCTCGGATGGTCACCCCTGGGCAGATGTGGGGAATTTTGTGAGCTACGTTTCTTTTGACGGTGAGGGGTCTGTGACTCGTGATGTTCCGGTGGTCTCGGAGGTGGTGGTGGTGGATGTCCATGCGACGGATACAGGTGCTGGTGTGGGGAGCTCTGTGTTGGTTCCTGTGCCCTCCCCCCCCCCCCCCCCGGTGCCTCCCGTTGTGGGCTCCACGAAGTTGGGGTGCTGTCCCCTCCCCTGTGGAAGATGATGCGGCCCATGAACTCGTGGTAGTTCCTAACATGGTCGAACCTGTACCCGGCGGTCCGTTGCGAGTTTGGGCCCCTGTGGTGTAGTGTTACCGTGTTGGGGGGGAGGTTGCCTCGTCTGGGGACGTGGTATTGCTGATGAGGAGTTTGGACCCAGTCTAAGGTCCGGGTGCAGCCAGTTCATTGGTGCTCGTCCACTGTGTGGGTGCCCAGTGTGTAGGTTTTCATCTCTGGTGTTCCTGATTTTATGTCGCGCTCGGGGACGTCTGGCGGTCATCCTCGGGAAGATGAGCGGATCGTTTGGGAGACGTACTGTTTGCGGTTTTTGGAAAAGGATTATCAACATAAATATGTGTAGGCATTGAATTCTCGCATATATCCCTTGCCTTTGGCATATTGATGTGTTTCGAATGCTGTTCTTGTTGTGAGTTCTTCAGGCTTTCTTATTGTTCATGTGTATTGTTTGTAACGTGTGATGCTTTTGTGTCCATTTTGGGCTGACTTGTGTATTTGTCTCTTTAAATGAACCTGTTGCAAAATACTTCTGTATTCGTGTTTTCATGTATTTATGTTGGTATGGCTTAGAGATTATTGTTTTGTTCCTTTGTAACTTGTACTTTTGTTGTTGGTTTCTTTTTTGTATTTGTTTTTATGGTAGTTATGTAGCATGCTTTCGCATATACAAAAAAAATACTGTACCCGGCAATCTGTTCCATAAATCAACAACCGTGTTTCCAAATAATTATTTTCCCAGGTCTTCCCTGAATCTAATTTTATCCAATTTATATCCATTGTTTCATGATCTGTTTTGTTTTTATATATTTAACACTTTGGATATCAAGGGGGGGGGGGGGGGGTATTTACTCTTTCATCTTATTTTATACATTTTAATCATATTACCCCTAATTCTCCCTCTTCCTTTCCAGCCCGTTGTCATCGTAAGGTGGCTGCCGGGATGTGATGCTTTATGGGACGGTCCTCTGTCCTTTTGAAGCCTTATGTTCCTGCTGCCATCTTCACTAATTGTGTTGGATGGCTTTTTCCGTTTCCATATGTTTCATTTTTCCTCTCCCCTCTTCTCTTTGTCTTTCCCGCCGATCTTTTGCCATTCTTGATTATTCTTTTGGACTACTTCTGTTTTGACGCCCGGGTGTTTGGGGAGGCACACTCTCACCCGAAGAACTGTGGTAAATAACGTTGCAAGCGAGAACACACTTTTATTGTCAATCCTCGCCTTCATTGCTGAACCCAATCTTGACGGACTGACGGTTCTTAAGGTGGCGATTGCGGGGGTGTATACTCACGATGCACCCCTGGGAGGCCCCGTCTTGTCAGGTGTCCTATCCTCTAAATATGGCTCCATGATGGGTATGGGGGCCTAGCTCGGACCTAGCCCCCCCCCCCCCCCGAGTTAGATTGTGTTGGATGGCCGGGCTCTGTAGCCCCGCTACATTGGGCCCCTGACCATGTTCCTTCTCGGACTCTCCTGACTGCCTCTCTCTCCGCTTCCCTCCCACCTCAGTGGCAAGGTTTAGCTCCACGCCCCCAGTGGTGATAACCTCATCACCTGGCGTGGCTCCGTCTCCAGTTGTCATAACTGCGCCTTTTACCCCCTCTCTTACTGGGGGTAATCGGCGTCGTCACCTCTGCACTCACTCGCACTTGATTCCTTCACAATTTCCTTTCCAGGCTTTGTTTGGTCCTGCTACATGGAATAAGTATTTTGACCATAGTCATGTTGACCCTACTCGTCCTGATGATTTATTTCTCCATAAGCACCTTGTTGATTCAGTGGATAGTTTTGTCACCTTTAACCCTACCCGTACTGGTACCCGTGTTGTAGCAGCCCCTTATCAGGAAGCAGCTGCCCGCTTGGCTGCGTTGTCCTACATTGGAGAGACCCCTGCTCGGATCTCCAAAAATGCCCAGTTGAATGCCTGCATTGGCACAATTCTTCTCCTGCACCATGTTGCGACTGGTGATAGGGAACTTAAAGATTGCCAGGAGGATATTAAGTATATCCTTGAGGCCCAAGGCCATTCTGTCCTCCAGGTGGATACATTCACTCGATCCCTTCGTAGTCTTCGCCATCAATCTCTTTGCGTTGTGAAGGTCACGTTTGATGGTAGATCCCTTCCCTCTTCAGTCATTCTTGCTGGTGCCAAGTTCTCTGCTCAGGAGTACATCCCCCCCTCTCCTCGCCTCTGCAGCAGGTGCTGGAGATTTGGGCATGGTCCCTTCAGGTGCAAAAGTGAGATCTCTCTCTGCCCCTTGTGTGGCCCCTCGGGTCATTCCAAGACAGAGCGCACTTCTTCCCAAACTCTCTGCATCAATTGCGGTGACGCCCATCCTACCTTCTCCCGCGCATATGCGCATTACAAATTTGAGGAAGTCATCCTCAATTTGAAGCATCATGATAATTTGTCTTTTCTTGAGGCTAGGCGCCAGGTTTCGCCGTCTTCCCTCTTTCACTGGCATGTCTTATGCTCGTGTGTTGCGTTCGCCTCCTTCTCGCCCTCTCCCGCTTTCTCAGTTTTGCAACCGTTTCCAGGCCTTAGGCCCCCGACACCTCCACCACCACCTCGTCTGCTCCGTCTGTTCCTTTGCGTTCTGGGCCAGAGGATCCTCCTGGTACTCCGTCTGGTGTTTCCTTCCTTCCCGGCCTTCCTCGTCTACTGTGCCCTCCTTCCCTTCTCGCCCCACACCTTCTGAGCCCTCCCTTCTGTCTCTTGGTCTTCCTCGCCGCCTATCTGTTCAGGCCATTGTCCATCCTCCTCCCAGCGTTCGTCATATTGCCCGTTCCCATTCTCCTTCTCCTGTTGAAACTGTCGAGGCGGTCGCCCAGTATATTGTTGATGGTACGTCTGTCTCTCTCTACGTCAGAAGCGTAAGCCTGGCTCCTCTCTTCCTCACTGGCGGGTAAGAAGGCTTTGATGTATTCCTCACCTTCCGACTCCAACACTATCCCTGCTTCCCCTCCCTCTTCAGTGTCGGGGGTCTCCTGTCCCTCCTATGGAGGTTTCCTTGGTCCTTGATCCTCTCTTGGATGCTGCCCTTGCGCTCGATGCCTTCGCCTGTTTGTCCTTCCAGCCTCCGATTCCCTTGACCGCTCCTCTTCGTTGCCTCCTCCCATTTCGGACTCTGTACTGTTCGCCTCTGGTCCATCCTCCCACTCCCAACCACTTGGACTGGACGTTAGAGCGACAGTCTTGCTTCATGCAGGTCAGCGTTCAATCCCCGACCGTCCAAGTGGTTGGGCACCATTCCATCCCCCCTGTCCCATCTCAAATCCTTATCCTGACCCCTTCCAAGTGCTATATAGTTGTCATGACTTGGCGCTTTCCCCTGATAGTTTCCTTCCCTGCCCTTGTCTCAGTTATCTTTGCTAACTTTACCTCTGCCCCGTTACCTTGATTTCACTGATCTTGATGTGTTATTCCTTAGTCTACTGTGTTCTACTTTGCCTTTATTTCTCCCTTATTATCTCTGTTTCTGTTCTCTTTTTTGTCTATGTCTGTTCTTCAATGAAATATTCGTGGTTTTTATGCCAACTTCCATGAACTCCAACTTCTGATCGCACAGTTTTCCAATCTTTGTGTTTGTCTCCAGGAGCCGATGCTTGGCGCTCGTCTTGGTCGCTTCCGTGGTTATTTCGTTCTGTCTTCCCCTCCAGCTCTTCCTGGGGCTCATACCTCAACTGCTATTTTGATCCATCTTGATATTCCCTTCGTCCCCTTACTTTTTCAATTGAACATTCAGTGTTCTGCAGCCCGTATCTTTGTGAGTAAATGATATACCATCTGTTCCATTTATCTCCCGCCGAATGTCCCACTTTCTCTTCCTGATCTTAAACATCTATTGGACTCCTTCCCAGAGCCTGTGCTCCTTTCGGGTGATTTTAACTGTCGGCATACCCTCTGGGGTGATGTTCTGGCAAACATCCGGGGCCGCCTTCTTGAACCTTTTTTTGTCCTCTCTTCTTCACTGTGTCTTCTGAATTCTGGAGAGCCCACTCATGTTGATTTCCGCACTCACACCCTTTCCTGTCTTGATTTTTCTCTCTGCTCGTCTTCTCTTTACTTGGACTTCACCTGGCGGGTTCTTAAGGACCTACATAACAGTGACCATTTCCCCATCCTTGTCACCTTCTCTTTTATCCCCTCCCCTCTTCTTCCCTAGGTGGCAATTTGTCAGGGCTGACTGGAACCTCTTCACCTTGCACGCTACTCTTTCCGACCTCTCTGATATGCCGATTTCCCAAGCCCTCCTTCTCTTTCATGACACCGATTTTTATGCTGCCCTCTGCTCTATTCCTCGCTCTACCTCCAGATGCGTGCGGAAGTGCGTTCACTGGTGGAACGCAGATTCTGGTTGGGCTGTCTACTGTAAGCATGCAGCCTGGAAGAAACACCGTCATCGTAGGATGCCCATTTCTTTTGTTTTGTTTCGAAGGGCTGTTAAACCTTACATGGCCCTACGGGCCTTCCATAAGGCTATACGTGAGGGTTGGAGATCTTTCGTTTCCACCATTACGTCTGACACTCCTCTGCCCCTTATCTGGAAGAAAATCCGCAAGATAGCAGGTAAGTTTGTTCCAGATGTCTCGCCAGTCCTTCACCTCTGTGGTTCTATTGTGGCGGATCCGGTGTCGGTCGCGACCAAACTGGGTTCTCACTTGTCGACTGTTAGCTCCGGCTCTCATCTTCCTCGTTCTTTCCTTACACGTAAGCCCCTTCTTGAATCTTCTCCCTTAGATTTTTGCACTTCTCTTCAGCTTCCCTATAATGATCCTTTCTCTCTCTCAGAACTCCAGTCTGCCCTGGCCCTCTGTGGTTCTACGGTGGCGGGTTCAAATGATATTCATTATCAGATGTTTCACCATCTCCCTTTCTGCACGTTTCAGTATTTACTAAGTGTTTACAACCGTGTATGGGAGTCGTCATCAGTCCCTGAGGACTGGCTTGAGGCGGTTGTCCTTCCTATTCGGAAGCCTGGTTCTCTACGGCCATTTCCTAAAGACTTCCGCCCCATTGCTCTCTCGAGTTGCGTCTGCAAACTCTTTGAGCATATGGTCAATGTCCGTCTGATGTGGTTTTTGGAACGCTATCACCTTCTCTTCCCTTCTCAATTAGGCTTTCGCAAGTGTTGCAGCACGACTGATGTCCTCGTGAACTTGAAGGTCTATATTTGAATTGCCTTTGCTGCGAAGACCTCCGTTGTTGCTGTCCTTTTTTACCTGGAAAAGGCGTATGAAATCACCTGGCGGTACCATATTCTATCCCAACTCCTTTCTTTTGGCATCTGTGGTAATCTCCATCGCTTCTTCTCTCGTCGTTCCTTTCGAGTGTGGCTTGGTACCGCTCTCTCTGCCTCTTTTCGGCAATACTAAGGTGTGCCCCAAGGTAGTGTTCTAAACACTATTCTTTTCCTGGTTGCCCTCAATGGTCTTCTTTCATCCCTTCCCTCTGATATTTTCTCCGCTTTTTATGTTGACGGTCTTACCCTCTGCTGTCAAGGTGATGACTCGCCTTTCCTCCAACGGCGGCTTCAACTTGCGATTGATGCCGTGTCGTCCAGTACCACTAATCATAACTTCAAGTTCTCTCCGGCTAAGACTTGTGATATGACCTTTACTCGGAAACAGGTCGCTTTATGGTAATCCTCTTTTGTATAAGGATTCTGCTAAAGTTCTGGGGTTAATCTTTGACACTCGCTTATCCTGGTCACCCGATATCTCTTACCTCCGAGTCGAATGCTCTAAGGCCCTTAACTTACTTAAGGTTTTATCACATATTTCCTGGGGAGCTGATAGGCGCACTCTCCTCTCTTTACATTCCTCTCTCGTGCTGTCTAAACCCAATTATGGCTCTCCTGCTTACTCGTCTGCCTCTCCCTCCACCCTTCGTCGTCTTGATGCTCTTCACCATACTGGGCTCCGTCTTAGCTCTGGTGTCTTTCGCTCGACCCCTATCCAGAGCCTGTTTGTTGAGACCGGCATCCTGTCTCTACAGGATCGCGTAATCGCTACTGTCTTCGCTACCTTGCGCGGTCTCTTCAACACCTTCACTCTCGCTTATGTCATACTTTGACCATTACCCCTCCTGGGGGCACTGTTCCCTTTCACCGCCTTCCCCTTTCTGTACGATTGTCCCACTTGCAAGGTTTTCTCTCGGTTCGTGTTGCCAATGTTTCTCCTCGTGTCATTCCGTCCTTGCTCCCCATGGAGGATCCCTCATCCTAAGTTTTGTTGAACCTTGACCTGCATGACTAAGGCTTTTTTACCCCTCCTACAGTTCTGAAACGCCTGTTCCTTGCTCTCTTTTCTTCACACTCCCGCTCCCGCTCCATCTCCGTTTTCACAGATGGGTCTAAGTCTGATGACGGTGTAGGCTACTCCGTTGTATTTCCTAACTGCAGCTATGTGTGTTGTCTACCTCCAGAGACTAGCATCTTCACGGCTGAACGTTATGTAATATTGTTTGCTCTTCGTTAACTGCTTTCTCGCCGTAATTCTTCCTTTGTTGTTGTAGTTGACTCTCGCAGTGCATTCATGGTTCTGGAGTCCTTTAATTCTGTCCATCCTATGGTCGTCGCAATTCAATATTGGCTGTTTCTTATCTCTAGCAGATTTAATACAGTAGAGTTTTGCTGCGTTCCCAGGCATATTGGTGTTTCCTTAAATGAGCGTGCGGACGCTGCTGCTAAGGAAGCTATCTGCACCTGTCCCAGCTCCTGTAAAATATTCCTTATTCCGACTTCTACCCAGTTATTCATTCCTCCATCCTTGCCCGCTGGCAGGGTCGTTTGACTTCTGTTACTCTTAACAAGCAGCGTGCTTCTTAAGGGTAGTGTGTGTCCCAGTGCCCTTCCTCCTACCTCTGTAACCGGCGGTGGAAAACTGTTCTGGCGAGGTTACGTACTGGCCATACCCGCTTAACTCACAGGCACTTATTGAAGCGCTGCCCTGCTCCTTATTGTCTGAATTGTATGTCCCTCTTACGGTCGTGCATATTCTTGTTGAATATCCTGACTTTCAGGATGTGAGTCCGTCTTGCTTCCCGACTGTCCCTCGCTGTCACTTGTCCGTCGACAGTATCCTTGGTGAATCTGATACCTTTGATGTTGTTCACCTTATGTATTTTTCATATTGGCATCCTCATAATATTAGTATCCTTAGTGATATTTAGCGCCTTTTGACTTGATGCCTTCTTTTGACAGTTACTTACTTACTCCTAACTCTTCGCCTTTCTAGAGAATATAAACTAAGCTCTCTTAATGCGTTTTAGATATGTTATGATGTACTCGGAACATTATGTAAACAACATCCAGTGTGGTGGAGTCCCTGTGGTCACTGTTAAGATCCTTGACCTATGGGTATGGTTCCTCTGATTTTGCAGTTGTAAAAAATATATAATAATACGGCCTTGTCTACTAAGTGTCTAGGGTAAATAATTCAACTGCTTACTCAACAAAGCGATATACTTAAAGTAAGGGTAACAAAGAACATACAAACATATAAATGGAAATACAGGCAGCCAGAAATATTAATGCACCAGAATACAATAACACAATATCATTATATAAGCACTGATCACTATTTTAAAAATTTAAATGGATAGATGGGTATGCACATAATGGTCTTTCCAGGCAATTAGCTATGTTACTAAACAATAAACAGGTACCACAGACTTACCTCCCAACATGTCTACGCCAGCCAGCTCCACCCACGCGACTGGTGTTGCTGGAGCATGCACAGCGTGGCGTCTACAAGGTACCAACTAAAACCCACATGAAACCTCTAGATACTCTGCTATCAGAGAGTAATACTTAAGAACATAATTATAACTAAACTTATATGCCTATAACACTGCTAAGATGTAAATAAGAAATTAAGTACAATCAATAAACAGGAATAATTACAGGGGGTGAATCAGTAACGCTGGGTTGATACACTGCACGCATTACTGGAACATCCCAAATATGGTCATCCCCCCATGAGACGCCACAGTCTTCCCTCACAGGAATGAACATGCAATAGCATTAACAAAATATTGAATACAGGCACACTACAGCATGCTACAATTTAAATCAAGCATATATATACTGGAACACAACTGGATACAATGTTTTATTTAAATAACTGAGGAAAGAAATAATGGACACATATTTATTATGATAAATGTTAGAATCAAATATATGGATTCGTAACAGTCACCTTGTGCTCAGGCCGTGAGGCAGTGCTCACTTGGGTGACCAGCACTCTCATATGGTTGTTATGTAGCCGGAGAAGTAATTAATAAAACTGTCAATGTATGAACTTGTTTATTTCATCCTACGTACATATACTACATTGAGTTGAATGGAAACGAGATTTATGAAGTCTTACTCCGATCTCAAAGTTTTACCACAAACTTTTGGCATCAGGAAGATAGACTGATAAATCTAATTATAAATGTTGCTGTTGTTGTTGTTTTAGATTCAGCTACTCTGAACAAAAAAGTTCCAAGCAGCACGGGCTGTTGTGAGCCCGTAGTGGACTCGAGGGTTATAAATGTTGCAGACTCACGACAGTACAAGTGGAGGAACTGTTGATAATGCCCGAAATGGGAGAGAAGGGGTGAGGAACGACGTGAGGGAGAGCAAGGTTAGGAGTGGGCCAGGCATGTTTGATGATTGATTGAAGAAGATTAAGCCACCAAAGAGGTGGCACGGGCATGAATAGCCCGTTAAGGCATGAGGAAGGGGTGAGGAGTGCATATAGGTGCAATGTTTAGTTTCAGTACTGAAGTGATAGGCGATAGTCCGCAGGTCTAGCTTGAAGAGTGAGGAGATCCTACGGAACTAACAAAAGGTCAGGTGTGGAGGGCAGTAAAGATCCTACAGGTTTGACACGGAGAGACGGAAGGTCCAATAGGTCAAGAAGGGAGGAGCAGCAGTTTCTGTAGGAACTGCCATGCCTCCCGCATAAAGGAACAGGTGTCCTATTGGTACATCAAGTAGGGCCAACAGGGCTGCTGTCATGTAGGAACGAAGGTACCTAGAGGTCCGGCATGAAGGAGCTGCAGGTGGGGAAGCCCTCAGGGACAGGCGGTAGGTCAGAAGGATCCCCAACATGCAGGACGCCGATCATCCCAAGCTCTGCGTGGAACACCAGATGACAGTGCATCAACCACCAGCCTGCGGAAGACAAAAGTAATGGAGTTATACAAACAAAAAATAAAGGCGTCGAGGCATGCACAACACTGCAAGGCAGGCATAAGCGGGTAGATCTTGTTGAGACCTTTAAAATACTGAACAATTTATACTATATTAATCCAGACCACTTCTTTAAAATCAAATAATGCAGCACATTCAAGTAGCAAAGACTTCACACTCAACAAGCCACAAAATAGGATAGAAAACAGACGATGCTATTTCACCCATAGAGTTTTAAATCTATGGAATCACCCGGGAAAAAATCTTAAAAAATGAAGACTTATTACAATCCACGTCGAGGCCACTAGAGATGGCAGCCTTGACGCGGCAATAATAATATTAACCAAACACCAAAACAATTCTTAATCATCAACTTCACCTCAAGGATGAGGTATAATTGGAGGTAAGCACTTCAAAACCACTACATAATTATTGCTATTATCTACTCCCTATACCTGATCAACCAGGCTGTGATTCATACATCAGGCTGCGAGCAGTCGCATTCAACAACCTGGTTGACCAGTCCAGCAACGAGGAAGCCTGGTCGACGACCGAGCAGCGGGGTCGCCGAGTCCCGAAATCACCTCAAGGTCTCAAAGTAAGGAAACCTCCATGGTTAGGTTAGGTTAGGTTAAAGGTAGGGTAGGGTAAGGTAAGGTTAGGTAAGGTAAACACAGCGTATTAATCTCAAACATGAAATATCAAAATTCAAAACTATTTAAGTACCCCTTTGAATTTAATTTACAGGAAAATCTAATTCTTTAGCAGTTACAAAAAACTATTTTTTTAAGCATAGACATTTAATATTTTGAACCAACGATTTATAATACAATAAACTTATAACTTGAGAATTTTTCACCATTTAGGACAAAGGTTCACTTGCCAATTGACAAGTAGATTATTATTGGAACAATAATATGATTTCAGACCGTCAAAAATATCAAAATAAGCGTCCAGGTCGTGTGAGAATGGGTTTCGTGTCGCTTAGTAATCACTGTACCTTGAGGAGGACCTCAAATCATAAATTTATGTAACTAAGGTTTAGGAGCATAACGTGACATGTCTTAAGTAAATATGAGTAGGAGGTGTTAAGCAGAATAAGCGAGTGTCTCACCAGGGTTGTTAGCAGTGAACCTGACGACGGTGTAGCCTCCGTCAGGGATCGTCACCGTGTCCTTCTTGATGGCGTTGGTCAACTTCCGTGAGATGCCCCCAGCAGCGTCTAGAGCCATGACCTCTTCCACTGTTGTCTGGCTGTAATTATCAAGCCCAAGGCTAGGATGAGCAGGAGGTATGTGATGAAAATATTACTCCATACGTTGTGGGCCTACATGATCATGTATAGTGCTTTTCCATCATAGAAAACATAAATATCTTAATGGAAAACTGAACAAATTCTCAAGAGCATGTGAGCATTACTAAAAACGTGTATATGTCATTGACAAACTTATACAAATTGTGAAAGTTATTTTGATGTTGAAGGTGATGAAAACATTCTTATTAGGAGGTACATTTAGAAAGAGGTACTATTTGAAGGTGGCACTTATCTGGGAGGCACACATGAGGATGACATGAAAACGAAGTATTACAACTGATCGACAACTAATATTTGTTGAGGTTGTAAAATAGGAGATGGCACTAGTGGGAGGAGGCCCTAGTCGGTAGTGGCAATGAGAGGTTACACTAGTGGAAGGCTGCACTAGCGGAAGGTTACACTAGCAGAAGGCTGCACTGGTGGAAGGTTCCGCTAATGGAAAGGGCCCAAGCGGAAGGTTACAGTAGTGGTATAACAAGGATGTGGCAACAGTTAGATGTGGTAGGTGTAGAGGCCAGGTATTGGGAGATGGTTATACTGGGAGTCGGACTAAATACGTTGGTACAAGTGTGAGTGTAACTGACCTGCCGAGGCGGTCCATAGCCACCACATGGAAGTTGTTACCGTGGAGGTGGAAGGGATGGTTCTCATCACCAATGATGCCCTCATCCACCAACACCAGCTCCACTGTCTCCCCTAACGCCACCTCCATCACGTAGGTGCAGCTGCAGTAGTTTCCGATACAAGGCGGCTCCTGGTTACGTGAAAAATTATGTTACTTAATTCGTATTAATTGTAAGACCTTCCACAACCCTCCAATAAGCATAGTTATTCCTAGCAAGGCACAAACCATCCTCCCGCCTTGCTGCGGTCGTCCCCAAACAGGCAGCCATTAATTTTGTATACAAATTAATGACTTCATATAATATAGTTTTGTGCGTAGTTAGATTAGTGTTTGAGTTCCATTGACCACAATTTATACGTAGAATCAGCGGGTGAAGCATATTAAGAGGTGCTGAAGCATAGGAAGCATTAGTGTTGACTCACCTCGCCGTAGAAGCAGACGGTGGGCTGAGGGTCCTGTGGCTGGGAGAGCGGAGGGGAGAGCGGTAACCTGAAGCTGATGTTGTTCAGCTGGGGGGTGTTTGCTTGCCATCCCGCAGACACTGCAGGAACCAAGTTTTCGTTATAAAACTTGATTGACTAGGTTAACCAAGTTTTGCCATAATGTATCATTATACTTTATTAAATACTCTGAAAAAATATCACGGGAGGTCAAAGTTATGGGAAATATATCTACAATAATAATGAAATGTGGGTATTTGATTTAGAAACAAAAAATGTATTTGAGATAACAATATGTGCATTTCCCCTACAAATCCCAGTTTTCGATTAAAGTTACGTAAATGTTACTAGCAAGGCGTAGTCTGTTAAGCACTGCTGGATTTGGCCAGTAACTGGTTGAGTGACTGAGGACAGCCTCGCCCTTTGCTAGGTGGGCTTCTATAGGCTGAGGTGAGCTCCAGCCTCCAATAACAGTACAGCATGATAACCATGGGATTTAAGGCATCTGGGAGCCTATCATCTGTGTTCTATCTTCTGAGGTGCTGAAGTGGCTCCTCGAACTCACCTTCGAAGTAGGAGTATAACTCAGGGTTATACATCAAAAGGTTGTCGATCTGGTTGAAGTTAAAGCCAAGAAAAAACTGCTTGTCGACGTGTTCCTCTAAGGTGCTAGGGACGAGGGAGGTAAGTTCAGCCATGGTAACCTCTTCTAAGGGGACTCCGGCTGTGTTGAGGGGATTCACCACCTGAGGACAGCACAGATGAGATCATTACCTTAGGGTATTACAGAGTTGAGAAGGTTCCCTACTTTGGTCACACAAGAATTTAAGAGTTCACCCGTTTGGGATGTAATAATATTGAAAGATATTAGATTCAGGTAGAAAGCATGTTAAATTAAGGACCTGCCCGAAACGCTATGCTTGTTAGCGGCTTTTTGAGAATGTAAAAATACCAATCTTATGTAATCTCATATGTGGGAAATTTTTACCCACTATATCTATATTATTATCTAAGAAATGTATTATTTCTATATCATATCAAAATCATATCAGAATCACTATAGCTTCATTATACATCTTGATCCTAGATGACAATGCCTATGATCACGTAGACCATAGGGCCCTTGGTTGCCTACATGACTTTGTGCATGATTTCTCAAGGATCCAGAAGCTTCTAGAAGGATTTCTTAATTAAAAAACTATTGGAACATAGAATCAATTTCCGGTAAGGATTAAATGAAATCCTTAATAAGAATCAGTGGTACTATCAACTACTACTTATAATCTTTATATCCTATATCTAATTATATTATAATCACATCTTATCTCAATCATATGTCTAGACAGTAAAAATAATCAATCAATATTCATAGAAGGCTACCGTGCTCAGGGAGCATGGGGTGGGGGGGGGGGGGGGCGATGGCTGGGAGAGAAGCGCCCACCACACCCCGAGGGCGAGAACGCGTGTGTTTACAAACAGTGAACAAGTGTCGCGTGCCTTAGAGAACATTAATCGACTCAGAACACCTTATCGAATTATCTTTATCACCAGTGATTACTCTCTAGAACTGGGGGTGTACCTGGACAATATATCTACAAGGAAAAATTCCTATATAAGTGTAGAGTGGAGCACACAAAGTGACACTGTCTCCACCTAAACCATCATCATCCTACTGCAAACGCAATTAAGGACAATCACGTAGCAATGCTACTAGATCATCTACAGCAAAGCTGTTATATAAAATATCGTGCCTAAACTCAACAAGAGAGTTATCCAGTCTGGCACACTGTCAAACAGGCACCCGGCAATCAGAGAAGTACATTGAATGTTATTTAGTATATTAATTGACCGCCAATTGTATGCTTGTATTACTTTAATATATTTAATAAGTCTGTCTGTCGGTTATAGAGTGAGGCAACGCCTCATATTTCAGTAAGTTTATCAATATCGTAGTGCAGCTGTTGAATCTTTTTCCAAGCATAGAAAAGCTCATGAGTGTCCCTTGTGTGGGAAAAGATTCAATCAGGCTGACTGAACCTCTTCATATAAATTGAATATATCTATATATATATACTTGAATATATAAATTCAGTTAACAATTGCTTGCTTAGTTATCTTTAATTTATCATATAAGTTTATATAATTGAATATAATCTTTAGTGCTTATTTAATAGTACTTAGACTACATTTAAGGTAATTTAATATCATACTTCTACAATTTAAATTGTTGTTTATAGTATAAGAATATATTGGCTGTTGATAGTTATGGTTCTAGGCTGGAATATGTATATGTTTAAATCCCTGATTTAAACAGAACCAGTCTTCAGTCATAGAATTGAATTGATTAAAATCTTATCCTTGTATAAAATACAAGTTAATGTGAGATACCTGTCTGCAGGTGGACTGAAACTTCAATCAACTAATTCATTTACCCCACCTGCCCCTTACAGCCAACAATCTGTCATTAGGAAAAGAGGGGCTAGGATTTACGACCCTAGCTAGAGACTTTAGTTGAATTAATTTGCAGACAGTAATTTTTAATTTAGTTCAGTACAAGTCCCTGGTAGTTCTCCTCTCATATCAATCCCGGCAGGTTTTTCCCATATCATAAACCCATTGTACCTTTTTGTAATTCTAATTATTATAATTGTAATTATAAAGACACTTCCTTGGCAAAAAAAATAGTATGTTATTATGGTGAGTGCAGCCCTGGCCATGATGGGAGACCGCTTGCCGTGCACTGTTAGGATACCACAGTCCGTCATAGACTAAACCGGTCTTCATCGAGTCTTATGCACATACACTAGCACAAGGGACTGAGGCCAATGTTTGTACTGAAATATACAAATTTATGTAATAAGACTGATGTTTAATGTAATATTTAGGGTCAAAATGACGCTCTGTTGTGGTCTAACGCAATATCCGTTGACGATGCTTTATAGGTCATGTGACCCGTGATTATGGTACAGAACGTCACTTGTTTAAGGTCACCGAATGTGTGTGTGTTCGCCCTCTATGTTTTGCGCTCATTTAAATCTTATTCTATCTGAGCCTCCATAAGCAGAACCGAGCCAAAGTTTTGAGCAGAGGCAATCTGTTTGATGCAGAAAAATCAGACGACCCACTATTAAACAGAACTAATCAATGTCAAGGAAATGCTTGTGACTGGCAGAAAATCAGAGGTGTCCTCTGCAGTGTGACAAGAGTTAAGGTCTGTGTGACAGTTGTCAATGCGAAATACTGCTGATATCTTTTAGTTCGGCAAGAAGTCATTTAAAGTTTGGAGGTGTAACATGGATTATTACTTCTCCATATACATACTGTACTGCATACTTCAGGCCACGGTTGTGACCCGTGCATCATCACATGAAGTCATACTCATTGTTTGGTAGAAAAAGTCCTACTTTTTGTGCTGATAAACGTTTGTGAGGAAGTTGTCTTGAGAAGTTGATTTTTGTCTCGACAAGATAAAGTGAAACTGGACAACCATTATCCATAGAATAGGAATCACCTCAACAGAACACATATACACTATTGTTTACAGGTAACTCTTCACTGGTGTGACGTTGAGTGACCAGGGTCATCTCACTGGCTCTCTAGTACTGTTATCACAACATCAGTGATTGTCTTAACAATCTTGGAAGGTTGTAAGAGACACACATACATCCGGCAATAATCTTGGCACAGTTATTTCATCAATTCAGCGAACATGGAGGCTAGTAGCCTCACCAACTTTTCAAGTTGACACGTGAGGGGTAGGGGAGCTGGGGTTGGCTCTAGTGTCACTTTTTTTTTTTTAGATATATACAAGGGTTGTTACATTCTTGTACAACCACTAGTACGCGTAGCGTTTCGGGCAGGTCCCCGAAATACGACCCCCACGAAGAATCGTTTTTACAACCAAGTACCCATTTTACTGTTGAGTTAAACAGAGGCTACAGTTAAGGATTTGCACCCAGTAAATCCTCCCCGGCCAGGATACGAACCCATGACAAAGCATGACTCTTAAAGCAACATCATCTACTATAGCGACCTCTGCAATTTTTATAACGTCTGAAATCTGGGATTCGTTTCTTGATGAATGTTTAGCAGTTTTCAACACCTCATAATATTAATTTGTCATCATGATTGAGAGAGAAGGTGGGAGAGGGGGGAAGGGAGAAAGGGAAGGAGATGGAGGAGGAGAGAGATACTCCCTCTCCTTCCCCACCTTCCCTACTCTTCATCACATTCCTTCTACACCACATACACTAAAATGTGAGATACCCTACACTAAAATAGTTATCCGTTTGTTTTGAATTCGTTTCAAAGTATGGGGCAGCCTTCAGAAGAAGGGGACGGAGGGAAGGGAGGAAGATTGTACTGAAGTTACGTGTTTTGTGGTGCTATGGCCAAATTAAGAATTTCTGTTCATTTTCCCATCAGTGAATAATGTTGTATATTAATGAAAGTGACGACTTTTGAGTCCGTCCTGGACCCTTATCAAGGCATGACAAGCAGGAGTGGGAGAGGCAGTCAGTATAAAGCTAGAGGGAAGGTAAGCAGCAGGGGGGGGAGGGGTAACCGAAGTAAACCATGATATCTGAGCCAATGTCTAAATTGCGTTTACTCATTACAAATAAAACCATGAAAATATATAAATATATAATAGGCATTATGAGATGTGTCGACTCAAGTCAGGGAAATTGTTAGTGAGACATCAGGGCGGTTAAGGTTGCCTGTAGAGTGTTAGAGAAATACTGAAGAATGACAGACTCACGACTCCTGGCGGGTAGTTGGGGTCGTAGGCCAGGATGGCGGCCGGGTCCTCCTCCGGGGCGCCCTCGTACCGGAGCACCGCTCCCTGCATGCACTCGTTTGGCCTGGTGGCCAAGATGACGATCACTCACAAGACAACAGCTGGACAAGCACCAGGCTTTGTCGCACGCAAATATATTTGTTCGCACACACACATACACTCGTGCACAGTGCACGCAAAAGTGTACTTACGTGTTTACACACTCGTGCACAGTGCACGCGAATATGCACTTGCACTCATGTACTAGCAGCATTAATGAACAAATTATATTATATTTTAATCTAAACATTGTTCCCACTGTGTATGCGATGCACGTATACACTTCGACATGCACTGTACACCGAGAGACGTACCCAGCCTCTGTGTATTTATGCTGAAAGTTTACTTTAGTCCTGAACAATGTACAGGACTTTAGTATATATGATACTTTTTGGATAGAAAGTGTACTTTTTAAGATCTAAATATTTTAAAATGTTCATATACGATACATTTTTAATGGAAGCGGTACTTTTTAAAGATTTAAATTATTTTAAACTCACGCTTTTTTAATTTCTGAATGTGTATGTTTATGTGTATAAATATGCCTTAAATTAATATTATGTATCATAGAAATGTTCACCATTGTTTTCAAGGTGGCAGTTTAGGAACTATTTCTCATGAATAGTATTTTGGGGGATTCTTTCGGTCAATAAATATGTCTGAGGTCACATAATGTGCTGTATGTGTGTCTGGGGGTCACATAATGTGCTGTATGTGTGTCTGGGGGTCACATAATGTGCTGTATGTGTGTCTGGGGGTCACATAATGTGCTGTATGTGTGTCTGGGGGTCACATAATGTGCTGTATGTGTGTCTGGGGGTCACATAATGTGCTGTATGTGTGTCTGGGGGTCACATAATGTGCTGTATGTGTGTCTGGGGGTCACATAATGTGCTGTATGTGTGTCTGGGGGTCACATAATGTGCTGTATGTGTGTCTGGGGGTCACATAATGTGCTGTATGTGTGTCTGGGGGTCACATAATGTGCTGTATGTGTGTCACATAATGTGCTGTATGTGTGTCTGGGGGTCACATAACGTGCTGTATGTGTGTCTGGGGGTCACATAATGTGCTGTATGTGTGTCTGGGGGTCACATAATGTGCTGTATGTGTGTCTGGGGGTCACATAATGTGCTGTATGTGTGTCTGGGGGTCACATAATGTGCTGTATGTGTGTCTGGGGTCACATAATGTGATGTAGGTGTCCCTGGGAGGAGAGGAGAGAAATAATGAGAGAAGAACTAACGGGAAGAATATAAGGAGATGGATCTAAGTGTTTTTGGACGGTTTTTGAAGTGTTTGATGTTGACCACGGTTATCAGCGGTCGCGTCCGCGACGACGCTGTGGTGGTCATTTAGAAGGTATCTGACATCGCAACATAAATGTGATTCTTACTGGCAGTCGATGAGGCCGTTGAAGCGGATCCAGTAGTTGTCGACGGGCTGGTCGGCCGCCAACACCACATCAAACCTCTCTCCTGTGGGACGCCACCTTAATTATTATTGTGGTTTAGTTCCCATCGTCGAGGACAGCATCCCTGTGAGGATAACTGAGCGCCTCCCATAGGTTGACTCGCCTGCCCCAAGATACAACCCACAACAGTTGATAAACTCCAGAGTATCTATTTACTGCTGGATAAAGAGAGGCCTCAGAAGATATGAAACATACACAAATGCATATGTCCTGCTGCAGGAATCGCACACGGGATCTTTCGGGTGTGTGCCGACTGCGTAGGCTACGACGCTACAGGACTGCTACATTGTAGGGAAGTGAACTCTCTACTTAGTCGGGGGCAACTCGCAGGTGAATTTACAAAAGTATACACTTAACTTTGGCGCAGAGAAGCGAGGTTTATCGCAAATGTTCACAACTAATATTAAATTCTGAGATTATTCTGTAAGAGATAGTGCAGGCAAAATATAGGAGGGTGGGGGGGGGGGTGCTGTAACTTACACTACGAGTCTAACTTACATGGTGGAACTGTAACTTACAATGTCGGACTGTAACTTACAATGTCGGACTGTAATTTACACGGTGGGTCTAACATATATTATGGGACTGTAAGTTACACTGTGTAGCAATGGCCTGCATTATATTGAATATAATTTACACTTTGGAACTGTAACATACTGTGAGACTGTACCTTACACTATGAGTCTTCAAGGCAGTTGTGTTCACATCTCTTTTGAAGCCAGGTGAGGTATATTTGATGTTGGATTTAGAGCATATCAACTGCACGAGGCTTATTAAGGCCATGACACTAGCTTAGTGACCAACCAGCATTAATATACTATAGCCATATTCAAACTCCAAGACTTTACTAAATATACAGAGTTTATGCACCGAGAAATGGGGCACACTTATAAGTGTATAAACCCTGATGCAAGTTATCCAAATTCCTGATATTAAGAAATCTTTTAGTAATTACATAGAACTAGTAGGACATCTGAACTGTTGGGACTGACTAGAACTTTGCCTGTATTCGCTGAAACGGAGATTAAAGACATTTTTGATGGTGTATACGTATGGTTACTCAAAGAAAGAGACAACCAAGAGACGGCCTATCACAGTCTCTTGGTGTGATAGCCTATTAACAAATATTATCTTTAAGGAGAACCCTCTAGTCTCGCGTTAACACAGTGAATATAGCACAAGTTGTTAAATTGTTCAAAATAAAACAATATACTTTCGTCAACACTACAGCTGTGAATACATTGGCACTGCGGTATTTGTTTGCACTTACAAAAAACTTATAAGTATGCAGCAGAAAATGACTCGACAGAATAGACACAACAGTAGTCATCAGAGTATATGATGACACAACAGGACTCACCAGAGTACATGACGACACAACAGGACTCACCAGAGTACATGACGACACAATAGGACTCACCAGAGTACATGACGACACAACAGGACTCACCAGAGTACATGACGACACAACAGGACTCACCAGAGTACATGACGACACAACAGGACTCACCAGAGTACATGATGACACAACAGGACTCACCAGAGTACATGATAACACAACAGGACTCACCAGAGTACATGATGACACAACAGGACTCACCAGAGTACATGATGACACAACAGGACTCACCAGAGTACATGACGACACAACAGGACTCACCAGAGTACATGACGACACAATAGGACTCACCAGAGTACATGACGACACAACAGGACTCACCAGAGTACATGATGACACAACAGGACTCACCAGAGTACATGACGACACAACAGGACTCACCAGAGTACATGACGACACAACAGGACTCACCAGAGTACATGACGACACAACAGGACTCACCAGAGTACATGATGACACAACAGGACTCACCAGAGTACATGATAACACAACAGGACTCACCAGAGTACATGATGACACAACAGGACTCACCAGAGTACATGATGACACAACAGGACTCACCAGAGTACATGATGACACAACAGGACTCACCAGAGTACATGATGACACAACAGGACTCACCAGAGTACATGATAACACAACAGGACTCACCAGAGTACATGATGACACAACAGGACTCACCAGAGTACATGATGACACAACAGGACTCACCAGAGTACATGATGGCACAACAGGACTCACCAGAGTACATGACGACAGAATCAGCCGTGTAAGGAAGAATGGGCTGGCCATCAGTGGCGATGACGACAAGTTTGTGGTCGTCGACCGAGACAATTATTGGACAGTTGAGGCCCCCGGCGTTGATGAGACGCAGACGGTGACGCAAGCCAGGGGTCACATGCACCACCTCCAGCGGCGTCTGCAGAGGAACGCAGAGGGTGTCAGTGAACACTGATGGTTAACTGGGTCTCAATGTCTAAATGTGAAACTAATTTGTTCATGCCACAAGTGTGAACACAAGGGAATACAAACTCCTTGTGTAATGCAGGATACCTTTACTCAACGTGTCGTTGAGGGGCACCGACTTAGGCAATAGAAACACACACGAAATAATCACGTTCTTTAAGCCCACATCCTGGTCACGATTAGTGTTTACAGTTACAATGTTTAGTGTGAGCTTCTGTTCGTGTTTCTGTTGAGGAAGCTGGTTACCAGGAAGTAACGTTGTCTTCACCCAGCAAAGGTGTTTCTGCTCCAAAGAAAAAAATAATATACTTACTGTTAAGAAGATATTAAATTAATGAAGAACAATTATTTGGAGATTCTGGTAAACTTTAGTTAAATATTACAACTTGCTTCTTTAGGCTTCAAACGAGTATTAAATATTTAATAGAAAGTAATAATCACCATTGGCAACACATATAACATTAACGTTACTGTTAAATCAGCAGGAGCTCTGAGGTGACTCGAACTGAGGTTTGAGTCACCTCGGAGCTCCAGCTGATTTTCTCGTTGACTATATTACAGTGTGTGTTTTCTCTTTGTATCTGTAATTAACATTACTATTAAACAGTAAATTTTATTGGCCATAAACAAAGAGAGTCTATGGCCAATAAAATTCTAAAATTCTATGGTCAATTCTAGGGTGTCAAATTTAGGTTGTCCTAACTGGAAAAGAATATGAATATGACAAACTAAACATGATGGGGATGATCTCATTGAGACCTTGAACATACTGAACAAGTTGGAGGATATTTAACCAGACCACTTCTTTAAAAGGGGCAACAGTTTTTAACTCAACAAGCCATACTGTAGGACAGAAAACAGGAGATCCCCTTTCACCCATAGGATTATAAACCCATGTACCACCTACCCGCCGAATTGTTGTTGTTTTAGATTCATCTACTCAGAACAGTCCCGTAGTGGACTTGCCTGACACAGGAGCGGGGCTGTGTCTGTTGTACCCGCCTAGGTCTTGCACGGCAAGACATTACTACATTCATAATTAAGTTGGAAAAAATCCTCAGAAGCAATGGAGATGACCTTCGAAAAGCCGGCCGTCTCCTGTCCCAGTTTAGGCCACTTAAAGAGATAATGGCCTTCTGGTAAAGGCATGAGACCCCCTTTTTTCACTCTTTACCATGGTGGCAGATGTCCTGCCCTTGGCGTTGACGAGGATGTTTGAGGCGAATTCGTCCCCAGTGTAATGGATGCGACCAAAAAACTTGTCGGTGACGGAGCTATGGATCCAGTCGAACATCATAAGGACGTGTTCGGGGGAATCTACGTCGTAAGTTGAGGCCTGTTGATCCTCTGCCTCTCGCACCACGAAGGGGCCGAACACTCCACTTCCTCGGTGAAGTCCTGAGAGGGAGACACTGGGACTGTATGTGTGGGTATTGGGCATTATGTATGGTTCAGACCTACCGATGAGAGCTCATTCATCTATTTGAGAATTATCTGATTGATTGCGTCTCACTCGCCGCTCAAGTCCCACTAGGACAGCTGTACTTGTGACATAATATGAAATACAATATCGTGCCAATAATGCAGGTGCAGTGACGTATATGGCGGTAAATGTACCACATTGTAATTATAAAGTGTGCAAGCACATTTTGATGTGTCTTAACGCTGTTTTTGTGGCGAATGTACTCATGAAGTTCAGTAGGTTAGGTTAGGTAAAGTTTGGGAAGGGTTAAGCCATGGTGACGTTATGTTAAGCTAGGCTAGGGTGACGTTAGGTTAAGCTAGGCTAGGGTCATATTATGTTAAGCTAGGCTAGGGTGACGTTAGGTTAAGTTATGCTAGGGTCATATGATATTAAACTAGGCTAGGGTGACTTTAGGTTATTGTAAGTTAAGCTAGGCTAGCGTGACGTTATTTTAAGCTAAGCTAGGGGGTGATGTTGTTAAGCTAGGGTGACGTAATGTTAAGCTAGGCTAGGGTGGTTAGGTTAAGCTAGGCTAGGATGCCTTTAGGTTAAGTTACGCTAGAGTCATATTATGTTAAGCTAAGCTAGGTGACGTTATGTTAAGCTAGGCTAGGGTGACGTTAGGTTAAGCTGGGCTAGGGGTGACGTTGTAAAACTAGGGTGACGTTTTGTTAAGCTAGACTAGGGTGACGTTATGTTAAGCTAGGCTAGGGGTGATGTTGTTAAGCTAGGGTGACGTAATGTTAAGCTAGGCTAGGGTGGTTAGTTTAAGCTAGGCTAGGGTGACGTTAGGTTAAGCACGTGAGTGCTTGAACAAGTAACTAAGGTGCAGGTAACGTTATTTGTGAGCCCTAGCAAGAATCTAGGATGCAGGTAAAGTCATGTGTGAGCTTAAGCAAGTATCTTTGGTGCAGATAACGTCAAGTGTGAGCCATAGCAAGTATCTAGGATGAAGGTAACGTCATGTGTGACCTCAAGCAAGTGACTATGGTGCAGGAACATCATATGCGAGCCCCAGCATGTTTCTCAAGTGCCGTTTTCCTTGTGCGTGTTGGCTGCCAGCATACCTGAGTGAGAGTGCCACCAGTGAGTGCCAGTGGTGGTAGCGAGGAAGTTATAGCGGAAGGAGCCACCTAAGATCGGGCACTGGGTGAGGAATGGGACACCGTCGTAGTACTGGAAGTCTTGCATGTGTTGACCGTGCCAGTGAATAGTCTCCGTGTCCGACAGCAGCCAGTTGTACACGTCCACCACAACCCGGTCGCCCTCGCACACCTGACCAACACAACACACACACCTGTCACTTTAAAACATATTATGATACAATGCAGTGGGATCTAACTCGCGTCTCTGGACTTGCCAGAAACACACACACACACGCACAGTCAGCTATGGTAATTGGAGCGCCTGTTGGCTAAGGTTGTCTGGCATAATAATATAAGTTTTATTATGGTGCAGACAAGGGTGCAGCATCAGAATATAATAACCCATGGTTTAATAGACAGTGTCAGAAAGCAAAAATGAGAAGTAGAAGGGAGTGGAGGAAGTACAGAAGACAAAGGACAGAGGACAACACGATTAGATGTAACAGAGCTAGGAACGATTACATTAACATAAGAAGAGTATCGGTAAAAAATTATGAGAATGATATTGCAATCAAAGCGAAAAAGCAACCTAAATTACTACATAGCCATATAAGAAGAAAGATGTCGGTGAACGACCACGTGACAAGACTAAGGAAAACAGAAGGGGCATATACTGAAAATGACAAGGAAATCTGCGAGGCACTGAATGCCAGTTTCCATGGAGTGTTCACAACCGAGCATGAGCAGCTCCCATTGTTAGAAGAGTTTACCCTAGATGAAAGACTCAGATATAGAAGTGACAGCCGAGGAGGTAATGAAACAGTTAACAACCCTGGATGCAACTAAAGTGGTTGGACCAGACAAAGTATCACCGTGGATACTAAACGAGGCAGTGCAGGCCCTCAGCGTGTCTCTGGCAATGATCTTTAATGAGTCACTTATATCAGGAGAATTGCCCAGTTGCTGGAAGAAGGCAAATGTACCTATTTTCAAGAAAGAAGATAGTGAGGAGGCACTTAACTACAGACCCATTTCACTGACAAGCATCCCCTGCAAAATACTTGAAAGAATAGACTAAGACCTAATGACTGTGTCACTTTAGAGGTTTTGATTAGAGAATTTGATGTGGGTACATTTTCTGTTTATTCAATATAGGCATTAAGTGCCTGGTTTGCTTGTTTATTATTTACTACATTACGCAAAAATGCTAATATATTCTTCATTGTCAGGACAGTATTATTTTGATATGAATATAATTCATTTAGCACCTCTCTAGACAATTTTCTTTGGATGACAATTTTAGTCATCCACTCAGCAGTGGGTTGATCCACTTCACTGCTGAAGGATTTTAACAGTGACTCGAGATTTAAAATAAATGTTTGCAAGGAGTCAACCGATTGATCTGGTTGAGTTAGGTCCAGTAGTTGGTGAACGTGATTTATGATAGCGTTTTCTTTATTATTAGGACTATCAGTAATTTGGCTTAAGGCATCTTGCTTAGCCTCAGTTTCAATTTCAGCTTCAGGTTTTAATACAGCTTCAGTTTTTAATTCAACTTCAGCAACTAATTCAGCTTCAGCTACTAATTCAGCTTCAGCTACTAATTCAGCTTCAGCTGCATCTTCATCTTCAATTGCAACTTCATTTGTTTCTCTGGAAGGCTTGTTAATTCAGTAGCTTCATGAATTGAATTCACAGAACCCATGGAATATGAGCTTTCTGAAAGCTGTTCTGATTCTGTTAATGTAACATTACGTGAAGTGGTATTAGATGAGACTGTAGAAAATGAAAGTTTAACTACAATTATTGATCCAGTGTAAGGATCTAATTTAATTAGAGGAGTATCATCTTGATTTAGCTCATTTATTTCATCTGAGCTGGATGCTTGCTTTGGTATAGGAAGACTATAAAAGTGTTCCAACCCAACAGGAACATTTTCTGTTGCAAGCACTTTGTAATAATGATCTAACTTGGCCTGTATTTTGTCTTCATAGTTGGCAAGGCCAGATTCAATTAGACTTATTTCGTCTGGGTCAGTATTACTGACAAGGATCATATATCTATAAGACTTGATTATACCCTTTACTAGGTAAAATTTTTGTCTAGCCACTTTTGTGGAAATTCCTAGCCTGATTATGTCAACTGGATCTGTTTCTAACCAGTTGTCACATTTGTTGAGTAGCCTTTCAAGATTCTTCTAGTCTGGGGTAGCCATGTTGGCTATGGGTTTGAGCCTTATAGGGCTTATATAGCTAATTATTGACAGCTATGGTACTTGCTCATATATGTGGAGCAGATATGGTTATTAATAGCCTACTATTTAATTTCTTAGTTAGGCTGATTTTAATCTTATCTCGTATTGAGGTTTGCTTACCTACATAATAGTAAATAGCTAAGATTTGAGTGATACTTAAATGTTACTGCGGTTGTACATCCGGTTAGCTCTTCCATATCACCATCAGTCGGTATAGTGACACCTAGTAGCACTCAAAGGTGAATACAATAAGAAATATTATGAAACAGATACACAGTTTGTGTAAAATAATAATTCATCCTGTTTAGGGTTTGCACAACATTAAATAGTAATACACCAGTACTGTCTAACACAGTACTAGTTAGAAATTAAACTACTTAATAATGTAGCTAAATTAGTTTAGGCTAGAGTTATACACACCTAAGTACAATTCCAGTCTAAAGATATCCTACCTCTGTGGAATGGCATAAAATAGTGTAAATGAAGTGCAGATATTGGTATACATATAGTGCTATGTTTTTTGGATTTTTATAGTTTTTGTTATATATAATATATACACTTGTAGGTACTTGTAATAACTTGTAATTTGTATAAGAAATTTAACTATATACAGTTAATGTTGGCTTGCTAGCCACAATCTTCTGTAGAGATTAATAGTATTAATTAACTGACTGGTTACATATGCCCTAGACTCTCGTGACAATTTTTCACGAATTAATCTGGCAAAAATGAACGTAAATGGTATTAACACAAAGAAAATAATGGTTATATGATGTGATAAATGTAATGTAGTTATTAAAACAAATATCGTTCATTTGCTAAAAATAATTAAGTTTGTTGTATTTTCAAATGTAATTCTACAATTTACAAGGAAAACAACTTGTGAAATTATTGTTTTTATTACTTAAAATAGTTTATGTAATCAGGCACTACTGACCTGATGACAACACTACTGACCTGATGGCAGCACAACTAACCTGATGGTAGCCCTACTGACCTGATGACAGCACCACTGACCTGGTGACAACACTCCTGGCGTGGTGACAACACTCCTGGCGTGATGACAGCACCACTGACCTGGTGACAACACCACTGACCTGGTGACAACACTCCTGGCGTGATGACAGCACCACTGACCTGGTGACAGCACCACTGACCTGGTGACAGCAGTACTGACCTGGTGACAGCACTACTAATGACCTGATGACAGCACTAATGACCTAATGACAGAACCATGCACTGACCTGTACGCTGGGTCCAGGCAGTTGACGGTTGATAGCAACTAGCGGTCTGGCCACTCCGTCGCCGGCCACACACTCGGGACGGGAGCAGTCAGTGAGGTTGTGGGGGCAGTCGAAGCAGGCGCGACTCATGGTGTGGTACTCCTGGAGGTGGAAGGTGTAGCGGCAGGTGCGGGTGTCGCTGGCCACGCACTCTCTCTCGCACTCATGAGCGCCGTCTGACACCATTACATGGCCAAGAATTTGCTCTCGTTAATCTTAAATGATTCTCACATTAAAGACAATTAAGTCTTGTAGGGGCCTGACAGCAGTTAGGTTTTATATACCTGTACTGAGTTTTAGTACTTAACAGAAGAATGTCAAATACAGCAAACTATATTCTTGCAAGAATATAAGAACTTTCGTATACATAAATGAATAAATATATATTTTTTAACAATTAATCTTCATATTATTTGTTTTCTTACGAGGCAAATAATAAAGTATTGTTTGTTATAAGATTATTGCAGCTCGTCCTCATAAACAAAGGCCAAAAGTGATTCCATGCACCCGCCAAACCCCCTGTTTATGAATGAAAAGCGATTTACACACGACTCACAACTGCTGAAGTTCGAACATATCCGGAACAAGTGCTTCACTGACGAATTTTGTTCGAATCACAACGCTATAAATGCTTCACCCACGGACTACAAATACAAATAATCGCCAACAGAACCTAAACACCTAACCTAACCTATCCTATGCCTATATATGCACAATATGCTAATATATTATAATATTAATTTATACTTGAGAAAATTCCCGTTTTGAATGAACAGCAAGTTAAAATTTATGAATACGTCTGTGGGGTCGACCGCTGGATGTAATGGACTTGAGTCGAAAACGGGTTGTGTGAAAACCGCTTTTCATTCATAAACAGGGGGTTTGGCGGGTGGATGGAATCACTTTTGGATCTTTGTTTGGAGGACGGGCTGATTTATTATACGTGGGTGAAGCATTTATAGCGCTGTGGTTCGAACAAAAGTTGTCAGTGAAGCACTTGTTCCGGAAGTGTTCGGACGAAATCAGTTATGAGTCGTGTGTAAACCGTTTTTCAATCATAAACAGGGGGGTTTGGCGGGTGCATGGAATCACTTTTGGGTCTTTGTTTGGAGGACGGGCTGGATAACGTCCGAACACTTCCGGAACAAGTGCTTCGCTGACAACTTTTGTTCGAACCACAGCGCTATAAATGCTTCACCCACGTACTACAAATACAAATAATCGCCAGCAGAACCTAAACACCTAACCATACTTAACCTATGCCTATATATATGCACAATATGCTAATATATTATAATATTAATTTATATTTGAGAAAATTTCTGTTTTGAATGACCTGCATGTTAAATTTATGAATGCATCTGTGCGGTCGACCGCTGGATGGAATGGACTTGGTCGGAAGACGGATTAGATAATTGAGAGTTGCGTGCAGACAGCCACCGCTGCATTGGTAACTTGTTAATTGATAGTACTTAATGGTATTGTAAATCAGTGGTATTTTAAGTCAGTCAGTGGTATTGTTAGTCAGTGATATTGTAAGTCGGTGGTATTGTTAGACAGTAGTATTCCAAGTTAGTGGTATTGTACGTAAAGAGTTTTGCATTGTAAATTAGTAAGTTGTATTGTAAATGAGTCAGTGGTTCTGTAAGTTGTAAATCAGGGGTATTGCAAGTCAGTGATGTTATAAGTCAATGGTATTGTGTCAGTTGTATTGTAAGTTTGTGGTATTTTAAGGTAGTGGTATTGTAAGTTAGTGGTATTGTTAGAAGTATTATTATTCAGTGGTACTGTAAGTTAGTGGTATTGTTAGAAGTATTATTATTCAGTGGTACTGTAAGTTAGTAAATATTAGTCAGTAAGTCAATCGGTGGTATTGCAAGTCAGTGATATTTTAAATCAGTGGTATTGTAAGTCAGTCAGTCGAATTATAAGTCAGTCAATGGTATTGTAAGTCAGTCAGTCGAATTATAAGTCAGTCAATGGTATTGTAAGTCAGTGGTATTGTAAGTCAGTGATACTGTACGTCAGTAGTATTTTTTGTCAATGGTATTGTAAGTCAGTCAGTGGCATTGTAAATTTAAATTACATCGTTAAATCTCATCATTCTAATTTTTGCTTTAGATTTCATTACAATCACTCCTAAATGTAAAAAATTTTGCTGAATAAATTTAGTTAATTTAAATTGTTGAGTTGGTATAAAACTTATTTTGCATGATACAATTGTATAAGATCTCTCGCTATCTAGTTGGGAATGTAGATCTAATTCTAAACTGGATGAGATGAATAATTGTGTGGCATTGTATAACAATTGCTTGTTATACTGGGGTGACAGACTATGCAGTGAGACCTACATGATGTGGCAGCATATACATATAATATGTGGTGACAATACTCACGTGCGAGGGAGGCCAACACCACCACGCTGATGACACCCGCAAGGAGCCTCATGTTGCTCTCGGGAACACCTTCTGCAGCTCTCTTCAGCGCCTCTACTCTATTTATAGAATTATTTATAATTTATATATATTTTACTGTTCTTTTTTTTGTTTTAATGTAAGTATGCTAAGGAAAAGTGGTAATGAAAATAAGTGCGAGTAGGGAAGGTAGCCTAAGAAATCTTGCACGCACTGGTGCAGAGGTCTCCTCTGGCTGTGACTTATCAGTAAGTCAGACATATATATATATACCTGTACACGTGCAGTCAGGTCTGAGTGCATATCTGTCCACGTGGGAAACTAAAGCTGTCGCTGAGATGTTTTTCTATTTTCCACATTTTTGGGTTAGTTTTTAATTATTAGTGTCGGTTATTTTTTATATATTGGCTCTGTGGTTCCAGATTATAAACTTCCTAGAACCTATCGTTGAGTATTTAATGTGCGTTCTTATCATGTGCTGTGTTCATACTCCTGTTGTGGCGCAATACTTTCTCACTCACTGACATCTCCCTGATGATTCTCAACTTTGGATACCATGACATTCTTTGTCTATCAGTCGTATAATGCCAACGTACTTGTCCTTCCTCTTTTGTTGCTAGTCTTCTCGGCTTGTTACCTAATTAATTATTTTAATAATTACTTACCTGCTTTTTCGTTGTCTGTTCTCTGTATTTCTTCCTTACTAGTTCCATTTGTTGATCCATGGGAAGGTGTGTTGTGCTAGGCTGCCTTTCTTCGTAAAGGTAGCACGGTGCTTCTCTCAGATGTTTTGTAATTTACTCCTTACTTTGCACAGTACGTCTTAAATTGTCTTCTCTTTGAATTCACAATCAGTGTTGTGTCAAACTGACATTTCTAGATTGTAAATAAAATATGAGCGTCACTTGTTTACCGCTGCTTTGCCCAGGTTCCATTGGTTGTAGAAATTACATTACCCAAGTAAGCCAGTACCCAAGATGTCAAGAGGGTTCCCCTTCGGATAAAATCCTATCAGTGATCGGAGAGTTCAACAGCATGAGTGACTGGTTCACGGAATACCAAATCCCAGAAGACATTGATACATTTGTTGATGACCTTAATCACCAAATTGAGAGCTGTCTCAGAGTTCCGCGCCGTACGACTGGGCGAAGTAACCCTCAGAGAAAGAAAATAAAATGGTATGAGAGCGATTACATAAAGATGCTTAACGCAAATGTAAGAGACATGAGTAGAGAGTACCGGAGACATCCCACTGAAAGTAACCAAGAGTTGTTTAAAAGTGTGTGTCAAGAAGCCAGGGAAGAGAAGAGTAAAGAACGGGAAAAACAATGGCTTGAGTTCACTAGCTCTATTGGACGGGAAACATCTGCAAGACAAGTGTGGGTAAAAATTCAGATAGCTAAAGGGGGGGGGGGCAGAGCCCAGCCTGCTGCTCACAAAGACCCCCAGGGTAAGGCTGAAAAACTAATTCACAAGTGGAGTGATGCAGCATCCTCCTCCTCCCTCCCTGCAGAAATCAGCAGGGAACAGCTCCTGCGACATGATAACAGAAAAATTAGGATAACAAGAGCACTGTCTAATGATGACGAATATGGGGAACCGATCACAGCTCAGGAAGTAAGGGGCGCTATGAAAAAGGGTAAAAGTACAGCACCTGGTGAAGATGGCATCGCCTACAACATACTCGATGCACTGTGTGAAGTGCCTGGGAATCCACTACTCCACCTGTTTACCAAGTCATTCCTAAGTGGAGTGTTGCCTACACAATGGAAACACGCAATAATTGTTCACATGCCGAATCCTAATGACCCTGGCAATTACAGACCTATCAGTCTCGTGTCATGCACTTGCAAGATGCTAGAAAGGATCATCCTAAACCGACTGTTGCACAAAATACGCAGGCTTGGGGAGGGGTCAATGGATTTGTTAAAGGACGGAGCACAGCAAACTGTATAGTTAATTACTTGGCTAATGACACGGCTAGGTTTCTCTGTATTTGTCGGCATCAAAGGAGCCTTCGACAAAGCGCAGGGGGATTGAGATCCTGGACGAGCTTGCATGCATGGGTGTCAAGGGAAGACTCATGAAATGGGTTGATGACTACCTCACAGGGAGGAAAGCCAAGGTCTGCTTCAATGGAGCAGTCTTCAGAACAATGAATATGGAACTCAGAAGAAGGTTTTGGTGGTTGACAGTGTCAAAAGCCTTATGCAGGTCCACAAATAACCCAACAGGGAACTCATTTTTATCAAAAGCTGCATGTATCAAGTTAATCATACTAATAAGTGCATCGTTAGTGCTTTTTTTTGGGTCTGAAGCCATATTGACAGGAGCTAAGTATATTGTGTTTGGCTAGATAAGAGTAAAGCTCCTTGTAGATTAGTTTTTCAAATATTTTTGACAAGTTTTTCAGAATTGATATAGGTCTGAAATTGTTGACATCAGTGAGATCAACACATTTATGGACTGAGGTTACTCTCGCTTTATTTTTAGAATATCTGGAAAGGTTTGGAGTTCAAGTGACTTATTGTTGAGCAATGCAATGGCAGGAGCTAAAAATCTGGAGTTTTTTTTTGAAAATTAGAGTTGGTATCTCATCAAGGGCACTAGACTTTGTTTTAAGGGAAAGGACTATCTCCCTGACATCATTGGAATTAGTGGGAGATAGGTGCAGAGACTCTGGATAGATACTTGTAAGGTAGTCCATAACATTAGTACGGGAAGATGGAATATCATTAGCAAGGGATGACCCAATTTATGAGAAGAACCTATTGAATTCAATAGCAGTGTCGGAGGCTGAAAGCCCACCATCGTTATTGGAGAGGAGTATTGGTTTTTTATTTAAAATATTTTTTTATCCTAATATTTGGGAAATAGTGCTCCATGTTTGTTTGTGCTCCGTGTTTTTTTGTGGGTCTGTGGTCCTATCAATGATTATGTTGCCCTGTATTTGGGTGAATTTATTTTCACAGTATTTTATTTTGGCTCTCCTAATTATTTTTGACAGTACTGATGAGTAAATCTTTGAAATTTCTTTGGAGACAACTCCTAACCTATACTTCTTCTTAAGGTCATGTTTTTTATTAATAGATGTAAGTGTTCCCCTTTGAAATCCATGGATTATTTAACCTTTTAGTTGTGATTGTTTCGTTTGCAGAGGACAGTGGGTGTTATAAAGGCTGAGTTTTCTGAAGAAATGTTTGCACAGCTAGGTTGATGTTCCCTATGTTACCTAATTCAGTCTCCCAGTTGATATTAGCAGCAGCAGCAGCAATAAAATTGCTTATAGAAGTTTCATTACGCCTTAAGCCATATTGATGCTCTGTCCACAGAGCATTCTCTCTCTCTCAAATCATATACACTGATGGTTCCCTACACCGCACCACGGGTGCAGCTGGAACTGCAGTTGTCCTGACAATGGGTGATGGCTTATACTTTGAGTGGGGAGTCCGTATAAACAACTGGGCCTCTACCCTTCAGACCGAACTATTTGCCTTGATCCTTGCACTGAAATGTGAACAAGTCTCCAAACTTGATACATTAATTGTAAGTGACTCCTTATCATCCTTAAATGCTCTCAACTCTTTAAGACATAACTGTAACATGCTCGTGTCCGAAGCTAGACTCAAATACAACAAAATTATTAAGGATGGTAACAGAGTCCATTTCATGTGGTCTCCATCTCATGTTGGCCTCCGAATGCATGATAGAGCTGATAAGTTAGCCAAAGAATCTGCCTTTAAAGGAGCCGTTGAGTGTAACCTTGGATTGTCATTGAGCAATCTGAGAGCAGCAGTACACCGAGAACTTCAACAAGATCTTGTAGATCTGAGGCAAAGTGAAATTGACACCAGTAATTCCATCTATCATCATACTATCATGCAAGAGGAGTCACACATCTATGGATCATCCAATAAAATCAGCAGACTTCTAGATGTTACTACTGCTCGGCTTAGACTCGGTTACAAGTATCTCTGGGAATTCTCATCTGCTGATGTAGACCTGACCAAATGTAAACTGTGTCAACAAAATTATTCGCACACCCTCCGTCACTATGTGATGGAGTGCGAAAAGATACGTGAATTTAGAGACAATTCTGTAACCAATGTTCCAGCGATGTGTAAATATATCATTCAAAATGATCTGCTACCAGAAATTTTAGCCAAATATCCCCAGTTTGCTAACTGTAGGTAGTAACCGTGACTGTAACCTATCCACCGCTGCCCACTGGATGGGGGGGGCGGTGTGTGCAGGACAAACATAAATTTTGACACTAACTCTCCACATATGTCAGTTGCTTAATTTAGAACCTGTACTTGAGGTCGATCTCGAACCCATTGTTGATGTGACGACTTATATTGAATTTTGTAACTAGCTCATCAAGATTGTAACTTGCTTAGCTAAATGAATTGTGGGGTTCAGTCCCTGAGCCCATTATGTGCCTCTGTAACCCTTTCTACTACCGCCCACAAGATGGGTATGGGGTGCATAATAAATGAACTAAACTAAACTAACTAGTTTCATTGTGCAGCCTAAAACTTAAGTTCCTTGTTTCTGAGGTGGTTTATTAATGTTGGTTAGGAGAAATGTGGGGTAATGGTCTGTGGTCCTATCAATGATTATCCCTGAAGTAAGTGGAGAGGTTATATTAGTCCAGATGTGGTCAAAAGTAGAGGCAGTACTGTCAGTGATTCTAGTAGGTCTAGTGATTAAGGGTATGAGGAGGCAGGAATTCATACAGTTGAGGAAACTAGCAGCAGGAGGGTTATCAGGCTCGCAGAAGTCAATATTAAAATCCCCTGAGATAATTAGATGATTTTTGTTCAGTCTGTTATTTAGCATTGGATTTCTGAGGTTAGAGTTGAATTCAGACACATCAGTATTAGGAATTCTGTAGACTGCTCCCACAGTCAGGACAGCCTCGCCACACTTGACTCTGAAGCAAGCAAAGATAAACTCTATACAGGAGTCTCTAGTTTTAATTACTTTTTAAGCATGTCAGTTCTTGGTGGTAGTAAAGAGCAGTACCACCACCTCTCTGAATAGGTCGACAGTTGTGAAATGCTGAGTAGTTTCATAAGTTGAAGAGTTGAGTAGTATCATCTTTTAACCACGTTTCAGTAAGCACAACAAAAAAGAATTTGTTGTCAGCTGTTTGAATTAGGGCACTAACATCATCAAAGTGTTTGCTTAGATAACTTACATTCAAGTTAATTACAAAAACATTGTGATTATGTGTTAATATTGTTTACATCATGTGCTGTATAATACCTGCAATTTTGATCATTAAAGTGATGATTGTTATAGATACTAGATAAGAGGCTTAGTTCTGGGCCTATACTAGTTTGCATAAGAAGGCTGTTTGATGAAAGAAGGCAAAAAAGGCAATTATAAAAAAGATCTAGAAATAAAAATATACAAAAATTGAGGTAGATTGCTTTAAGGTACTTTCAGGTACACTGAAAGTAATAATTTGCACTAGAAGACACAGGCAAAGCCAAGAGAATAATGGAGCAAGGGAGTATGGGGTGGCTAGGCATCCTAGATTACAAAGAAAAATAAGTTGAATAAAAATCTTAAAGTAATATAAACTTAATGATAATTTAATAAAAAAAAATAGTTAAGATCCTAAATCGAACTTAAGAAAATAAAAATGAACTAGAATAATTTAACAAGAATAATTAATTCCAAAAGATGACCAATATAAATAAAAATTACTTAGATCTATATTAAACACCTAAAGTAAAATTTACTATACTAAAGTAATTACTCTATAGTAAATTTCTAAATTTACTCTGTAACAAAATGAGGTAGATTACTTTGAGGTACACAGGTACACTGAAAGCAATGGTTTTACACTAGAGAACATAGGCAATGCCAGGTACAATGGAGCAAGGGAGTATGGGGAAGCTAGGCAACCCAGGTAACAATGAAGTACAGGTTACCTAGCCTGCACTTGGTGACAAGGGGAGTTAGATAAGAAGAGGCACAAGTGAAAAGGTTATGTCAGGACAGTCTGGCCTGACTAACTGATAGGGACAGTCAAACCACACTCGTTGAGAAATGTTTCGAAGGTATCCTTATTTGAGATTGTAAACATTTTACCTGAGGAAGCTTTTCTCACTTTTATCATACTGTTTCTCACGAAGCATTACTGGATCACACCCTGATTATTTTTCCGGATTTGACGCAGGCAGAAGAGGAGTCCCTGCCTTTTTCTGGTCAAGTACTCATTGATGTAAATCCCCTTACGTGAGGATACTGCTGACTGGACAAGATCAGATTTTATGGACTGGGTAGCTAGCTTGAGGCGAATTTTTCTCTTGTTTTGTCCTGAGGGTTCCTTTTACCTACTCTGTAGGCAGCAATTATCAACTGTTTCAATGTCCCCATTTTCTTCTAGATGATATCTTAAAGCATATTTAATGTCTAACAGGACGTGATCACTCTTTCCCAAGGGAGGAAGGTCCTGGATGTCAAATATCTCTTCTTCTTTCCTAGTGAATACTAGATCCCGTACTGACGGTACATCTCCTTCCCTCATTCTTGAGGCCTGCTTGATGTGTTGATACAAGAATGTCTCCAGAATGAGGTTCACAAATCTGCATGTCCAAAAGTCCTCCGTTCTTGCTTCATAGGCCTCCCAATCTATTGCTTTAAAGTTGAAATCCCCCAGTATCAACAGTCGTGATTTATCTTTATCTGCTTTTGAGATTTTTTTTTTGAGATATATACAAGAGTTGTTACATTTTTGTACAGCCACTAGTACGCATAGCGTTTCGGGCAGGTCCCTGGAATACGATCCCCGCCGCGAAGAATCGTTTTTACAACAAAGTACTCATTTTACTGTTGAGTTAAACAGAGGCTACAGTTAAGGATTTGCGCCTAGTAAATCCTCCCCGGCCAGGATATGAACCCATGACAAAGCGCTCGCAGAATGCCAGGCGAGTGTCTTACCACTACACGACGGAGACTGGTGGCTTGTACAATAATATCTCTCATGACCATTATGAGGCCCTCTCGTTTGTCATCCATTTCTTCCTTTGTCCGTGTGTTGCTTGTTGGTAGGCTGTAGGCAGTTAAAATTATCAGCTTATCATCCTGATTCCAGACCTGCAATGCCATTATGTCAATATTTGGAGGGTTTTCAAATATTAACTCTCTTACCTTCAGGTGTTCTTTCACCAGCACAGCCACTCCTCCCTTCCTAGTTTTCCTGTCACGTCTCCAAGCTGAATAGCCCCTTGGGATTACGACTTCATTTAATATATTTCCTTCGAGTTTAATCTCTGATAATGCGACAATATCTGGGACCTTAAGCTGAATTATATCTTGCAACTCCAAAGTTTTTGACCTCACTCCGTTTATGCTGGTATATACAATTTTCAGGACCATGTTCCATTTCCCTTCGCTCTCTACTCTTCCTTTCACTTTTCAGAAAAAAATTCTGTCTTCTTCATTTCTATCCCCATTTAGACGTTTTGCTTCAATTAGGCTCATTTTCAGCTTTTCTCTGTCTTCCTTTGAGAGGTCTTGTCTTATTGACCAGTTTGCCAGCCTCATCACTCTACATTTTGCTGGCATTTCTAAGCACTTCCATCATGTTTTTATCTCCATTAAACGTCACCCTTAAGGGGCGGTTCTTGTCTTTTTCATATTTTCCTATTCCTCTAAAATCACTAACATTTTCCTTTGAGCCTTCTCCTCAACCTATTATTTTCTCTATGATTTTCATCTCTTCTGCTGCTCGGTCCATCCTAGATGAAATTTCCTTCTCTAAACATCCAAAAATTATTATGGACTTACTTCTATCTGCAGTGACTTCCGAACACACTTCCTTGATTGTCTCTTTCTCTTTTACAACTTGGGCATGTCTCTTTTATTTCTTCTTTATACTTTTCTAGTTCTTTATTAGCCTCCTCTATTTGAGTTGCCAATGAAGTTTCTCATTGCATCTCCTTGCCTAACTCCACGTTAGCCCTCAAGGTCCCTTGGAGTTGTTTACCATATGAGTCTATTTTCTTGTTAATTTCTTCAAATTCCCTACTCTTCACTTTCCATGCCTCATTATCCTTTATGTGTTCCTCCTGTATCCTTACCTTATCAGTCAAGCTGGTAATTTCCTTACCTTGCTGGAAAATACTCCCTTTTAAATTACAAAACTCAATCTTGAGACCTTCATTTTCTTGTTCTAATTTAATAACCTTTTCTTCATAATTCTTTAGCATGCCCTCAATAATCACTAACCTGCCAAGAAAACCACCTTTCATTGCATCTTGTTTTGAGAAACCTGCAAAAGATTCCTTTGTTGGGGTACTGTCCTCCACTGTGGTGGTGGCCATTTTGTTGTTATTCTGCTGTTTTGAAAGATCAACTTTTCTACCCAAGATTTTTCATTTACTAACACTTATTTCTTATTTTCAAATTCCCTACACCTTCGTGTATTCCATGACACCACTTGCAACCCTCACCCTACTCCCAACACTTAGATAATTTGAATTATCCAGAAGCCTACAGCAATGTGACTCTTCAGTGTGATTATGCTCTCTCTCTCTCTCTCCTCATGTGTGTGTGTGTGTACTCACCTATTTGTACTTGCAGGATCGAGCATTGACTCTTGGATCCCGCCTTTCCAGCCATCGGTTGTTTACAGCAATGACTCCTGTCCCATTTCCCTATCATATCTAGTTTTGATATTATGAATAGAGTTTGCTTCCACAACCTGCTCCTTAAGTACATTCCATTTTTCCACTACTCTCACGCTAAAGAAAGTTTTCCTAACATCTCTGTGATTCATCAGAGTTTCCAGCTTCCACCCATGTCCCTTCGTTCTGTTAGTATTACGTGTGAACATTTCATCTATTTCCACTTTATCAATTCCCCTGAGTATTTTATACGTTCCTATCATATCCCCCTTTTCCCTTCTTTTTTCTAGTGTTGTAAGATCCAGTTCCTTCAGGCGCTCTTCATATCCCATCCCTCGTAACTCTGGAACAAGTCTCGTCACAAACTTCAGAACCTTTTCCAGTTTCCTTATGTGTTTCTTCAGGTGAGGACTCCATAATGGTGTGGCATACTCTAAGACTGGTCTCACGTAGGCAGTGTAAAGCGCCCTAAAAGCCTCCTCACTTAGGTTTCCCGAATGATGTTCTAACTCAAGTTCAAGTATGTTTATTGAGACAAAAAAAAATACATCTCAAAGGGACAGAATAGCTTAGGCTATTTCTACCCCCCCCCCTGTGGGAACCGACCTATGAGATTTATATTTATTTAATTTATATGAATATATATAGAATTTATATTTACGTTAATTTATATACTTCGATAGCAATTTGTATAATGATAAGTGGACTGTATTTCTGCAATAATCTCTTAATCTCACAAATCGATCCTCTACACATTAGGGGGGGTTTATATTTATATATATGCAGCCAATCAAACTACAGTATTAACTACATACATTGAAAAGGTTCCTTATCTTATAGTACAGCAGGTTAGTCCACCAGGTATAACTAGGGTGTAGACACCAAATTATCCTCTTTGAGGTAGCTTCCATCACCCAGTAACTGGTGCACAAAATCTTGCTTCCTCGTCTTGACCTGTCAAAAGGGCGCTAACTGTGAAGCCAGATTCTATATATGACAAGCTATATCAGAGAAAATACTATACATGGAACAATGAAGACCTGGCTTAATTACCTTTAGTATGAGGCGATTTCGCGTTCTAACCGGCTAACCCTACCCAATGACATTAATGGCCACTAATGATAGATAATGGGTTTCGGAAAGAACACTTAACTTGATTTGATGACAGCGTGTTGAAAATGGTACACTTTTGGTTTCCATAACACTACGTCCAAGTAAATTTAACAGGAGCCGAATTTGCTCCCGTGTGAGCCTCTGGTCTCAATATCAACAATGGCAATGTCTAACACTCCATACTACTGACGCCTGGCCGACATTGTCCAGATATGATAGGAGCCAAATTTGCTCCACATGTCTCGGAGGTGACACAACAATGGCTCCCTCCTTCCCCACTCTGACGCCTGGCTTACATTGTCCACATGTCAGAAAGTGATAGAAGGGTCACATTTACTCTACTTTAATATTGATAATTAAGTTAATTTATATAAGATGTTTTATGATGGTAAAGTCCAAAGACTAATGTATTTAAGAACAATTCCCAGCAGAATAGCTGGTGAATTATAATAGTATGTGGTGATATCCCGTTTTCTATAGACGGTAATTCCACTACAAGTTACGTTTTCTATGGGTAACTTGTTTATACAACACAGCTATTATCTGTATGATTATTAAATGGTGTCGGATTTTCCGACACCCCCCCCCGATGTTCGAACTTTTGCCAGTGTAGAGTGTAGTGTGCTGTAGTTATCCTATTTATATGTGCCTCAGGAGTTAGTGTGTTTTGTACTCACCTAGTTGTGCTTGCGGGGGTTGAGCTTTAGCTCTTTGGTCCCGCCTCTCAACCGTCAACCTACAGGTGTACAGGTTCCCGAGCCTATTGGGCTCTATCATATCTACACTTGAAGCTGTGTATGGAGTCAGCCTCCACCACATCACTTCCTAATGCATTCCGTTTGTCTACTACTCTGACACTGAAAAAAAAATTCTAACGTCTCTATGACTTATTTGGGCACTCAATTTCCACCTGTGTCCCCTAGTGCGTGTGCCCCTTGTGGTAAATAGTCTGTCTTTATCTACCCTATCAATTCCTCTGAGAATCTTGTATGTGGTGATCATGTGTGTGTGTGTGTGTTTGTGTGTGTGGATATATATTTAATCTGCCTGCACGATCGAGCTATTAGCTCTTGGACCTCGCCTTTCTAACCAATCTATTTTTCCTTTATTATATTTCTATATATAGTTCTCTCGTACACCCAGGAAGCAGCCCGTAGCAGCTAACTCACAGATACCTATTTACTGTAACGTGAACAAGTGCATCAGGGTGAAAAACTGCCCATTTATTTTCGCCTCTGCCGGGAATCGAACCCGGGTCATTAGGACTACGACCCCCTTCCCCAAGTGCTGTCCACTCAGCGCTCAAGGCACACTGAAAACTAAGAACTCCCAGAACTAAGAGGCATGAGTTACGAGGAAAGGCTGCGGGAAATGCACCTTACGACACTGGAAGACAGAAGAGTAAGGGGAGACATGATCACAACCTACAAAATCCTCAGGGAAATCGACCGGGTAAACAAGGATAAACTATTCAACACTGGTGGGACGCGAACAAGGGGACACAGGTGGGAACTGAGTACCCACATGAGCCACAGGGACGTTAGAAGGAACTTTTTTAGTGTCAGAGTAGTTAACGGATGGAATGCATTAGGCAGTGATGTGGTGGAGGCTGACTCCATACACAGTTTTCAGTGTAGATACGATAGAGTCCAGTAGGCTCAGGAATTTGTACACCAGTTGATTGACAGTTGAGAGGCGGGACCAAAGAGCCAAAGCTCAACCCCCGCTAGCACAAATAGGTGAGTACACTGCTCAGTAAAACTGACACTAGTGTGCTTTTGAATCCTCTGGCGAGCCACGGGAGACATCTCCCGTCACGCAGGGTGCAGTCGCACCTCCACAGATCTTCAGTATCATCTATTGATACTGGTAATGGCTCAAAAGGGCCACCACTTACGGGCTATTCATGCCCGTGCCATCTTTTGGGTGGCTTAATCTTCATCAATCAATCAATCTCTCGCGAGTGACCCAGACACTGGCTGCCCTCTATGTACCGTGGTGGGGCCCATGTGCGGCAGGTACTAACAAAGATAACTAGTAGTGCTGAGAGTCTGCCACCTGACTGGTTACACGTCTCTCCAAGAACGAGTGTTGAAATAATGATATCTCAAGGGTTGTTATCCATGGCTCCCACACCTCGTATACGCGGCCTGGGACGCACTCGCTAATTCAGTATGTTCTTTGAGCACAGAATTAGCACAGTTTTAGATAACAAAAACTGATTATGTACAGTATCGGTAAATTGATATGTCTTGTCTATTGTACCCATTCAAAAGGTGCTTGTGATGAAATAGGTGAAAGGTGAACTAGATATAACCTATTTCTGGATGTCTGTCCGGTAGATATAACTTATTTATGGTTCTAAGTAGACCCTGGAAAAATGTTGATGTTTATTGAATAAAAAAGCTATGAAATGTAATGGGGTTTTTGTTTGGGTAGTTGTTATTTTGATTTCAGTCATTGACATAGTTGTTCGACAGCCTCCACAGTCTCGACAGGAGAAGGAAAACGGAAGCGGTCAACATGAAGATCGCTCTACCGATACCGAAACAGGAGGACGGACAGGCGACGTGGAGGGGGGCCAAAAGACAGAGGGGAGGGCTGGGGAAAAGGGAAAGAAGACTCAGGAGACAGGGCAGACTAGGAAGGGAGGAGGGAAACACCAGATGAAGAACTAGGAGGAAGACCTTCCTGGTCAGAACGTAAAGGAGCAGGTGAGATGTGGTGGGTGTGTCCGGGTCCAAGGCCTGGAAACGGTTGAGACTGGGGAAGGAGGGAAGGGTGAGAAGTGGAACGCAACACACGAGCATAAGACACGCCAGCGAAAGAGGAGAGACAGCGGACTCGGCGTCTCGCCTTAGGAAAAGACAAACGATCGCAGTGCTTCAAATTGAGGATGGCTTCCTCAAATTTTAGCAGTCTCCGTTGTGTAGTGGTAAGACACTCGCCTGGCGTTCCGCGAGCGCTATGTCATGGGTTCGTATCCTGGCCGGGGAGGATTTAATGGGCGCAATTCCTTAACTGTAGCCTCTGTTTAACGCAACAGTAAAATGTGTACTTGGATGAAAAAACGATTCTTCGCGGCAGGGGATCGTATTCCAGGGACCATAGGATTAAGGACTTGCCCGAAACGCTACGCGTACTAGTGGCTGTACAAGAATGTAACAACTCTTGTATATATCTCAAAAAAAAAAAAAAAATTGTAGTGTACACACGCGCGGGAGAAGGTGCGATGGGCGTCACCGCAATTGATGCAGTGAGCCTGGGAAGAAGAGCACTCTTAGAGTGACCCAGGTCTTCCCACAAGGGGGATACACAGCACTCGTGCATTTGAGGGCACCATGCCCAAATTTCCAGCACCTATTGCAAAATCTAGGAGAGGGAAAGTACTCCTCAAAGGAGCACCTGGCCCTAGCAAAAATGATAGAAGGCAGAAGGGTCCTACTATCAAAAATCATCTTCACACCTCAAAGAGGCTGATGTCGACGACCATGAGGGGGTCGAGTGAACGTATTAACCTGAAGGACAGAATGGCCTTGGACTTCAAGGATATATATGTTTAATATTCTCGTGGCAGTGTTTCGGGTCCCTAACACCAGTCGCAATATGGCGAGGAAGGATAACAGTGTCGATATTGGCATTTAATCAGGCCTTTTAGGAGATCCTAATAGGAAGGGGGGGGGTCTTCCTAATGCTGGACAACGAGGCTAAGCGGGCAGCTGCTTCCTGAGGAGCAACAGCAACGATACGCATACCAGAACGGGTGGTGTTAAAAGTAACAAGGTTATTCACAAAATCGACGAGGTGTTTATAGAGGGAGAAATCATACACACATAGAATCCAGATGGTTGAGGTCAAAGTACCTAGTCCATGTAGCAGGACCAAACAAGGCCTGGGACATATGAGAACTGGAATGAATCATGCGAGTGCGTCTGCAGGAAGGGGGTAAAAAGGCAGTCCTCACAATGAGAGAATGGGCTCTAGTGCTTTAGGACACCAGCAAGGTCACAAACACTAGCCCCCCCAGCCAATGTACTGACAACCCAACATAACACACACGCAAACAAACAACACATACACAAATGTCAACCCATGGTGGACAGGCCACCGAACTTTCAAACCTCCTCTCTCTCTACACTTGCATCCTCTTCCTGAATTTCATCTCCCCATCCCTCTACATCCCCCATCCTTTCCAATCCCTTTGGACATCAAAGCTAAAGTCACTCCAGGTGACGAGGTAGTGGTCACCACTGGGAGCTTGGGGCTCGACCCTGCCACAGAGGTGGGAAGTCGGGAGGGTCAATGGAGCAGCCTGGTCTGGGCCCAATGTAGCGGAGGCTACAGAGCCCGGTCTTCCAACAGTTTGACTCGGGGACCTGGTCGCCCACCCCACGAGCCTGGGAAGTTAAGAGAGGGTCATTCGTCGGTATATAAATGAGCAGGTAATTTCATTCACGAATAAGCCCCATACCCACCATTGAGACACATTTAGAGGATAGGACACCTGACATGATGGGGCCCTCCCAGGAGTGCATCGTGAGTACACGCCCGGCAATCACCACCTTAAGAACTGTCAGTCCGTCGAGATCAGGTTCAGCAATAAGTGTCCCCTTGCTCGAAATGTCGGGTACCACACACAGTTCTACGGGTGAGCCTTCCCAAACACCGGGACATTAAAACAGAACATGTCCGAAAGAATAATCAAGAATGGCAAAAAGTCGGTGGGAAATGACAATTAGAAAGAAGAGGAGGAAAAATGAAACATAAGGAAGAGGAAATACTATCCAGCACAATTAATGAAGATGGCAGCAGGATCATAAGGCTTCATAAGGACAGAGGACTGTCCCACAGAGCATCACACCCTGGCAGCCACCCACCAAGTCCCCTCATGAAAACAATGGTCTGGAAAGGGAGGGAGGGGGGGGGGGGCCAACGTCATTAAACTGATGTACTAAATTGCCCAAACCTAACCAAACTGAGGACCCACGAACAGACAATGGGACATGTCAATTTTATAAGCTGCCATTATTTTTTTTGTGCATCAGTTTTTTGGCTTTAAGATACTGTATTCATACGTCAAAATGCAATACATTACTCAAGAGGACGGGTTCCTTCTCCAATATAACACGTGCTCATTTGGGTTCTGTGGCCAGTTTCCCTTCTGATCCCCAATCCTGGACCATTAAAGTTCTTGTTCCTGAAGCTTCCACCAACACCATGATCCATTTTTATTTTTTAATTCACAAGCTTAGGTAGGTCTGATACTGAGACTATCCCACATGGTAATTTTCTATGTACTCTTCCTTTATTCCCTAACCGTTCTTGTGTGGATCTGCTCTATGCTTTCCAGCTCTTCGACAGAGGCGAGAGGAAGGATGTTGCAAGGACCGCGCAAGATAGCGGAGACAGTAGCGATCACGGTGGTCCTGGAGAGATAGGAAGCCAGTGTCAACAGACAAGCTGAGGACGGGACCCGAACGAAATGCACCAGAACCGAGGCGCAACCCAGTATGGTGCAAAGCATCATGACAGCAAAGAGTAGGAGCAGCAGCAGACGAGTAAGCAAGGCAACCATAATCGGGCTTAGACAGGACGAGAAAGGAATGTAAAGCGAGTATTGATTGTTGCCGCCGAAGGCGGCTAGTTTATTGTGTATCCTGCAGCCTCTCCGAGACAAACCAGGTTCGAATCCTCGTCACGGCTCTTGTGGATTTGTTTTATTTGATGCATCACGCCATTGTGACGGGTGTATAATAGGATTGCAGATTTACAGAACAAATTACTGGGTAACATCAAGGAAGCCTAGTTGAGGACCGGGCCAGGGAACTTTGAGCCCGAAATCAAATCATTGCAAGGTAACATTAGATTCAGGACTGCCGATTGCCTCAAACAAAAGTCGAGTCATTTGAGTTTAGTGTCAGTATAATTAGCTGCTGCTTTGTATTGACAAGTCTTCAGCAGTTTTGTATAATGTTCACAAACAAGTACCAATAAATTTGTTATTGCCAAATTATTAGCTCTTCATAACATGGGTTACATAGTCTTCCAAGCTTTGCACCTTTTGATAATTACTTCATATGTGGTACTAAAAACTGGGTAGAAAAAAAAAATTCAGGTTTATTTGTGTATTGGCCAAAAGCCATAAGATTAGAACCTCCTCAATATCCTCATGTTGAAAATGCAACTAAGGTAGACTGGGTTGAAGACATCTTGAACAACAAACAACCTCCATTTAATGTGCAGTTGTTCTACTCTACCTTATTATTTAGTAAATTACCATTTAACAGAAAAAAAGTATCCTACAATACTGCTAACATATGGTAATTAATCACATAATACACATGAGTTTGTAGCAGTGGAAAGATTACATGCAGATTGGGCAATATTTACTTTCATATTAATTACAACTCCATGAAGAAACTGGAAAAGAAATGTGTACAAAACACATGTTACTTGATTTCTTATTGAAAGAAAATGTACGCACCAGATTCGGCATGTTTATTCCTCTTCCATTCCGTAAGAAATGTTAAGGAAAACAATCAACAGAGAAATGCACTATTAAACAATTTATTTACACAACAAAATTGTGCATACAATTTTGTATTTGGCAAAGATAAATTATGACAAATCTATCAATAAAAAATTATTAAATGGCTAGAAATTGCATGTAAGAAACTAAATATAAATGAACATTGCTTGAAATACAACAAAAATATATATATTGATGGTAACATTCAGACCATCACGATAGAATAGCAAGCACAAGTATTTCTATTTGTTACAGTGAGTGTGAGAGTGTGTGAGAGAGTGTGAGAGAGAGTGTGAGAGTGTGAGAGAGAGTGTGAGAGAGTGAGAGAGAGTGAGAGAGAGAGTGAGAGAGAGAGTGAGAGAGAGAGTGAGAGAGAGAGTGAGAGAGAGTGAGAGAGAGAGTGTGAGAGAGAGTGTGAGAGTGTGAGAGAGTGTGAGAGAGCGTGAGAGAGTGTGAGAGAGTGTGAGAGAGTATGAGAGTGTGAGAGAGTATGAGAGTGTGAAAGAGAGTGTAAGTGAGTGTGAGAGAGAGAGAGAGAGAGAGAGAGAGAGAGAGAGAGAGAGCGAGTGTGTGCGCTCTTGAGTGAGATGATAATGATAATAGAGCAGCATATTGATATGCATTAATGTAATCACACAAATGCATGAATCAATGAGAAAATCTGCAGGAGCCATGAGGAGGATTCAAACCCGCACACTTGGTATCCCCAAGCACACACACCTGACCTCTACACCATGACATGGTCACAAGCAATGCAACCTGGGATTTAGCTGAATTTTCTAATGGTCCTGACGCTTCCACTGAATCCCAATCTGGGTTTCTCACATTGTGGTCTAGGACTCCTGGACCAGAGCCACAGTGCATAGTGGCAACACATGAAACCCAGATTGGGCTTCAGTGGAAGGATCAGGAACCCTAGAGGATTCAGCTAAATCCCAGGTTACATTGCTTTTGACCATGTCGTGGCATAGTAGTCTAGGGCATATGCTTGGTGTAGGTCAAAAACCTGCTTTCCTACAAAAACCTAAGTACTGAACCAAAAAGGTTCAAATCCTCATGGCGCCTAATATTTTCTCATTATTATTTTTATATAATTATCATAACTATAGTGTAATTATATAATTATTATAATACAATAATTATGTAATTACTATATATAATAATTTTATTTGCATACATCAATGTGTGATGTATGCACGCACACATGCTTGAATTATAATAATTGTAATAATATTATAATTATGTAATTATACAATTATAATAATAAAACATTTATATGATGGAAAAAGGGATAAACTGGCTGGTGGTTGAGCAAATGAGATATTCTTTAATTAAAGGATACCTACATCACATCCATATGCTCTATCAAACAGTATACTGTACCAAGAAAATATGTTGCCATAGAATTTCCCAAAAATATTTTATAAAATAATAACTCCCTTAATTAGGTCCCAATTGTTAAAACCTTTCTTGTTGAAATTTTTCTTTTTCAAAATTATAACTCTTTAATAATCCGTATTTTTTGTCAAGAATTTTACTAAATTTATGAACATTCATTAACCGAATATTAGTTTTAGTTTGTCTCTAAAGAAAATGGTGATGTCAAGAAAAAATTGTTGTCGTTTTAACGCAGAAAGAATTCGTGTATAATATGTAGTTTACCAGCTTCTCAAAATTCCTAACCAATTTATAATATTGTAAATTTCTTAATAAGGAATCTTAATGAATAAAGTACAGCATTTAAAAAATAAAATTATTAAAAAAAAAAAAAAAATACATATAATTTTGAATACCATATTGTAATCCAAATGTAGAGGCAATCCTTATTTTAAAGATCAACATTTAATGTACCTAACTTATGTTGAATATGTCTCAAATATTTGTTTTAAAAAGGCATGAGTACAAAAGGAATGCCACGATTTCCAAAAGGAAAACTGCAAATGGGTCGTTAAAAAAAAATTTTACTTTCTATTAATGATCAAGAGCTTATTGGTAAAATATAACCAAATTTTATTTCAGCTCTTTATCACTACAATTAATAAAGTTTCTTAAAACTACATCTTGTTGACTACAAGAATTTTAATAAAGAACTTTTTGTGGAAATAAATCTGCATGAAATATAATGTTTAAAACACACTTTACTTTCATTTGAGGAACCTGCACTTGCCAGTTCCCATGAGCTAATGATGCATATTGTTACTTGTAACATTTCTCTTAATAGCTATCCTACAATAAACCACAGACACCAATAAAACAATTCAAGTGAAGATAAGCATTCTTGCTCTATAAAGTATGACCAAACCTGCCATTCACAAACTGTACTTTACAACCAGCTCCAATGCCTCTTCACATTTGAGGAGGCAGTAGATTCAATACCACCACAACGTGGCAAGACTACCTCTCATTGGAACACGTCAATTTACTAGCACTCACCAGTTCATTCATCAGTAAAGTCATCCCCAACTTCATCTAGAGCTTCTTTTTCCAAAGTGGAGTCTTGACTTTTGTTTACCGTTTCATCATCAGGCAACTAGAAGTACAGAATTTTTTTTTTTTAGAAACAATAGCACACTAACCATTTAGCAAAAAAGCAATTTTATTTTATTTATAGCCCAAAAGCCCATAGACAAGGTCTCAATCTTCCAGTAAAACTGCACCAAAATATCACCAGAGAATCATCATACATATAAAGAGGACCACTTGATTTGCGAACTTAAGTTATCCGAAAGTTTCAGTTTCCCGATTGGGGTTGGGGATTCCCGCTACACGAGCTAAGTTTGGGTCCACCAAGCCTCATGCCGGCCGGGGTGGGGGTTACCCAACACGAACCAAGTTCGGGTGAGGAAGTGGTCCGCCAAGCGTCACGCCAACCTGGGGTGGTGGGTGAGAGATGGTCTAGTTTGCTCATTGACCATGTCAGGCGCCATCACTAATGCCTTCTACCCTGTGACGTCACAGATTCACAGCCTATTGTTCCCATTGTTTTGATTTGTCACGAGGCTGAGTGTTCATTTCGTGACTTTGTTGGATATACCTGTATCTGCACAATCAAGGAACATCCGTGCACCATATCGGCTCCAAATGCACGCATTTTGTCAGTGAAAGCATCAACAAGTGGGATACATAAAAGAAAGAGGTCAGTGAGGATATTTGAAAAGAAAGTTGAAACAATTAAGAAGGTGGAGAGCAGTGCCCCGAGAAATGTCGTGTGCTCTGAATATGGCATTAGCAAAAGTACTGTTTTTGATCTTTTTAATGCTAGAGACGACATTGTTCACAATAAATACAGCAAACGTTTAAACAAAAACTTTATATGTACTAACCTTAGTAGCTGTGTTATCTTTTTTAGTATCTTGCACATCTTCCTTACTTGTCTTGGCACAATCCTTCTCCACATCCTCCTCCTCCTTTTCCTCCATCCCATTGACTTTCTCCCCTTTGTTTGGATCTTCTGTAGCATCCTCACCCTCTATTTCCGTGAGGATTTCACCTAAAAAATAGATAAATAAATAAGAGAGGACATGCCTACAACAATAATAAAATTATAAGAATGAATACAAAGATGGTTTGGTCACAGTAACAATGTGTGGTCATAAATAATCGGGTAATATTTTGCTTAAATTAAGTTTTTAGAGTTATTATTGTTTGATGACATTTGGCAAGCAAGCTGGTTATCTCACTGACGGCCAGCAATGCAATGTATAAATGAAGACCTTTTCCAAAGTACAAACTGAACATGAGCACTGTTCTAATTGTGTTTTTCTGGGAGTCACTGAGGAAGCCATTCATACTGGATTTTCAAAATGCCCTAGCTTAAAAAATTTATTTAGTAAAATTCTATAGTTAAAAATTTTCAAACCTTGCCTACATTCTGTAGCTCAAATGAAGATTCTCATATGAAGAAATTCTCACAAATTTAAAACACAGAAACACTCACCCTGAAGAGCAGTAAGGCCCTTATCAACTTCTTCCCAGAGTTTGTCCTGGTCCGGGTCTTCCTCAAGTTCACCGTCACCTTCACCCTCGCCCTCGCCCTCACCCTCGCCTTCGCCTTCGCCCTCACCCTCGCCTTCGCCCTCACCCTCGCCTTCGCCCTCACCTTCGCCTTCGCCCTCACCCTCGCCCTCTTCTCCCTGAAATAATTTGCAAACCACTTCATAAACAAAAATATAGCTCCATTTTACAATGTTAGCTAAAAATAAAAATATGGAGTTCACTAACAGCAAAAGCACCATATCATGAACTAATCTCTATAAATATCCATGTACCAAGTAATACCCAGACCAATATTTTCTATCACAAAAGTGGCAATTATACCTGTTTTTACACATACCTCATTTTAATAATATGGAACAAATTACCATCTCATGAGATTCTTAACCCTTCAAATGATCATGACAAACAAGAATGACCATGGCATATCAGACAATACTGTGCAAGTCAATGAGGAATGATTTAAAGTACTGTGGAAGATTTATAAATCCCACAGGTAGACAGGGATGGTGACTCACTTGCTTCATCAGGCCTCCAGTAAACAGATAACATCTTAAGATAAAATTTGCAAGCACACCCCCTTCTGGGTATGAGGACCTCATTATTGGAAGGGTGACCCTGGGTAACCCATGCTGCAGCAGTTCACAGCACTGCTGTGCAGCTTGTGCCTCGGCATCACTTAATAGTGATGAAATATGTAAATAACCGACTACTGTACTTTGCGATGATAGTGTCGAAGATGATACTGACTGCGATAAAGACTATGTACAAGGTTCAGGTATCAGTGAACATAAGAACAGGTTATGATGTTCAATGGCAGCCAGTTTCATGCATCTACACATTATGAAACAAAACTTCATGTTACTTAAGAAATTAAACTTCTGCAAAATTATTCATTCGTGATTTAGTGACAAATCTGATAATGCAGTGTTGTTCCTAGAATTAGAAATGTATGTAATATATTGAGATATTTTATTCGTTGTGCCATCCTTTGCTGGTAGTGTGGGGCACTATGCTGTGCTTGGATTTCATTCCACACCCACCAGACCTGCTTAGTGATTTGTCATGGTGCATAAAACAATATAGTTATATATAACTGTTGTATGTACCTGACTGAGGTTCTGGGAGTTCTACTTCCCAAGCCTGGCCCGAGGCCAGGCTCGACTTGCAAGAGCTTGGTCCAACAGGCTGTTGCTTGGAGTGGCCCTCAGGCCCCACATATCCACTACAGCCTAGTTCATCTGACATTTCTTGAAGACTTCCCCTTATGTTCTGGCAATATTTCTTATACGTGCTGCAATGACACTGAACAACCATGAACCTCTGATGTTCATAGTGTTCTCTGATTGTGCCTATGGCAAATCTACTCTTCACTGGCTCTATTCTGCATTTCCTTCCATATAGTTCACTCCAGTATATTGTTATTTTAATATGTAAACTTAAGACCTGGCCCTCCAGCATTTACCATGTAAATATTATTTGATACCTCACGTCTCCTTTCTAGAGAATACATTTTGAGAGCTTTGAGATGCCAATAATTTAGGTGGATTATTGTGTGCCTAAATGTATTTCCATTTCAGAAATTTCTCTTGCTTTGAAAGGGAAAATGAGTACCAAGCAGAATTTCAAGAAGGAAAACACAAATGATTTAAATATTAAAAACTGTGTGGTGGAATTCCTGGATTTGGAGGTTTTCATAATCCACATATTTTATGGGTTGATGCTGTTTGCTTTGTAATTTTCACTAAATGTTAGGCTATCTGATATTATCATTCCCAGATACATACTTGACTTTTTTTTTTTCCTTCTTTGAGATCTGATTGTGTCCTGTACCTTGTATTTTGTTTTAAATTCATTTTTACCAGACTTAAGTATTTTGAATTTATCAGTTAAACATGTTATTTTCTGTTGCCCTATAGAAGACTTTACTGATATTTGCTTGAAGTTCTCCAATGTCTTTTGCAAAAGTAATTTTTGTGCTGAATTTTGTACCATGTGCAAAGAATGACATGAAGCCAAGACATTTTTATCTAATTTAAGTGAAAATAAGCAAGCAGTGGTGTAAAGACTGGCTTGGGGTACAGAACTTTTTTCCACTGTACTTTTTTTTTACTCTTTGCATTCTGTTTGACAAGAAATTAATATCCATCACCTTTCTATTTATCTCATTTTATGGATAATCACTCCATGGTCAAATTTATTAAATGCCTTAACAAAGTAAATGTATACATCTGCATTTTGTTTTTATTCTGATAATTGCTCTTGGAACTGTGAATGGTGGTTGCTACTACTACCTCTGGTTCAACCTCACTTCACATGATGTACCTGGATGGGGTTCTGGGAGTGGTTCTACTCCCCAGACCCGGCCAGAGGCCAGGCTCGACTTGTGAGAGCTTTGTCCAACAGGCTGTTGCTTGGAGTGGCCTGTAGGCCCACATAGCCACCACAGCCTGGTTGGCCCAGTACTTCTTGAAGAAAACTATCTAGTCTTTTCTTGAAAGTGTTCAGCACTTAACCATTCTCATTGTGTATCTTACATTTCTCTGGCTTAATTGTTGAAACATTTACCTCAGCCCTCTTCTGTTCTTTTAAGAAAAACTTTCCAAATAGTAAATTCTCAGTATCATGGACTTGTTCTTGTGGGTTCTGCATGTTTTGTATGTTTATTGTGCATATATTTTTAGTACATACACAGCAGCATCTACAAAATCCATTTTACATTTCCAACCCAGTTCAGATTTGCACAAAATCCAGATTTCTGGAAACTTGCCCTTTTTTGGACTGTTTATCACCAACTGTTCTGCATTTCGCTTATAACATATGCCAAATTTTGTGAAATATAAGATGAAGGCATACAAACATGCATACCAAAACAAGAGATGCAGAACCAGAAAACAGGATTGGTTGAAAAGAAATTGTGAGGCCAAAGAGGAAAAAACAAGATGGGTTCAATATAGGAAGAGTCCTAACCTTCAAACATACCAGCATTACAAGCAAGGAAGAAACATACAAAGCACTGAGGAGAGGGAGAAAGTCACTTTGAGAGAGGAATACCATACACAATGTATAACAGATCCAGGCCTTTTCAATAAATTCAATAAAAACAAGCTGCATGTAAAGGATACAATCCAGAGATTGAGAACGGGGAACAGGACTACTGAGAATGAAAAAGAAATGTGTCAAATGCTAAATGAACAGTTCCAAGGTGTGTTAATAAAAAATTAAAATTTCAGAGAGCTGGACCCAATGTCAATTCCAGAGCACACACAGTTATCTCAAGATTAAGTGGAAAAATTACTCTAGGGGCTAGGAAGAAATAAGGCAGGTTGGACTGATGGAGTTTCACCTTGGGTGCTGCAAGAATGTGCAACTGTACTGTGCATTTTAATCCAATTAATATTCCCGACATCCTTGTGTACACAAATTTTAGCCGATATATGGAAAAAGACAAACATAGTTCCAATCTACAAAAATAGTAGCAGAGAGGAGAACCTCTAATTATAGACCCCATATCATTAACAAGCGTGGTAGTCAAAACACTAGAAAAAGTTAAAAACACCTGGAGAGTAATGACATAACGGACAGACAGTATGATCTTCGAGTAGGAAGATCCTGTGTAACAAATCTGCTTAGTTTTTATGATTAAGCCACAGAGATTCTACAGGAAAGAGATGGTTGGGTTGACTGTCTATTTAGACCTAAAAATAAAGGCCTAAAAAAAGGCTTTTGAGAGTCCCACACAAAAGGTTGTTCTGCAGAGGAACACAAAGAACATTGTGAGAGGAGCTTGTATCACTTTCCAACTTCACCCTTGCTTTTAATTACATGGATGAGGAAATACTAAAACTGTTCCTGACTTCTGAGACTAAAATTGGAATATGCAGCTGTTGTATGATGCCCATTTCTCAAGCACATAAACTGGAAAAGGTGCAAAGGCATGCTACAAAATGGCTTGTGGATCTGAAAAACCAGATTACAAGGAGAGACTAAAGGCAGTAAACATACCAAAACTAGAAGATAAAAGAAAAAGAGGGGATATGATCACCACTTACAAATAACTAACAGGAATCTACCAAATTGACAAAGTGGAATTCCTGAAACCAGCAACTTCAAGAACAAGAGGACACAGATTCAAGCTAACAAAGGTGGGAGAAAAAAAAATTAGAAAGTTCTCTTTTGCAAACAGATTGGTAGGCAGTTGAGTTAGGTGAGAAGGTGGTGGAGGCCAAAACCATCAATACTGTCTCCACTCGATCATCCGGACTATATGGGAAGGCCCCCCAGCCGGAGTATCACATTTTCAGGATAATGGTACTTTTTCACCTACGAGTCCAAACTAACCATTTCCAACTATTTTTATACTACAAACAACAATTTGAATTGCCTTGCCACATATAATTATTAAATATTCAACTAGAAACCTCAACTTACCTTGTTGTTCATCGTCTTGATTGATGCCACACATCTTGAAGTTAAAAATTCTTGACAATTTACGTAACTTATACTAACACAACACTAAAATTAACACTTAAAATTATTGTACAGTTCATTAGGCAAAGTTAGTTTTCACTGTCAGCTGCGGAAGCCTCACTGGTTGAAGGCATTTGGCTTGCTTGTGCTGCCTCACTTGTTGAAGGCCCTTGGTTTGATTTTCGTACCATATAAGAATCAAGTGTTGCTTGCCTTCTGTGTTCACTGGTCAGTTGTATGATCAGCTCTTTTGTTCGCCTCAGGTATCGATACATGTTTCCAACTTCTGGATGAGCACAATTGGATGAAAAATTAATTAACAAGTCAACAGAAGACATGAGTTCACTGCATTTCGTGGTCATTGGTGTTTGTTCTTCACTTCCTTCTTCATCCTCCATCTCTACGTCGACCTCACCAGTAACAGACTGGAGAATCTCGTCTTCACTCAATACACAAGATCCTGGGTCATTGGCATCTTTTTTCAAGCCAATCAACCACATTCTGTCTTTCTAAGTTTTCGCCAGCATTTTTAAACATTCCATGGATTTCATCTGTAAATCCTTCAAAATCCATTTCTGCATCCTCCTCATTGCTGACTGTAGACATGAGTTTTTTCCAGGAATTTTTCAAAGTCAATTCCTTTAATTCACTCCACACCTTGGCCCAGTTATAGAGAGCTTCCTTGATTGTATAGTTCTTCAAATTCTGAAGGCTTTTTTTAGCCCTGTTATCCACACCGAGTTCAATATCTTCCGGAAGAGCCAAAACCATCAAAACTTCGTTTATCATCTTTTTGGTGTACAAGCTGTTCGTGGCACATATAACTTCCTGATCCATAGGCTGGATGAGAGAGGTTGTGTTAGGAGAAAGTGCCATACACATTATCTTGCCATCTTGTGAGGTTAATGTGTCAATTTTGGGGTGGGCAGGCGCATTATCAAGCACCAGCAAAGCCCAAACTTCGCTTGGCCTTACTTTGAGTTTCTTAACTTGATAGGTACGAACTTCCCTGCAGAACACATCATGAAACCAGGAAAAAAAGATCTCGTGTAAATCATGCATTTTGTGAGCTATAATATTTGACTGGCAGTCTGTCCATGCAATGTTGCAAGGCTCTTGGTTTCTTAGATTTGCCAACAATTGCACACGTGATTCTGTCTGTGCCGTCGGCATTCACACACATCATGGCCGAAAGCCTGTCCTTATTGACCTTACGTCCTGGCACACAACCCTCACTCCTTGTTGCTAGAGTTTTTTCTGGTAAACGCCTCCAATACAACCTAGTTTCATCTGCATTATAAATTTGATACGAATATAAATTATTTGCCACAATGTATGCTCTTAATTTCTGTTTAAATGGTTCTACACTGCTTTCATCTGCACTCAATTTTTCACCGACAATTTTCCTCTTCACAATATTGTGCCTACACTTGAACCTTGCAACCCATCCTTCACTCGCTTCGAAATCCTTTATTCCAAGGCTTGCAGCAAACCTGCTTGCAGCATTTTGTATTTCTGGGCCGCGAATTGTCACGCCAGCTGTGCGGTGCTGAGCAACCACTTGTACGCGGCCTCATCCAACTGTACATGCGTCGAAGTTTTCATAGTCTTTTTACCACACCCTCTGCTAGTGCTTGCACTTTCACAAGTTGAAATTAATTTCATAAGTTTCTCTTTGTTTCCTTATATCAGAAAGTGTCTTATATAGTGCCTATATTAAATCCCTTGGCAACACTTGAGGTCGACCGGCCATTTTTACAAAGTTGTATAACACATAGCTTGTCCTTATTTGTTAGGACAACCTTCTTCCTCTTAACACCTCCAGAACGATTCATGCTGCTACCATAGTCTTGGCCTAAAATGTTCAAAGTTACTATGAAAATAAAAAAGGTATTTAAAAAAAATATTTCACTAATGGCACGGCACTGTGGAGTAACATGAGGGTAGAGAGCACATGGCTTGACCAGGCCTGGACGGGTCCAGTTGGGGCAGGGAGGAGGCACGTTACGTAGGCCGCCAGCAGGGAAAAAAATATTTTTGAAGGAAACTTCAGCCTGTGCAAATTGTCTTTAGGAAACTTGTATGGTATTTTTTATTACATAATTACTAGTATTTCTTTTGATTTTGTCTATGATAAATTTTTCTAAAATCTATGGTAATTCCTGTACTGTAGTGTATAGGCCGTTCCCCATCCCCCCCAGGTGGTCCCTCCCAATGCCCCCTTCTCTCCCACCACCACCCACCCACCCCACCCCCTCCAACACCATGCGCCTCGAGCCACAGGCAGACGGGATTAATACGGTATGGCCCGCCTCATGGTTTTCATATACGGACAATTCCATGATTATCCAGCTGACTGTCCGGATAGTGTAACATCGGCAGCAAATTAACCGGCTCCGATATTTTATCCGGCTAAACCAGCTTTTATCCGGCTCCTGTGGCCATTTTAGACAGATATTGAGAACTTTATCCTGTCACGATTTTGGCGTTTTCCGGATGTTCGAATCCCAGATAATCGCGGGGTTACAGTAATTTCAAAGCATTATACGACAAAGAGTACAGGGAAGACGGGACACCACGAGTGTAGCTCTCATCCTGTAACTACACTAGTGGAAAATGTGGCTAGATGTGTGCCCCCTCACAACAGGTCTGGATGCTTAAGTGAAAATGTCAAACTCATTTGTACAATTTTAAGTACAGTACAAGTTTAGCAAAACATGTACAATTTTAAACAAAACCAAGATTAGCAACTAAGTAAGCATATATTAGTTGATAGAAATTGCATGGCAATTTGGATTTCAATATACCCCTCTCCAGGATCAGGATGTTATTCTTCTGAAATGTAAATCTTGGAAGGAAATTCACTAGGTGGAATTGATGCATTGTTAATAGGGGATCCAATTATTGGACTGTGCATTATTTCAAGCACAGTACAGTATTTACATTATTATTTTTTGTTGGGCTTGTGTGTTTCCTTTACAACCTACATGCAATACAAATGTATATCTCTACAATAAATACAATCTCAGCCTACCTGGTGTGATGCTGGATGATGGTCCCAATAATGAGAGAGGTGATTGAATGATCGACAGTGGCGCTGAACAGCTCGTGAACCCAAAGAAGAATCCGCACGAATAATTTTAAAACAGAGGCTACAGAAGTAAGCTTCAATGCGGCGTACATACTCTGTTCCTGTGGAAACAATGAACACAACTAAGTTCCAGGAGTATATGATCAGAAAGGTCAGGAGACACTTCATTATTTTAACTGTAATTACACCTTTTAAGAATGCATGTGTCACTCAAGATCTTTATGCGTAAATTTCTAATACCAAAACTATATTTTTTAAATTCTCAATATATGGATTAAAATTTATAAGGAATTTGTTTCTTCGTGAGGGATCTTCACTTCTGCAACTACAAACAATAAAATTATATTAACATATGAACTATCAAGGCTAAAACATTTGCATCAAGTTTTCAAAACAATTATGACCAATCTTTGAATAGTCACAAGCTTGGTACACACATGCTTCAAAAGAAAAGTAAGGGCAAAACAATGAAATACTCGAATAAAAAATATATATATATACTGTATAATCATACAATATCCTGCAGAAGGCTTCCAAAATAATCCCAAAATATAAAATAAGGAAATTCTTTTTGCTAATTAAACTCTTCAACCATTAAAGCTGCAACTTCAACATGCAAATTACCTAGAGAATTGCAAGCCTCCATGCCCGCCGGCTGACCTGCCCGCATGCATGCCCGCCGGCTGACCTGCCCGCATGCATGCCCGCCGGCTGACCTGCCCGCATGCATGCCCGCCGGCTGACCTGCCCGCATGCATGCCCGCCGGCTGACCTGCCCGCATGCATGCCCGCCGGCTGACCTGCCCGCATGCATGCCCGCCGGCTGACCTGCCCGCATGCATGCCCGCCGGCTGACCTGCCCGCATGCATGCCCGCCGGCTGACCTGCCCGCATGCATGCCCGCCGGCTGACCTGCCCGCATGCATGCCCGCCGGCTGACCTGCCCGCATGCATGCCCGCCGGCTGACCTGCCCGCATGCATGCCCGCCGGCTGACCTGCCCGCATGCATGCCCGCCGGCTGACCTGCCCGCATGCATGCCCGCCGGCTGACCTGCCCGCATGTATGCCCGCCGGCTGACATGCCCGTATGCCCACCTGCTGACTTGCCTGCATGCCCACCTGCTGACTTGCCTGCATGCCCACCTGCTGACTTGCCTGCATGCCCACCCACTGATAAGCCTCCATGCCCACCTAATGACTTGCCAACATGCCCACCTGCTGACCTACCTGCCTGCCTGCATGCCCACCTGCTGGCCTGCCTGCATGCCCACCTGCTGACCTACCTGAGATAGTCAGGTTGAAAAGTTCACTTTTTGTAATATGGCATGGCCACCTGAACCTGCCAACCTTCATGCATACCAATGTGAAGACCTTATTCCATGCATACACAGCAAAAACAACAAAGCTCTATCAAAGATTACATTTCTACACACAATGAGACCATCATCAGAGAGATCCTTCACAAAAACAATTTAATCAAGCGATAAAACGAGAACACTGTACAGGATTAGGCATAGCCCGAACACAAATCAAACAGAATTACCAGTTGACACCATGCTTACTAACCCAGCCAGTAAATGAGAATGCAGGACAAGATTACTCACTTCTCTGAACAGGGTAACACCTCATCTCATAAATAAAATATTTATGACTTCAATCAAAACCTGCCCAACAGCCTTGACAGGACTGTTGAGCGATGGTCTAGCTTCTTGTAGGTTGGTGTTCAATCCCAGAAATCCAAGCGGTTGTGTAATATATTCCTTCCCTCTTTCCTATCCCAAATCCTTACCCTCATCTCCCTCCCAAGTGCCATACAGTTTTAATGGCTAAGCACCTTCTCCTTATAATTACTTTACCTTCAGTGAGAACCTGTTGATAGTGAAAAAAAATACAACTGACAATACACTACTATCCAAATTAAGTATCATAAGATCAGAGTTAAATCAAATTTACCAAGTGGCTTATGGCCTTCTTCTTCTTCATCCTCGGGTTGCTCTTTCTCCCAATCACTCTCCAACGGAACATCATCATCGTCATCATCATCATCACGCCCTCTGTTTCGTCTTCCTTTTGATTTGTCACCCAGCTCTCGTAAGCCACTTTTTGAAGCACCGCGGCCACCTCTCTTTCTCTGGACATGGCCCTCTTCTAAATCGTCTTCGTCCTCTCCAGTTGCCGCCTTCTCTGCTGCCTCTGCAGCATCTAGGCCTCCAGTTATTTCTTCATGCTCAGAGCCAACCTCATCATCTTCAAGACAAAGTACCAGTAATATAGTAATATCCAAAACAGCAAGCCTAAACACATTATTTAATATTTCTAAATATAAAAATATTTAGATTATATGATTGTATTTTCGTAAACAGATTACTACTGTATAATGTGCACAGCTGTCTGTTCTACAATCCCTATACAATTGATTTTTCATAAAACTGTAAACGTTTGAAATTATAAATCTCGGTTGTCTAAATTTGCGCATATTTCAAATGCGATATTGACAATTTTTTTTTACAGTAAACAATACTGAAAACCTATATTCTAAATATATGAATATGATGATCATATGCTATCCTGAGAGCATAACAACACCAAATGAACAGTCGGTGATATTTTTATATTTTTGCAGCCGATTTCAAAATCTGAAGATTTCAATATTCAATTTCATAATTATTTTTTATTTTCTTGTTTTTCAAGTTACACTGGTATCATTTAGACAAAGTTAGAGCATTTGCCTAGTATATTATTCACAAAACATTTGAATGTTTCAGAAAATTTTAAGAACCGAGCTCAATGTCACACATCATATGAGGTTTTTGCGCAGGTTAAGGGTTAAGTAGAGTACCATGTTTACAATTATATTTTTACCTCACCAAGTAGCATAAACTTTACACATTTCTTCATTCTAATTCAGACAATGTGTGTGTGCGCTGTTATTGTGAATATTAAATACCGCAAACGTGCTCTTATTATATAGTTACTGCTAAAATTTTAAAATCTCCAAGTAGTCTACACCTTTCATCATAAAGAAGTACTTTAGAAAACTGTGTATCATTTGCTATGTTAGCTTACACATTCCTACACAGAAGAGGCCCTGACAGCTGAGTGGACAGCGCTCAGGATTCGTAGTCCTGAGGTTTCGGGTTCAATCCCCGGTGGAGGCGGAAACAAATGGGCAGTTTCTTTCACCCTGATGGTCTGTTCACCTAGTAGTAAATAGGTACCTGGTAGACATACAGCCAGCTGCTTCCTAGGAGTGTGTAACAAAAGAGGCCTGGTCGAGGACCTGCTCGAGGACCAGGCTGCTGGGACGCTAAATCCCAAAATCATCTCAAGATAACACCAAATACTGTTTAATATTAAATATTGTTCCAAAATGTCAAACTCTATTACACTTATTAAGTGGTGCCTGAAATGCTGTGCATGAATAGTCGGTTTATACAACATACAAATACTTTATCAAATGACCCAAATGATGATTTTGACACTTCCACTGACAAAATGTGACTGCCACTGATGACAAAAGTGACACTTCCACTGTGGAAAATGTCTATTACTACACAACGAAATCACAATTACATCATGTATCTATTGAGAAAACACTGAGGTCATATAATAGGATCCAACTTACATCCCAGTGGGAAATTAACATGTGTAAATTGCTCCTCTTGTCCACCAACAAGCTTGTCTTCTGTAAGCTATTTACTACACAGCATATAAATGTTCAGCATAAGTACACTTACCATCTTCTCCAACTGAATCAAGAGTCATAAAATTAGCCAGGTCTAGATCATCACCCTCGTCCTCTTGAGCGTGATCATCAGTCTGGTGACTGCCGCCCTGGTTGTCAATTGTGGCCGTCCTTACCTGCAATTCAGTCAATTGCATTAAGAAACACCCATGCCGTGTAGGAAACACTCGAGCTGCACTGAAAACTTTACATGTACATTAAGAAAATGTATGGGGTTTTGAATATTATACACTTACTATTACCAAATTTCTTTACAGACATTTGTGTCCAGCAATGTTCTATAGCTTTTAATAAACATTTATATAAATCAAACTTTACCTTACGTGGACAAGCTCAGAATAAATGCTTAAGAGTTATTACAGTATTCCCACTTATTAGTAGTTTTTTTTTGTTTAAACATCTCGCACAGTATAACATTCAAATTCTGCCAAATTCTCCAAGCAAATTCCATGCTTCATTATTGGTGCCTTCAGCTTTGCCACATGTCAACATGTACACTAACATTCTTTTATTAACCTTGGATACATTTCTTAGCACTCTTATACCAGCAAAATGATTCACATTTACATTTTTACTACTTTCATCAATTTCACCCAATAAATTAATTTTACTGGGTGCTTTCTCCAACCACCATATAATTTTTTTACCTGTTAAAATTTTGCATCTTTAATATTACTTCCAAATGACTGAGAAGTAGGGTAACAATATTAACCTACCCTTAAATGGTTTATTGAAGCAATATGATGCTCGTATACCATACGACTGGGAAAGGTAATGCGGCAGAGACCACATCTTGGATGGAGGTAGTGGCGCTGCATCTGAAATGAAAGAGTTGCGATATTTATACAATGAGATATATGATTATCAATGTCTTGTATGACCATACCATTTTGAAGAGATCGTTAAACAGAACTAAACACAAATTATCATCATCTGGCATAACAATGTGGTGTTCCTAGTACCCCAGTGGTGAAGGCAGCTCTGCCTACAATGTAATAAGTATTCTCACTGGATAACCCTAATTAGGAATACTGTATGGTCAAGAAATGAAGCACATACAATATACCCTTGCTTGGAAGAACTACATGGGGCAAACCGATTCGTTCCACAAGGGATCAGCCCTAATCCCTTTCCCCACCTCCAGAAAAGGAGGGGGGGGGGGGGGAGAAAACATAGTTATGGCCTTCATCCACAATAACGCATAATGGTCAGTGACTTACTTTACTAGGAGAGTAGTGTAGGAAAATATCTTCATAATAACCCTGAAGCACATTTAGGTAACTACAAATCCATCTTTTTTCAAGTTTATAGTACCTTAAAATCAAAGAAAATCTATAATGTATTATCATTTTAACTGAATTCAAGCAAAATACTGAATTTTCTCAGGAAACTGGCAAGGGTGGAGTGAGGCAGCTATTTATTAGTCTTCAGCATTATGAGTGCTCCAGTAAGACATCTTGGTAATAAAAAAAAAAACAAATTACAGGGCAGCTTACAAATTACATTGATGATAATATCTGATCAAGACAACCAACTAGCAATGGTATTTAAACACCTATGTAGGAGTGGCTTAACAAAATTCACTTTAGGCTGTTGTGTATATTTTGTTAATATTAGTATTTTATAATATAAACTGTAAAATATTACAGTACGTCTTATTCAAGAGAACTGACAATTGTTTACACTTTCATTAAGTAGATAATGAATGAATAATAACACAGCTACCTCCCGATGCTCAGCCTCGGTGATGGCCAAGATGAGCCATCCTCGCTTCATTTGTATATTCAACTGAACAGTTTGTTCTGACCATTCAGGAATTTGAAAGAGCAGGGTTCATTAGAGTGAGAATGCACTGCACTTGCATACAAAATTTTTGATGTACTGTAATAACTGTGTTCTTTAATAAATTCAAATTGGCAAATAACTTACCTGACCACTGCACGTATGGTTTAGCAGAATTAGACTATTGGCTGTTTATGATTCATACAATGGAATAAGCCTCATTAGGTTAAGAGTTATTTACAGCTTACAAGATAAAGCTTACAACATGGAGCCATAGGCTTGAGAAGATGATACATGAAGCATATGATAAACTTTCAAACTGACCCTGTGTAGCTTGCTACGGTTGTGATAACTGATGCCATCGCTGGTATTACTGCCCTGGCATTTAAAGGCCAGCTTGCATGTGCCACAGAATCTGCAAAATGAAAATTAGTTATTAAAGCTGATCAAGATCTCCGATCACAGTGCCAGGCGTATCTAACATGCAAACAATATTACTAAAACAGTTTTTAAAGAAACAGTAAACTTATTATGATGGCTAATAAAATGAGATTTCAGTATCATGAAGGAGTTAAATGTGACTGGTGTTCTAAGCGAGTGGTATGCGAGTGGTACACCAGCGGTTCAGTAAACATTCTTTTCAGATAATGTATTACAAAAGCAGGAAACTTAAATATAAAAGTTTCTTAACCTAGTTTGAATACTGATTTAATTTAACTTTTTATACTTTTATTGGAACCACCTAGAATGAAGTCTTAATCAGTGGACTGAGCCAGCCGAGAAAACTCGGTTGGTGCGAAACTGCACGAATTGAGAACACACCTTTTTAATATTTCATACCTATTCAAAACGTATGTGCGATAGGTTGTGCACAAAATGGACTCTCAAGGCCTCCAGTGAGAGGTAGCCATCTTGGAGGAAAAAAAATCCAAAATACCCTAGGGCTGCTGGCTGGTTTAGTACCGAGTGAGCAACCATGGGTCGTGCAAACGGGGTGAGAATAGCTTGAGCTACCTCATCCCTTTATGTATATTTTATCTCGATAAACTTATTTCAATTTCAATGGGTGGTGCATGCGCCTCTGGCTCCCAAACACTTGTCAGACACGGTGTTAAAAGATTGCTCTCTGTCGGTGAAATTCAGACCTTATCGTTTGAAGAACATAAGGGTTATGATATTATGATATTGATGAAGCTTGGCACAATAAGGACCTAACGAAAGGGGTCAGATGCAAGTGATACAAAACCGATAAGGACATCACAGTGAGCATATCCATTAGTAACCGAGTGCCACCCATGCTCACCCGTGTTATCTCCAATTTTTATAGATGATACATAGATGAAATATTTTCTGGGTTCAGTGATGATGCATCTGATACAAGTAGCATAGATGAACAGTGTTAGTGGCTTCCACAGTGGTGTTTTCCATAGATCTCTTCCAGAATACCTTAAAAGCAATCTTTTCAAGACTACCTTACACTTCACAAGCTTGGCTACATCCCACCTATAGGTACTAAAGCCAAGAGTGTACACGAGTGTTATTTGCAAGTGCACAGAATGAAGAAACAGGTGGCAAAAATCTGTTTGTTCCTGGTGCATCGAGAATGGAGTAGCACTGTATACCATGAACTGTATACCATAAGACTTCTGTTTTTTCTTTATAGATGCTGCCACAAATTGCATGTCAGGTAGCAAACAGACGAGCCAACTATCACTTCTATCGGTACTATTTGGTACTGTGTGATGCTAAATACTGTACCCCCTTTAAAAAAACTTTTATTTTAAAATTAATGATCCTTGTAGAGGAAGTAGACCTGCCATGACTGTGCACACTCCTCCAATGTGACCAGCAGTCCCCTGCCTGCATGAAAAATTTGTTAAAATTATTAGAGCAACAAATTACTAATATTTACCTTGAGACAGCAGTTTTAAATTCCTCATTTTCTTCTCTCCATTTAGCCTCAATTTCCTTCTGTTCCTGTCTTTGCTGGATCCGTATTTTCCGAAGTACCACTGAATGCTTCCGAGCTAGTCTGTTCAATTGCGATTTGTGATGGTCACTCACCAAATGCATCTTGTATTCCTGAAAATATGTTTTATGTATTGCAATTATCTCCACATGTATGCTTATAAAAATTAAAATCTAAAAACTTGGAAACAAAGGCAATTTTAACACAACATACTATTGCCTTGTATAAATATTGAAATTGAGAAAATCTGTAGGAGCATTCTCTCAATGATGCAGTCACGTTAGTGCAATAACTCTGAACATTGAAAATAGTAAAACATTACAATAGAGCAACCATTATAATTTGGACACACACAAATACCAGTCACTGGCTCCTCATTGAAACGAAACGTACTACCACACGTGTACGCCAATACAACTTCTGCAGGATCTCCCTCCATTAATCAGGAAGCAAATAAACCCTAGTCAATGCTATTCACGGGTAACGAGGCCACGATACTACCCTAAGGTACAGGCATTCCTTACCTGGCAGAATCTTAACATTAATCGAACGGTGCTCACATAGCTCAGGATCTCAGGGTGGGATGGGTTTTCCCTTTCCTCAAGCAGCATACAAGCAGTCCCAGCACCACACAGTTACCAGTGGCCCCACAGCAGTCAGTGACCCACACATGCACACCAGAAGCATGAAGACTGCTCCAGTTCCACCTCGACGACCTGGTTGTTGCATGAACATCAACCACAGTGGATGACAACAGGATAAAACCCAACATCATTCCTGTGTTCCTAAGGTATAGTCTGTTCCACCAGTCGACACCATCAGCGTCACCCCATTCCCCTTGCATCGAGCACGCCAGCACCTCTTACCCAAGCAATGAGCCCAGCAGCCAGATAGGCCATCCAAGAATGGCGTCGTGTGCCCAGCGAAGGACCATGCTCACTACAGTCAGGTGCTCGGCAACCACTCAGCTGACTCGTTTTCTTCCCCCCCTTCTCCCTTTCTATGTCTATATTCCAGCTCTGCTTTCCTCCGTGGCTTTCTTAGGTTATCTTGAGATGATTTCGGGGCTTTAGTGTCCCCGCGGCCCGGTCCTCGACCAGGCCTGCAGCCCGTGACAGCTGACTAACTCCCAGGTATCTATTTACTGCTAGGTAACAGGAGGCATCAGGGTGAAAATCTCTGCCCATTGTTTCTCGCCAGCGCCTGGGATCGAACCCGGGACCACAGGATCACGCGTCCAGTGTTCTGTCCGCTCAGCCACCGGCTCACCCACAAGTTAGGAGCCTAACTTGGCCTCCTGTCCCTGCATGCCCTGCCACCCCCCCCCCTCCCCCTTTCAGCTCTTTCTTCCCTTCTTGCCTCCACCCCCCCCTTACCTCGTTCCTTGTGTTTTCCTCCCCTCTTTGTGCTACCTTCCCTCTTCCCTTTTTGTGTCCTCTGTTTCCACGAAATCAGGGTTTTACACATAACCATCAGACACCTGGTCAGAGACCGGGCTGCCAAGACATTGCTCCTCAGAATCATCTAGAGGTAACCTCAAATTGTGGTCTTAAAAAGGAACAAATCTTAAAAAGCAACGATAAACAATTCTTAAAGAACAGGTTTAGTTAAAAAATAAAGACCTGAGGAAGCATATGGTTTATAAATACATAGTTGCAGCAGTGTACATATGTAATATTTGTATTGATTAAAAAAGCTTACCTTAAAAGTAATCGACTTCTGGTTTGGGCAATGAGGGCATCGTAATTCAACAAAGAGCCGTCCAGCAACTCGGCGTACATGTCCCTCACTGTTGACTGCTCGTTCACCATCAGCACGAATTGTCACCTGAACACCACTAGGACCACCTTCAGTTTCCTTATTTCCTCCTCCGCTGCTGCTCTCGACATCCCGTCTACCATGCTCTTCATCGGATATGGAACCATGCCGCTCTCGGTCACGTGATCTTTCATTTTCTTCCGGGCCTTCGTCTTCCATAAATTCATCATCTCTGTGATGTGCAATTTCACCTTCATCTGTCTCAAACCTCTCCATTCTGATGAACAGTGTCATTAAAACATTACTAATGCCAGTAATTTAACCAATCTTTGGTATTTCCCTCCAACTAAAAATAGGAAGAAAGTTGTTATATATTCTACAAAACAGGATTATTAAACTTTGCAAAATTTTCCAAGAACATATTTAGTTAAAATATGATATCACCTAAGAGTCAAAATATTCAGATGCATATCTCCCTAAATACAAGATTATTATAAACTCTGAGAAAAGTAAACCAGAGAAAATAACAATTCATTTACACACACACACACACACACACCTTAAACTTCCATTCCTTTACCACCTCTAAAAAGCAGAGGTAATCAAGAATTGCATGCAATTTGTTATCCAGTAATAATGAGAATGTAATCCAAGACCAAGACTAGAAAGGGGTTGGATGTAGAAGACAAATGAGGACGCTGATGATAAAGAAACTGAGACAGAGAGGAGGAAGGTAGATGAATTGTAAATGGGACAAGACATTGTCCCATACCTTAACCCCAACACTGCTTCAATCACTATTTGCAATTTCCTTCTGTGCTCCAATCTCTCTCTCTGCAATCCTCCCCCCTCCCCCATTTGCTGTTAACTATTTTTAAACATGTGCACCTCAATTTATAACTTATAAATAGCTGTACCGTTTGATAATTTTTAGGAACGTAGAAAGGCTAGAACAGTAACTGCTCGTTTCCATCTGCATAGGAGAGCCGAGAATAGCAAGCAGAAAGCTTTCTCAGTAGCTTACAGTGTCGGCTGGGGAATAGTTTGGAAGTGGCATTACATTGTGGAGAGAAAAGGCATAAAAATGAGACAGGAAACAGGGGGTTTGACTGCACAAGATCAATCCCAAAATGCATCCTCAGGCTAACAAAATTTAGGATATGAATTGGGTTGTGTCAAGTATAGATGCCATGAATAACCCTTAAACAGCCAGGTGTGTAATATTAAATATTTTCAAGAGTGCAAAGACTATGGTATGATCTATTAAGATCATGTGCCAAGCAGCATAGTGCAGTCAAGTTATGAAGTGTTGCCACCCAGTCCCAATGGTCAGCTCTGAAGCTCAAACTATTAGATAAAATACAATTTCAATTTGAATAAAATATGATGCATAATTGGTAAAAACTTAACATTCAACTCTGACACCACATTAAATAAGGTATAGTGTTATTTTTGTGTAAATGAAAAATAAAATATAGCAAACCCTAATATTAAGAGAATATTTGATTTGCAATAATTCCTGTGTAGTGTCACAGAAAACCCTCAAATATGAACTCACTCTCTTTCCAGGTTTCATTTTCCTTCAATAACTCCTTAATTTGACCCTTCTGCATCATTAGAGCATTCAACACATGACTCCCTTTACAAAATTCTCTCCTGTAAAAACTTCTTTTCCTTTTCAGTTCTTTATTTTCCTAATGCTAGAAAGTCCTCGTGAAGCTTTAGCCTCTCTCATTTTGACTAATCTGCCAAGAATGCCTTCCCTGCTTATTTCTTTCTTACAGAACCCCCCAAAAATCCTGTGTTGCCTGAGGAACCGGTGTATCCTCCAACACCATGTTTATGGTTTGTCTTATTGCCTTCACTGACCCTTACTCGAAATTCTCAGATTCATAGCTTTTTCAATGTGTCCGCCACCTTCTACTGCAGAGCTCTACATTTATGATGGCTGGGACCCCATTTACATGCCCCTCTCATTCACCTCATGCATGTGTCGGTGCATGCTTACCAATTTGTGGCTGCACCATAGATTCAAATCTTAGATGCCCCTTTTGAGCCATTAGTTGTCAAAAGCAGCGATTCCTGACCCCCTTTTTGTATCGTGTCTACTTTTGAAATTATAAATGGAATGTGCACATGTGCGTGTGTAAGACTACAAAACCATCTTATTATATCTCTCCTGTATCATATCTGTAAATTATTGGAATACTGTACATATAAATAACCAATTCTTAAATTTCTTGAACTACAAATGTATAATAATTGTTCAATTAACAACTTAAACCAAATTCATTTACACTTTAAGAAGACTACATAAAGCACTTAAATCCCACTCACTCAAAATTACTTAAAGGTAAATTATAAAATACATATTTAACGGCAGACGATGTCACAATAACGTGGCTGAAGACGTGATGACCAAACCACCCACCAGAAGGTGAAGAAACTGACATTTCGGTCCGTTCTGGACCATTATCAAGTCGCATGTGATAATGGCTTGATGACACACACTTGATAATGGTCTAGGAAGGACCGAAACGTCGTCATTTCTTCACCTTCTGGTGTGTGGTTTGGTCATCATACGTATTTAATTGTCTATGATCAGGAAATATTCTATACTTATCACTCCAAGTCCCATGTATTGTGTCCACCCATACTGTGGAGAACATGAGGAGGAGGGAGCTTCCTGGCTGCATAGGCTTCATCATCATCATTATTATACTCATGTTCATGGAATAGTTCTTTCTGTGGCTGACATTTCTTTGAATTTCTCAAGTCAAAATCATTTTCCATTTGTAGTGTCCTTCAAGTTCACTAATCAAGAGCTTTATAACTGATTACATTGATCGTGTGTATGTATATATATGTGTGTGATTATATATATATTTATATATATACAATCCAGTAATCCAACAAGGATTAAAATCCTCTTAAACATGACGCAGGCCCTATTACTCTTGTGTGGTATTAAAAGGATGAAGATAAAATGGCCTGTCTACAGTTAAGAGGATCCCAGTTCAAGTCCATGCAGGACTAGTGTGTGTATTTATATATAAATATGCACATGCATATATATATAGACACTCAAAACATATACACATACAAGTACAGATACAAATACATACAAGCACGAAAACACGCATACGTACACACACAACACAGTATATAAATTTTTCTCGTACCCAATAGAAAGAGCCGCATTTTGGCCTACAAATCCAAGACTCGAGGCAACACACATTCTACCTAATAGCCAGAGAGATTTTACATATTTTTCAAATATTGTACTGTATTTCCTTTTTTAAAGTTCACAACTATAATATTAATATAATAGAGAATTTCTAACTAAATTAGGCCTGGTTTTACCCATGCCAATCATTACTGAAGTAATCTGCATGGTTAGCTTTGACTTAAATGAAAAAAAATCACGTGAATTATAATTAAAAAGTAACATTTCATGGAAGAAAATTTTGGGCAAATTTAATATTTAAGAAAATTTGGCTTGTAAGATCAACTTTACCATTAGGTACAAAATACTTCATTATATAGTTATGTAATGTACTTTATGTATGGTTTTTTATACACACAGATATACACAATTACACACACAAACATCCTTATGAACACAAACATCCTCAAGATAACAAAAGATGAACAGGAAACCTAAACATGGAAAAAGGACAAACAGAACGAGGGGGTGGTGTGGCGCGGGAGAACGAGGGGGGGTAGGCAAGGGAGAACGAGGGGGGGTAGGCAAGGGAGAACGAGGGGGGGTAGGCGAGGGAGAACGAGGGGGGGGGGGTAGGCGAGGGAGAACGAGGGGGGGTAGGCGAGGGAGAACGGGAGGTAGGCGAGGAAGAACGGGGGGTAGACAAGGGAGAAAGGGGGGGGGAGACCCAGGCAAAGCTGGGTACATCTTTTAATGTTATATCTAATAAAACACATCAGCAAAATAGAAAATGTCAAAGACGTACTACCAAATGGCTTAAGACCTAAAATACAAGAGCTATGAGTTGACTCAAATAATTTCACATGTCAAAGCTATCAACTAGAAGAAAACGAGGAGATATGATCGCCGCATACAAAGCTGCGACAGGGATCGACAAGGTTGACAAGAAGGAATTTTTAAAACCTTCAACATCTACAACAAGAGGCCACAGACTGGAGTTTAGAAAACAAAGGTGCCAAAATATTATTATAGGGATGACAGAACACCACATATAACTCTCGATCTGTAATTACACACCCACTAAAAACACAGAAATCCCCATTAATTTTTAGATGAAAAGAAAAGCTAATGTCTAGGTCAGACAGACCCACAATAGTATCAATAGTATTAATGATAAATTAAATGGTTGGGTTAGCTTAAAGCCTTACAACCAAAGGTAATATTTATGGTTATAGAAGACGGAAAAGCAAAATAATCTTACTCTAAAAGTGACCCCTAGTAGAGCTAAACAAATGGCAGAAGTGTTTAAGAATGTCAGAAAATTCCACTGTGATGAGGATGGCAAAGTTTAGTTATTAAGACAAGATCTATCAAAAGAAGACAAGAAAAACAATCTTTAAATAGTAAAATGATTAGGGGTAGAAATGAGGGATGTGGGAATGTTCCTTCAATACTGGATTTGGTATTTAACAGTTAAAAAGCTATCCTTGATCCTCAATTTTTTCCTCATTTAGGAAAGAACAACCATGTGCTCTTGGAAATCAAACATGCAATCCATATCTATAAAAGAGAATGTCTTAATCTGAGGTTGGAGGCCAGATGCTTGCAGTTAGCTTCTCACAGTGTTCCATGGTGATTCTTGATTGTATGGAGTGCCATATGGGAATTGGGATCTACCCCCATGCCCCTAGTGTAGGATTTGCTCCTATTACACTAACCACTGACTCCTATAAAGTATGAAATGAGGGTTTGATTTTTCAGTTTTTCCAATAAATTTTCAGTTGGTCATCACACAAACAATACAACCACAACGTTAAAATTAATGCTGTGGTAACATTGTGTATCTGTGGATGCGTAAATATTGCATGTTTTGAGAGGCAGAAAACAGGAGGGAGGGAGAGAAAATGGGAGGGACGAGATGAAGGAGACAAACCCAGGCACCGTCAGGTACCTGGGTAACATATTACCTAATGTTATAATCTAGAAAAGAATAGGTCAAATGAAAAAGCAGAAAACTCAACTAGAAGAGGACACTATGGGGAACTTAGCAAGTTTTTCATGGCTTTAATTGAAAAGATTTAAGATAATAAACATGTACTGTATGCCAAATTTTGAGATGTGCAACACCCAAAATTTCATACTTAAATAGAAATGCAAAACTAGAAAACAGGATAGGCTCAACAGTAACTGTGAGGGGACCAGAAAAAAAAGTATTTGATATAGGAAAAGGCTTGCCTTCAAACATACCAGTAATACAAACAAGCACAAAACTACACAACAGTGAAAAGGAGGGGGGGGGGGGGGAGAACAAAACTTTGAGAAAGGGATAGCTGATATGTTAAACATGTGAAACAATCTTGCCAATTCTATAAATTCATAAAAAGCAAACTGCAAGTAAAAGATCAAATTCAGAAAATAGAAATGAGACAGCTATTTATGGACTGAAAAGGAAATGTGAAATATTAATTGAACAGTTCTAAAGTGTCTGTGCAAAATGAAACTGTCATAGAACTAGACCAGGCATTCTCAACAGGAGTGATATCATCTCCTAGGGAGTACCTTAATTAATTCTGGGTCATACATTAAATAAACACACAAAATGAAAGATGTAACACGAAAAGTTATGTCAGAACACTGGAAAGATATAAATAATTTTGTGATGATGAGCGTCCAAAATTAAAATATTTGTTAAAATTCTAGTTATTGTTCTATTATTAGGGGACTAGTTTTAAAATACGCGCCTTTAGATTGCGAACAATGATACCAAAATGAAAGACGTAACACGAAAATTGAGGTTATCAAACTGAATGACTACACACATTAGGCTGAGGTGTGCAAATTGGGGCTCGTTCACGGGTAACTTTAAGCTTTGCTGCGGGAAGTCATGCCGGGCTTTTGGACATTATATGCCTATACACCTACAGGGAATTTAATTGTGAACACAATGATACCAAAACGAATGACGTAGCACGAGAATTAAGGCGAGAAAACTGAAACGAGTACACACATTTTACGGATTTTGTGCGCTCATGGTTAACTTTTGCCGACTTTAGGCTTTGCTGCGGGAAGTCACGCCAGGCTTTTGGACATTATATGCCTATACACCTGTAGGGAATTCTATTGCGAACACTGATATCAAAACGAACGATGTAGCACGAGAATTAAGGCGAGAAAACTGAAATGAGTATACACATTTCGGTATCGCTACGCGCTAGCCGGGTGCACGACCTCTTGAGTTGGCGGCGAGCTTGCCCGGGGCCCGAAAGTGTTAAAAACAAATCTAGGGGAAATTCTGGATAGTAAATGGTCACCAGAGGACCACATCAAGGGCATTGTTAGAGCAGCCTACACTATGATTGCAAACTTCAAAATCTCTTAACTACAAGATAGAAAAATACGGAAGAAATTGTTCATGACATTTGCGAGCCCAAAATTGGAATATGCAGAAGTTGTATGGTGTCCATATCTCTATCTCAAGAATATCATCAATAAACTAGAAAGATTACAAACAAGCTACAAAATGTCTTTCAGAACTGAAAAACAAAGCTAAGAGAAGAGGCTGGAGGTGTTAAATAATGATAAAGCTAGACGGTAAAACAAGGAGATATGACCATCAAATACATAATAGTGACAGCTAACAAAAGGGAATTTTTGAACCCCAAAATTTTAAAAACACAAGGCCACAGATTTAAGCTGAGAAAACAGTTGCCACAAAAATTCTTTTTTCAGTTGGAACAATTCATAGGTAATGGTGGAAGCCAAAACCTTCAGCAATTTTAAAGCATCATATGCCAAAAAAAGATTATAGGCATGGGGAAGACAAGACACCACAAGCATAAGCTCTCATCCCATAACTACATTTAGGTAAACATGTACATTTAGGTAATTACATACATACACACATATATACACATGTGTACACACATACACATACATACACACAGTTTCACATATGATGCCACTGGTTTTGTTTCATCAAAGTTCATCAGTGTTTCAGTGGATTCTCAAATTTTGTTGGCTTGTGAATGTTAGCCTTTCGCATCCACAGTATGCACACTTTTCGACATCCAGTCACTACTGGCTTCCTTCATTGCTCAATTGCTGGAAGAATCAGAAATTCATTTAAATCATGACATGATGTCTCCGTGGTGTTTACCTCTGTCGCTTGTATGTGGGCCCAGGGTGGCCATGGGGAGAGGGCCGCCTCTTGGATGGGCCAGGGGTTCTGTTGCCATAACGGTAGCGAGGGGGGCCAGCAGAGGATTTCTCTCGTTCATAGTGATGGCCCCGCCCCTCCTCGTTGTACCACCTTGGTTCATATCTGCGGGGCTCAGCATATTGTCTGCGCAGTCGCATCTCCTCCTGAATGAATGAGACTCACGGCTTGAGGTTCATCACATCAGCCTAAGGCACTGCCTGGTGGCTGGCTGATGATAACCTCCAAACAATCTAATTAAGTACAGTATATACTACATCTAAGTGCCTAGAATGCACAGGGTTGCATCTCTTATAACATCAATTTAGATTCTTGGAATGCTACCCAAGTCCAATTAGAATATTTGTTGTCAGCAATCAAATGGGCAACCAGGAACTCTCATTCACAATGAACTCTGGCTAAAGGGCTTTCAGCAGCTTGTAATCTCTAGTGATGCTGCTTTATCTTCCAAGATCTGACATTGCAAGTTACTTTCATTTCAAAAATACAAATATCCCATATTTTCTACATTTACATTTTCATCAATCAAGAAGCAATCTCACTGGAGGCTTTAGGTTCCTGTTTAATGTTGAGATGTGCTTCCATAAGAGCTTGAATGTGAAATCTTTTGTTATTAATAATTAATTTAAGGTCAACATCGTTCCTGTCTTTATGTGGACTAATGGGTACAAAGACTCACCAATAGTTTCTTAACACTATTAAAGAAATATTTTAAACTAATATTTAAATTATGTCTGTCAGCTTAGCCTACCAGCACAATTAACCACAGCTTATTGTAAAATTTGTCTACTTTATATAATAATGCATATTTTATAATAAGAGCAGGGTTAATTGTCTTACTAGCTATCTACAGTCTAAGCTTGCCTGTAAATTATTTGAAACAGAATAAACAAGTCTAAAAGCAACAGCAACTTACCCTGTAATAACCTCCTCGACCTTCACGTCTTGTATCTCTCTGGTGGCGATAACTCATGTCACGGTCGTCCCGAAATCCACGGCTCTCTTTTTCTTCCTACATAAACATCCCATATTAGATTAAAAAAAAAAAATCTTAAATCTAATAACCCAGTCCCACCAATAGCATGTAATTTTCAACTAGGTGGGAAGAACAATCACATCTATGACAATACAGTATAGACAAGCATAGTTTTTCAGTTCCTTCGTATTTAAGTACTGTACACAGTAATACTTCAGGCAAGTGTACTGTTCACTGAATAAGTTCACATTTTACGAAGAAACTACATATCTAAAACTTACTGAAGTCTTCAGCACAGAATTTATAATTGCTGTTGTAAGAGCCAGCTGTGCATCAGGCCCCAATGAAGCCAAGAGTTTCTCAGGATCATGCTGCCGGTGGAAAGGACGTGGTGATCGACCCTCATGATTTGGCTGATAAAAATCTGGTCTTCCACCTCGATGGCCTCCACGATGAGCAGTCCAGAGACCGCCTCCTCGTGGTCCATAACCCCCTCGTATCCCACCCCCTCGGTGACCTCTTCCAAGTGCACGAGATGACATCTCAAATTCTTCCAAATCTGTTTAGTCTGAAATAAAGAAAATCAAGTATATACAGTATAGCTACACAATTTAAGCATGGGTTAAAAATATATACAGGAGGCCAAACAAAGTAACAAATGGGAGAGAAAACCACCCTGGGTTATATCACACCAACTGCCTCCCCTCAGGATATGAATTACATATACAAACATAGCCAACATACGAACTGCTGTTAGAAACTAATTTAGAATCATTTGAAACCCTGTATACCACACAAGTCGTACAAATTTTGAATAGGAGTCCTTGTCCTCTTAAAAATATATAACAGAGCTCGAGACAATCCAGAGGTATGCTACTAGCATACCTCTGGATTGCAAGTAACAAAAGAGCCGAGGAGGAGGGTTAAACCTCTTGTCAGTAGAAGTTAGAAAAAGACATGCTTACAGTACGAAATTCTTTGGGGGAAAGACAGGACAGACAAGGACAGTAAGAAATGGGTAGTATATGAACAAGAGGGGACAAACACAAACTAAACACCCTGAAGAGCCACAGAAACATCAATCTCTTTTCAGTGACAGTTGTGAACAAATACAATGGACTAAAGTGAAGTGGTGAAATCAGACTACATACACACAACAGACTCAAATGTATATATGATTTTAGTGAGGGTTAAGAGGCAGGATCAGAGCATAAACTCAACCTCCGCAAGCACAATTAAGTGAGCACACCTACTAACAACCATTCCTATTACCCCTCACTCAACCCTTCATGCGATAATCATTCCTACACCTCAAATCCCACTCATTTGTATTTAACAAAAATTTAATCTTTTCTCATCCACGGCTGGTCAACACTCGCCTTACCTGGATCTTACCTGGAGATGGTCTCTGGAATTCTACTCCCCAAGCCCAGCCTGAGGCCAGGCTCATCTTTGTGATAACTTTGTAAACAGGCTGTTGCTTGCAGCAGCATGAAGGCCCACATATCCACTACAGCTCGGTTGATCCAGTACGTCTTGCAAGAACTTACCTAATTGGTTCTTGAAGATATCAACCTTTGTTCTGGCAATATTTCTAATGCTTGCTGGGAGAATATTGAACAGCTGTGGAATCTGATGTTTAGACAGTGCTTTCTAATTGTGTCTATGGCACCTCTACTCCTCACTGGTTCTATTCTACATTTCCTTCCATATCTTTTGTTCCAGTATGTTGGTATTTTACTTAATTGTGGTTGCTAGGTTAAACCTCAGTTCTTTGATCTTGCCTCCGAACTAAGTTTAAGTATAGGGCAGATTGACTCCATTAGCGATTATTTTATTTTATCTGTGTGCAAGATTAATCTCCAGTGATTCATCACGACCCACTGAACCAGCACCACCCACTGCTCCTCCCACTACCCCAGCACGTACCACCACCCACTGCTCTAGGATGTTAGTGGAAAAAAACAATGTGCATCAGAATAGTTAAGCTATTAACTATTGTCCACTCAGCCTACAGCTGGGAGGACAGTGCTTCGGATTCGTAGTCCTGAGGTTCCGGGTTCGATCCCCGGTGGAGACGGATACAAATGGGCAAAATGTTTATCACCCTGATGCCCCTGTTACCTAACAGTAAATAGGTACCTGGGAGTTAGAGAACTGCTATGGACTGCTTCCTGGGGTTGTGTAACAAAAAGAAGGCCTGGTTGAGGACAGGGCCGCGGGGACGCTAAGTCCCAAGATCATCTCAAGATAACCTCAAGATAACTGTAATGCAACAAGTACAACAAGGATAATGGGCAGAGCATAGAGGCTAGACCTCACTTCCCCATAAGAATACCGCGACCCAGACGGACAAATGCAATTACAGTACTGCCAGGAAACTACTGCTACAGTTACAGCCTCGCTCCTGTGCCAGGTAAGTCCACTACGGGCTCACCATAGCCCGTGCTACATGCAACTTTTGGTTCCCAGCAGCTGAATCTTTAAACAAGTACTGGCCAAGTTCCACTCCCCCCCCCCCCCCAGCACTACCCGTTGCCCCAGCCCCCCCCCCTTCCCCGTTCAGCACCCCTCACCGCTCTGCCACACCCTTCAGTACCCCCCACACAGGAGGCCAGACACGACGATAACTGAAGATATTGGCGGGTGTCTTGGGCGGTAACTGAGGCGACGGCGTCGTCTCCCGCAGCGGTGCTCCCTCGCCTCCTTACTCACTTCCCCCAAACTGTACACAAACTTATGTCATTTGTGCTATGATGTGCTAACAGAACCGTGTCCCCGGCAACGCGAGATGCTGTGTAAGAAGCGTTGTTGTGAGGGGTAGAGGGCAAGGCATGCAGGGATCCCTTCCCATTGAGGACTTGCCAGCAGAGCCCGAGTGCACCCTTCCTATCTGGCCTGCCTCACTAGAACCGCAGGTGGCCAGTACACTCGAGATACACACCGGGGTGCACTACACCCCATACTTACACTGTCAACTGGTGTAGGCGACAGGAAGCGTGTTCAAGAGCGCGGGCGCCTGCAGGGAAGGTGGCGTTACCGCGTAATGGCGTCCCAGCCCGCTTCTCGCACTCACAACTCCCTAAACAACACACATTTTTATAATTCACAGAAACTATTGAAGAAATCTACACGGACACTAAAGCAAAATTTATACTCTGTATTCTAATATGCATATATAATGTTTATAATGGGAATCTCGTGTTTTGCGTACTATGCTTGATCACAAGTGAACGCGACTCCTGTGGGAGGCGGGGGGGGGGGGGCGTGCTCCTGAGGGAGGGTCACCTCGTACACCACACTGTAACCCCCCCCATCCCCCCACCCAGGGCAACCGTGACTTACCTAGCCTAACCTAACTTAAACCAAACCAATTTAACTCAACCATGACTAGGACAGCCAAACCTAAGCTAATACATCGTAACCTAACAATTAACAATATATACGGTATCAACAAATATAAAATGAGCTTTAATCGTCAATATGAAATCGTCTCGTGTACGATTCGACCATGACCTTGTGGTTCTCGGCCTCGCAGGAAAATAATTTTAATTTCCTGAATTTAACTGAGTCTACCTGAGGGTCACTATATTTCTAATGTCCTCGACGGGGACAGGAAGCCGGTAGCTTGTCAAAGGTCCCTACCCTTCTATCATTCCTGAAGATTTTTCCAACTCGATTTTGAATTGAAGTACTGCGGCTTCGGGGGTGCTTGACCTATCAGTGCTTAACGGGATGAGAATAGCTTGAGCTACCTCATCCCTTTGTGTGTATTTTACCTCAATAAACTTATTTCAATTTCAATATCAGTGCTTCGCTAGCAGTGATTACGATGAAGTGAAATTTAGCTCCTTATATGCACCGCCTCCTAGCCGTTTACTTAAGGCCTCCGAATGCATGATAGAGCTGATGAGTTGGCCAAAGAATCTGCCTTTAAAGGAGAAATTGAGTATAAACTTGGATTGTCAATAAGCGGTCTGAGAGCAATAGTTCACCAACAACTTCAATAAAATGATGTAGATCTGAGGCAAAGTGAAGGGGGCATAACTTAAAAATATGCCAAAATATGCAATAAATGAAAACTAGTTTGATTTCAATCAAACTTTTTTGACTAGTTGAATATGAAAAGGGCTTCATCTGGTCCGAGTCTCAGCATCGTAGCATAACATAGCATGGTTTAGTTTAGTATTCAGCGAGGACGAGTTGTGTGAATCGTGTGTAAACCATTTTCCATTCATAAACAGGGGGTTTGGCGGGTGCATGGAATCACTTTTGGGTCTTTGGAGGACGGGCTGCGGGCTGAGGTAAGTCCACTACGGGCTCACCATACAACCCGTCCTCGACTCAAATCCATTACATTCAGCGGTTGACCCCACAGACGCATTCATAAATTTTAACATGTTCATTCAGAACGGGAATTTTCTCAAGTATAAATTAATATTATAATATATTGGCATATTGTGTATATATAGGCATAGGATAGGTTAGGTCAGGTGTTTAGGTTCTGTTGGCGATTATTTGTATTTGCAGTACGTGGGTGAAGCATTTATAGCGTTGCGATTCGAACAAAATTCGTCAGTGAAGCACTTGTTCCGGATATGTTCGAACGTCAGCAGTTGTGAGTCGTGTGAAACCGCTTTTCATTCATAAACAGGGGGTTTAGCGGGTGGATGGAATCACTTTTGGATCTTTGTTTGGAGGACGGGCTGCACCATAGCCCGTGCTACTTCGAACTTTTTGTTTTGAGTAGCTGAATCTAAAACAAGAACAAGGTATGAGTAGTTGAGCCATTCCAGTGACCTGCCCGCCAGCAATAGGTGACAGGCCAGGTATAATATATTAAGGCAGGCACAACTCTTATTGTAATTATAATTTATCGTTTTCAATCTTTAATAACGAATATCATTTAAACATAAATATTAAGCAGCTGGCCGTCAGTCGTGACGTATACAGAACGCAACAAAATATTATTGAAAATTAGTATTTAAGGTGCAATATATCTAGTGAATGTGGGTGTTGAATGTTACCAGACTGGTGGCCGCGCACTTTGCCCTCAGTCTTTTACCTTAGTCAAAGACTGACAGTACACGATAATAACAATCGAATTTGATAAGAGATAACAGTATAGTTGAGGTATTGATAACGCCATGACAAGTGAGGGAGAGCACAGTGTGGCTCAGTAATGGGTTACAGTGTTCCTGGAGGCGGCATTGTATGAGGCTACTCCACGGCCACCTTCTCTGGGGTAAGTACTTCACTATATGCTTCACTATATTTTCACTGTATAATTCAATATATACTTCACTATATACTTCACTACTAGAGTGCCTACATTCTTGTACAGCCACTAGCACGCATAGCGTTTTGGGCAGGTACTTAATCTTAATTTTCCCCGGAATGCGACCCGCCAAATCGTTTAACAACCAGCTACCCATTCACTGCTGGGTGAACAGAAGCTACAGTTAAGGATTGGCGCCTAGTCAATCCTCCCCGGCCAGGATACGAACCCAGGCCAAAGCGCTTGCGAAACGCCGGGTGAATGCATTGCCACTGCGTCACTTGCTACATACACTCCTTAATGTAAGGACAGGGATGGGGGGGGGGGTAGAAATAGCCTAAGCTACTCTATCCCTTTGAGATGTATTTCTTTCTTGTCTCAATAAACATACTTGAACTTTAAGGACAGGGCTGTTATGTTCATAACTAGTAGAATACTTACAGATATATATTGTGGCAGCTACCGTGACTGGCTTCCTATCCTCGAGAGAGATAGTGGCCCTTAGGTAAATTCACGCCAAATATATGCATTAACACACACATATTTTAGAAATAATAATAATGATAATTCATTGTGTCGGGGGACAGGCAGCCAGAGTGTATTCATACACGTTAGTACATATGCCTGGTGCCTCGTACATCAGGCACGTTCTAGTGCCTGTAGGACAGTGTAAGCGTCTGGTGCCTGTAGAAGGACAGTGTAAGCGTCTGGTGCCTGTAGGACAGTGTAAGCGTCTGGTGCCTGTAGAAGGACAGTGTAAGCGTCTGGTGCCTGTAGAAGGACAGTGTAAGCGTCTGGTGCCTGTAGAAGGACAGTGTAAGCGTCTGGTGCCTGTAGAAGGACAGTGTAAGCGTCTGGTGCCTGTAGAAGGACAGTGTAAGCGTCTGGTGCCTGTAGAAGGACAGTGTAAGCGTCTGGTGCCTGTAGAAGGACAGTGTAAGCGTCTGGTGCCTGTAGAAGGACAGTGTAAGCGTCTGGTGTCTGTAGAAGGGCAGTGTAAGCGTCTGGTGCCTGTAGAAGGACAGTGTAAGCGTCTGGTGCCTGTAGAAGGACAGTGTAAGCGTCTGGTGCCTGTAGAAGGACAGTGTAAGCGTCTGGTGTCTGTAGAAGGACAGTGTAAGCGTCTGGTGCCTGTAGAAGGACAGTGTAAGCGTCTGGTGCCTGTAGAAGGACAGTGTAAGCGTCTGGTGCCTGTAGAAGGACAGTGTAAGCGTCTGGTGCCTGTAGAAAGCACCAGATTTCCACTTAAAATTTGATAAAATTAACTAATGTGTCATCAGAGTTGAAACCTCAATCTGGTTCACCTTATCAGTAATGGCATGAAAAATGATAGTGAAATATGTGAACTGATTAGAAATTATCTTTATGCAGCACAATTCATTAGTTTATATCTAAGGTGTATTGTCCTACAACAGAACGCTGGCAAATATAAGCGTTATTTACATGGTCGCTCTCCGTTGCTCCTTCAGTGGGTGCTTCATGACATCCAGGACGAGAGGCTTCTAGCTACATTGTATCAATACTTTGCTTCTAGTAGATAAAAGGAAATATATTTACCTGAATTTACCTGAGGGCCACTAATACTAGTGGCCTCGACGAGGACAGGAAGCCGGCGGCTTGTCGAATGTCCTCCCCCATTTACCTTGACGATCTTTTCCAGCTGTACTTTAAGGGTTAACAAGAGTTTTTGCCATTTATGGCTTTGGCGGGTAGGTGGTTCCATGGGTTAATAACCCGGTGGGTGAAAAAGCGTCTCCTCTTCTCAGTACTACACTGTGGCTTATTGAGCTTGAAACCGTTGCTCCTTGTTTGTGGTACATCTGACCTTTTGAAGAAATTTTCCGGATCAACATCCTCCAACTTGTTCAATATTTTAAAAGTTTCAATGAGATCCGCCCTGTCATCCCTGGTTTGTAGTGTTGTTAGTCCTGTGACCCTCAACCGTTCCTGATACGTGAGTTGACTTAGATCTGGAATGATTTTTGTTGCCCGATGTTGCACTTTCTCCAGAGCAACTATATCCTTCTGAAGATGAGGGCTCCATACTTTGATACAGTAACCAAAGTGACTACTACACCAGAGATTTATACCAGTGAATCATTATCTTCTTTTCCTTGAAGTCAAAGGTACGCTTGATTATTCCAAGTGTTTGGTTAGCTTTTTTGACTGCTGTTCCTACCTGCTGTGCAGTTCTCATTGCGTGGCGGATTTAGACTCCAATTGGTCCTTTTCTTCATCAATCTGTGGTAATGTAATGTTATTAATTTGGTAGTTGTGGCGTGGGTTTTTGTGCCTCACATTTGTCAATATTAAAAAGAATTTGCCAGTCATCTGACCATTTGTGGAGTTCCTGCAGATCTCTTTGCAAGGCTTCAACAACATTATAATTTCCCACTTTGCCATAAATCTTTCTGTCATCTACAAATTTGATAATGTGGTTTATAATATTCTCATCTGTCATTGATGTATGACAAAAATGATTGGTCCCAAAATGAACCCCTGTGGTACCCCGCTTACCACATTTCTCCAATCAGATTCATTCCCATTTAGCACCATTCTTTGTTTTCTTTGCCTTAACAATTGTTTTATCCATTCTAGTATTCTTTCATTTATTCCATTTGCCTGTATTTTTTTTGTCAGTCTTTCATGTGGTATCGTATCAAAGGCTTTAGCAAAATCCTTGTGTACTTCATCCACCGGGAGTACTTTTTTCTGAGTATTGTAGCTGGTTATCGTTTCCAAAAATGTAAACAGGTTAGTAAGGCAGGATATATTTTTAATAAAGCCATGTTTTGTCGATTTTACAAGTAATTAATTATCAAATAAGACACCAAGCCGGGATGGCTATGTAGCACCATCAAATACGATCAGATATTATGTACCCTACTCTGCTCTCCTCTCACTCTAATATGCCCTTATCTATCCCTATTTTACTTATGGTATCTGTGCTTGGGGTTCAACCTCTGCAAACTACCTCAAGCCCATCATCACCCAGCAAAAATATGCTATCAGGACAATAACAAACTCTGTTTTCAGACAGCACAAAGCTTCCCTGTTTAAATTCCTAAACACGCTAAACATAAATTCACTCCATACATTCTCTTGGGTCAATTACATTTATAGAACCCTTTTCTTAAGTGCAAAACCCTGTTCTGAAACTCTTCCTGGACAGAGGTAATAGAACACATACTCACCACACCAGACATAAATATCTCTTTGATATCCCCAGAGTCAAACTTAATTTGTGTAAACAATCTATGCAAATAAAGGAACCTAGTCTATGGAACTCACTCTCTAATGAATTGAAAAGCTGTCCAACTTTTGCCTTATTAAAAAATAAAACCAAAAAGTACCTAATTTCATCTTCATAGTTTTCTACCTAGTGCTTTATCTTGCACTGTACCTAGTGCTACCTAATCCCCCAATATTTGTGCCTAAGCCATATTGCTTTACCATTGTAATTTTAGATATCTGATATCATGGTTGTTGTATTGAGTGCATATTCTACTGCATTATTCCTTGAAATGTTATCCTAATGTACCTAGTAATCTTCGGTCATTATTGTGTATTGTTATTATTGTGTATTATTCTAATCTGCTTTTGTGTCAAAATTTCTTGCACTGTACCTGTAAACATTTTTTGTCAATTTTACTGTAATTATTCTACTTAAAATTATCTGTACCTATAAAGTAAATCTGTAAAGTACCTGAAAGCATTTTTTGTCAGTTTTACTGCCAATTATCTACAAATTATCTGTTAGTTTAAGGACTTGCCCGAAACGCTATGCGAGCTAGTGGCTTTACAGGAATGTAAATTCAACTTAATTTCTATGTTCTCTGTTAACCCCCAATGTACCTTCTTGTATATAAATAAATAAATAAATAAATAAAAAGTACAAATCGGTAACTTAAAAATATAAGGTAACGCGTATTACCCTGTAATATCCAACGTTGAAAATTTATATTACGCATTATCAACACAACTTCACTGTGCTAACTCCAGTGGGTATTAATACGTTGTTAACAATAGCAAATACAGTGCAAGAAGTTTATGTTAAAGGCTGTCATTACAATCAATTAGATGTCTTAATATAATTATAAAGCTAATGTCAAACAGCCATCCATCAAGGCCTGTTAGTGCTCACTATAATCCTTTTGCGCTACTGCTCACAGGATGAGTATGGGGTGCACAATAAACTACTGCTCACAGGATGAGTATGGGGTGCACAATAAACTACCGCTTGCAGGATGAGTATGGGGTGCACAATAAACTACCGCTTGCAGGATGAGTATGGGGTGCACAATAAACTACTACTCACAGGATGAGTATGGGGTGCACAATAAACTACTGCTCACAGGATGAGTATGGGGTGCACAATAAACTACCGCTTGCAGGATGAGTATGGGGTGCACAATAAACTATCGCTCACAGGATGAATATGGGGTGCACAATAAACTACCGCTTACAGGATGAGTATGTGGTTCACAATAAACAGCTTACAGGATAAGAATGGGATGCACAGTAAACTATAACATACAGCATAAGTATGGGGTGCACAATAAACTGCTGCTCAGGATGAGTATGGGGTGCACAATAAACAGCTTACAGGGTGAGAATGGGATGCACAGTAAACTATAACATACAGCATAAGTATGGGGTGCACAATAAAGTATAGCATACAGTATGAATATGGAATGTGCAATAAACTACTGTTCACAAGTTGAGTATGGGGTATGTACAATACAGCGGCTTTCGGGATGAACATGGTGTACTTTACGTCATCCTGTAATCGAATGTGAAAACATTGCAGAATTCAGAGATAACTCTATCAATTGTGTCCAAGAAATGTGTAAGTACTTCATTCAAAATTATATATTACCATAAATATTATCAAATTATCCAAAGTTTGTTTACCATAGGTAAAGCATGAACATGACTGTAAAGCTGCTGTTCAGTTAGATGGATGTATGAAGCATGAATTAGTAACTATGTAATTGACTCATTTCAGAATCGCAGATGTAAGTTGCTCTAAGCTGTGGGGTTCAGTCCCTGAACCCATTATGTGCCTCTGTAAACCTTTCCACTATCTCCCACAAGATGAGTATGGGGTGCATAATAAACGAACTAAACTAATTTATTTATTTATTTATTTATATACAAGAAGGTACATTGGGGTCATGAGAGTACAGAGACTTGAAGTTTTACATTCTTGTAAAGCCACTAGCACGCATAGCGTTTCGGGCAGGTCCTTACTCTAACATATAATCTTAAGAAGGTAATTTCTAGCAAAATTAAAAAATGCTTACAGGTGCATTGTAAGTACAAAAATACATTGCAAGAAATTAAAAAAACTCATCGCAAGAAGGTACAAAAACGCCTTGCAAGAAAGTACAAAAAAAAATTAAATTTTTTTTGGCAGGGATATTCCTGCGCGAGCCCTAAGCCTCTGGCTGGTCAACTAAGTGCTGTTTGTTTCTGTTATACTTGGGCGGAGTATGAGTATTTATGTAGTATGGTCGCTTCAGTAAGATTTTGTCCCATGTGTTTAACAACTTCTTCTGCTCTGTTGAATCTAAGTTGAAATCTTAATGGAAAGGGAGGGAATTATCAGGGGAAAGCGCCAAGCCAGTACGACTATATAGCACTTGAAAGGGATCAGGATAAGGATTTGGGATGGGACGGGGGAAGGAATAGTGCTCAACCACTTGGACGGTCGGGGACGGTAAATAATGTTCCAGTGGTCTGTCGGGCATTTCTCCACAGTGCTGACATTTCCTCTCATCTTCCGGAACCTGTAAGCCTATTTCCCATGCACATGGGTATCCAAACCTGATGCGATATAAATGTACTTCTGTTGTTCTACTGCTCCCTTTTATCAAACTAAGTGGTTCGTAGTTGGTTGAATTCTTGTACCAACCCGCAGATCCTGATGTTGCAACTGCTGTGTTGTGGTCAACGTACATATTTTGCATTACTCTGTTTCTAATTACTTTCTTAATCTGTGATAGACTCTGTGGTATGTAAATGTCTACATTTCTTCTCTTAGTTGCAAGTTCTGCAGCTTCGTCTGCAATGTCATTTCCTATTATTCCCACATGACTTGGCACCCAGTTGATAAGTACCCGACGGCCTTGACGTTTGAGTGTTTGCATTAATGATATAACATTTGTGATGAGATGGATGTTATCACGTATGTGTTCTTGTTGCAAGGTTTCAATGGCAGTTCTCGAATCTGTATATATGATAACATGTTGTCGGTCTTCAGCAAGAGCATGTTCCAAAGCCTTTTGAATAGCTAGTATCTCTGTTTGTAAAGTTGAACACCCGTTTGAGAGTCTCCAACTATTTACAGAGTTTCCTGCTTTAACTGCAGTTCCGGTTTCTTGTCCCTGTTGGTCTACTGATCCATCTGTGAAGTATGTGAAGCTGTCAGATGCCAAGTTTGCTTTTATATGCATCTGTGCAATATTACGTAGCAGATAAGGATTACTCTGGTTCTTTTTTCCCTTCAAGAACCATAACCTTAAAGTCTGCTGGCGGAGATTCCCAAGGGGCTTGCATGTAAAGTCTGCATGTATTTTATCGACATCCCTCTCAGTGATTGTGTTTGTTACATCGAATGTATTTATGGTGTTTATTGCACAACAATGGGTCCACCTGTTGCTATTGGAGGAAATTCTGTCCCGAGTTAGTGCTCCAGTGATTATATCTTTAAGTGAACTGATTCTAGGTGTAGTCAAGATCTTGAGGTCAGCATGCATGCAGCAATCCCTTTTACCCTTATTTCAATCGACGTTAGCTTGGTTTCTATTCTTAGGGTCAGTATTTTAGTCCATCTGGGAGCTCCTGTTATGACTCGCATTGCATCATTTTGAATAACCTCAATGTTTGCCCACTGACCAGGAGAAAGAGTGAGTAAGGCAGGCGCTGCATAATCAATTAGGGAACGAACAGCGTGTATGTAAAACATTCTTAACACTTTGTGTCCCCCTCCTAGATGGGGCCCTGTGGTTGCTCTCATTATATTCAGTCGTGATTTTCCTTTCTCCTTCAGATATTGAATTTGCTTGTTGAATGTCATTTTAGAATATATCCACACTCTGAGATATTGATATTGTGTAACCCACTGAAGGTCAATGTCTTGAATGTGTAGGTGCCTGTCTGGAGTGTTGCCGCCTAGTCTCATTACCTTAGATTTCTGTGCAGATATTTTTAGCCCTAAAATGCTACATTCAGATGTTACTCTATCTAGCGCCTCTTGTGCTTTATTTAGAAATAAAGGACCTGTAATGACTAATGCTATATCATCAGCATAGCTTAACAATTTAACCCCTTCTGCAAATGTCATGGTAACGAGGTTTTTCGATAAGGATGTTAAAAAGACTAGGATTGAGGACTCCTCCTTGTGGAGTCCCATTCTCGTGCAAGTGGTAGTCCGACACTTGTCCTTGCAACTTTACTCTGGCATACCTGTGACTTGGGTAATCTTGAATCCATGCTAGCATATTTCCTTTAACACCTTTTTAACTATGGTGTGTAAAATTGCTTGCGGACTTGCAAGTTCGAATACTTTTTTCTAAATCAAGGAAGATCACTATAGCCGGACCTGAGTTAAACTGTTCCTAGCAATGTTGCTATGCAGTTGGCAGTACCTACTCCTCTAGTGAAGCCAAATATGTGTTTATGCAGGTCTTCAGTCTTCCACAGTAGCCTAATTAAGACCATCCGTTCTGCAGTTTTACTAATGCATGATGTTAATGAAATGGGTTTGTAATTGCCAGGTTCTTTCGGCTTAGGAATTGGAATGATGTCTGCTTTTTTCCAAGAGGTCGGCAGTTTGCCTAGCTGCCAAAATGCATTGATAACGTCCAATATTCCTTGTTCTCCAGCAGGACCTGCATGTGCGATAATTGAGTATGTAATGTTATCAGCACCTGGTGCAGTGTCCTTACCACCTTTTTTGGCTCTGATTAGTTCTTGTTTGGTGAAGGGACAGTCACATTCGTCATTTGTAGCTATGGTCTCATGAATGGCTGTCAACCTTTCATGTTTTAATTGTTCTTGCTGCCTTCTGACCATTGCAGGAAGCTGATATGAAGCTGTTCTTTCTGCAAATTGGAGAGCAAGTCTCTCAGCCTCCTGCAATGGTTGAATACATGCCAGTGGTTGGGTTGGTCTACCTGATATGGTTTTAGTCTGACCCCATATTTTGCCAAGACTACTCTGTTCATTTAGAGTCTGACACCACTCAAACCATCTTGCCTCCTTTACCTCTTTATAAACTCATCTTGCTTCAGATATCACCGCTCATAGCAGATTTCTTCCTTCTGGTGTGGGTTTCTCTTTTAGATGTTTTCTGAAGATGTTGACTCTGTGGTTATGTTCTTTAACTTCATTACTATAGAATCAATAGTTCTTTCGTTTTGTGTTTCCTGAGATAATGATTGGAACAGCTTTGTTTGCAGCAGCTGCAATGGCTTCCTGCAGATTGGTCTCGTGAATGTTCAAATCCTCAGATGGCGTGTATGTTGTTTAGTTTAGTTCATTTATTATGTATGTTGCATAGCATTTTCAAGTTCCTCTTGGTATATATTCCAACTGGCTTTTTTTAAATTCCACCTAGGTTGTGCAGGTGGTGTGGGTGTTCGTTCTATGTTTAGTGTTGTGGCAGTAGCATAGTGGTCACTGGTGATCTTTTAGAAGTAAAGTGGGTTTACTTCCCACTTCGCCTGATGCTTGAGTGCTGTTGAGATTAATGTAAGATCAAGGGAACCCCATTGAGTGTGAGTGGGTTCCCCAGTGTTGAGAAGTGTAATCTCAGGTACTTCTCGCAGAGCTGCAGCCAAATGGCGCCCATCTGCATTGGCTGGCCCAGTCGCATCTAACTCTTGATGATGAGCATTAAAATCCCCAGCAATAATTACATTTTCATGCGAGGCCAAGGCAAGCACTGCCTCTGCTTCTACTTTACGTCTAGGGGGTTTGTAGACGTTGCATATGAGGAGCTCAATATTAGCCATATTCACTGTTAATGCTAATACCTCTACTCTACATCCCCACATGAAACTGGGTCCATTTTCATGCTGGGTATGGTGTTTCTGACTAGGGTCATTAACCCTCTTTGTCTCCTCTATTCATAAGGTATAATATAGTGCTGATATCCAGCTAATCTGAAGGACTTCGTGTCTGGGAAAAGTTTCTTTCAAAACGATTATATCTGCTTTTGTGCTGATTGCAGCTTCGTGAAGGGTGTGATTTTTACCTCCAAGACCTTGTATGTTCCACTGCAGTATTCGTAATGGCCAGACGACGGTTTCGGTTGGTGTTGCCTGTTCTAGTAGAACTCCTCTTCGGAATCGACGTCTATATTCTCCACCTCGCAAGTCGTGTCGCTGCAAATCGGACTTCACTGATTGCTCATGGTCATCCCCGGCATTGTTGGAATCTGTGCATAACTGTCGTCCATCACTTTGTTGTTGGTATTGCTGCACGTCGGACTGCATTGATTGCTCGTGGCTGTTTCTTGTTTTGTCGGATTCTGTGCATCTCTGCCATCCAGTGTTTCGTAGTTGATGTTGCTACATATTGGGCTGCATTGATTGTTCATGCCCTCCTCTTGTGTTGTTGGAACCTGTGCATCTCTGCTGTTTAATACTTCTTTGTTGGTGTTGTTGCATATCAGACTGCATTGGCTGTTGCCTGTCTCTTGTGTTGTAAAATTCTGTTGATCTTGGGTGGTCACTGCTTCTTTGAGTTGCTTTTTGTGAATGTTGATGGTCTGGTGTCTTGACTACCCGACTGTTGTTGGTAGTCTGTATGTCCATGTCGCGTTGTTTGTCCTCTTGTGCTCCGTCTTGTCTCAGACTGTCTATTTCTTGTGTAACTGTGGTCTGCTGCACGATCTTGTCCATTATTTCACAAGTGATTTCTTGAGTCTATTGTTATGAGGCGTTCTGCGTCATCTGTAAACAATTGATAATAGTCTCTGCCATGATCTTCACAATGTTTTTCGGCTGGACCTCGGTAAAATTGTATATTTGCTGTGTTGTTTCCGAAAGTAATTGCTGACACTGGCTGGTGTGAAACTGATGGTGTCCTCTCTAGGTTCATTATGTCTGCTGTCTTGCTGGTAGAAGCACGTGGTGAAGCCTCGATAGCAGTTTTCTTCAGTGCCTGCTGCACATCGGTCCACTAGTTGTCCCTCCTCGTCTGAAAGCTGCCTCCATTGCCTCCTTCTCTTTGAATTTCTCTATGACTCTCCACGTAGTGAGGACCAATTCACTGCCCTACCTAATGCCTGAGACACTGCTAGGCTTGGAGAAATTCATTCCCCTCCAACGGAGGTCGTAGAATGATCCCCCCAGGTGGAATCGGGGATACCTAACACCTAAATGAGCTGTTTAGTCTACCTTTCCCCGAAAAGGCTCAGTACACCTTCTAAGGTGCCCCTTGTGGCGATGCCCGCAGGGTATCGCCTCGCCCTTCAGGGTAGGACTCTAAGTAACCTGGTCAGTGATACGGTCCTCACAAAAAAAAAAAAAATAATTGGTCATAGGCGTCGAGAGTGCGGTACGAGAGTTTGGGTCGCCTGCATACTAGGTTGCACAGATTAAAAAGTCAGCTGGACACCAGGTAATCAACAACGTTGTTTCTCCATCAATTGTAGATGAAATCGGAATTGTTTCCTTCTAAACAAGATATTGTCTGGGTCTTGGAGTACTGATGTATTCCTCCTCACAAAACCGCGATGATTTGAGCTGATGGGTGCTCAGAATCGTAAGTTTTTCCGGGAACAAATCTGTGTGCGGCCAGCTAGCAATGGCGCAGGCAGCGAATCCTCGACATTGTATAAGAAATTTGACAGAAAAAAAGTAGGTACATTAAAGTAAATTTAAGGGTACAATGTAATCCACAGGTACATTTTAACATAATTTGAGTTTATTGCAAGATATAATGTAGCAAACTATGTGTATAATATGATATAAGATAGCAATGATTACAATGGTGAGTTGTATGGCATAGGTACATATATTGGGGGATTGGGTAGCACTAGAGACAGTGCGAGTTAAAGCACTAGGTAGAAAACTATGAAGATGAAATTAGGTACTTTTTTGGTTTTATTTTTGAATAAGGCAAAAGTTGGACAGCTTTTCAATTCTATTCTTCAATTCTTTTCAATTTTACTAACTATGTATGAGACGTACCACGCTTACCAGGTATTGTTTACTGTTGCCTCTGTGTACAGAAATAGTTTACATTTGATTTAGTAACAGGCCAGCAATAATCTTTACCAATTATATTTTGTAATATTTACATGATGCTATTTATCCGCAGAGTTGCCGTTGAACTGAAAACATGAGCATGATGGGACCTGATTTGTATGAGCGCGGCAGCTTCCATACTGAATTCAACCAGTTCGAGTTGAGGAAAGCGCCGCCGAGGCCACCACCAGAGCCTGCCCAGAACCAGGAACCCCTGGTGAGGGGCATGGGCAAGCGGCGTCCCCTTCCTGCTCGCTGGACTCCTCCCTCCCCTGCCCTCAACCACGTCCCCCTTGCTCCAAACCAACACCCGGACACACAATCTTCTCCATCCTTGCAGGGACCTCTGCCACCACCACCTCGGGAATATTCCCCTCCATCACGGGGATATTCACCACCGCCACGGGGATATTCGCCACCACCACGGGGATATTCGCCACCACCACGAGGATATTCGCCACCACCACGAGGATATTCGCCACCACCACGACGGGGATATTCACCACCACCACGAGGATATTCGCCACCACCACCACGAGGATATTCGCCACCACCACCACGAGGATATTCGCCACCACCACCACGAGGATATTCACCACCACCACCACGAGGTCGATATTCTCCATCACCACCACCACGGAGATATTCTCCTCTACCATCACAAGGATATTCACCACCACCACGGGGATATTCTCCGCCTCCACGGGATATTCTCCACCACCACGGGGATATTCTCCACCACCACGGGGATATTCTCCACCACCACGCGGATATTCTCCACCACCACCAAGGGGATATTCTCCACCACCACCACCACGGGGATATTCTCCACCACCACCACGGGGATATTCTCCACCACCACCAAGGGGATATTCTCAACCACCACCACCACGGGGATATTCTCCACCACCACCACGGGGATATTCTCCACCACCACCACGGGGCTACTCTCAACCACCACGAGGATATTCTCCACCACCACCAAGGGGATATTCTCAACCACCACGAGGATATTCTCCACCACCACCAAGGGGATATTCTCAACCACCACGGGGATACTCTCCACCACGAGAGGGACATTCCCTACAGACAACAGGAAGGTCATCAACACCTAAAAACCAACGCTCAAGGGGTGGCAGCGGGCCTCATCAGATGCCACCAGGAGCAGGATATGGCCGCGAGCCACAAGAACTTCGCCGCACAGGTACCCAAGACCATGGCCGCCCAGCCATAGGCGGTACCCAAGATTATGGCCGCTCTGGGACCCAAGACCATGGTCGCTCTAGGACCCATGAACACGACCGCACTGGGGCCCAAGACCGTGGCCGCTCCAAAACTCCAACAGGTGGCCGTGGCAAGGGTAAAGTACTTCAGGGACACCAGAGGGCTCGGCCGGATAAGACTCGATCAGCTGCCATAAAAGTGCCTTCCGTGCCCATGCCAGACTATGAAGTCAATCCCCAAGTTGCTTACCTTCCCAGCCCTGATTACTGACTCTTAAGGTCTAGGTAGTAAAGTTAATCTCGGGAATGTTGGGCGGGACAAATGGTTGGGTACATTTATTTTCACCTAATTCACTGTGCCTAATTCACTAATGCCTGTTCACCCAGCTGTAATTTACCTGGTACAGTAAAGTAAATAGTAAATTTACAGTAAATAGTAGTACCCGGGAGTACCCTGGCAGTAAATATAGGTACCTGGGAGTTAGTCAACTATTGTTTCTCCATCAATTGTAGACGAAAGGTACGAATGATACAAGAAAGGGCAAGAGATAAATTCAGAAAAGATTCAAAACAATACTCCATGAACTAAGGAAGGTCATGCCGTAGCTGGACCTTGGGGCACCTGTATACACTACGTCACCAGGGGTCTTCCCACTGGCTACACAGTACTGATACCACTCCACTACTGACTGCCGAGGCCATTCATAAACACATCTTGAAAAATTCAGGTTGAAAAAGGTTCATGTGTAACAAATTTACTCATTTTTTCCAACTGTTTTCTGTGAGGTATCCTTTGATACCTCACAGAAGACTGATTGGAAATGTAGAGGCACATGGTATTGAGGCGAATGATACAAGAAAGGGCAAGAGATAAATTCAGAAAAGATTCAAAACAATACTAAAATGAATGAATGATTGGCAGATGCAGTTTAAAAAATAATAATGTAGGACTATAGGCCTACAAATGATAATAGTTTCCAGATATCAGGTAGACAGTACTGACAATGGCAAATCTGGGTATCATAATCAATAATTATCTTCAGCCTAGAAATCAATATATAAA
>NC_091150.1:47375375-47532875 GCF_040958095.1 Procambarus clarkii | reverse complement strand
TTCCAATATTTTCACTATTACACTTGTCAATGATACAGGTCTATAATTGATGGGGGTCTTCCCTGCTGCCACTTTTGTAGATTGGAACTATGTTAGCCTTTTTCCACATGTCTGCTATGACTCCTGTACACAGGGATGCCTAAAAGATCAGGTGAAGTGGAATGCTTAGCTCAGATGCACATCCTTTCAGAACCCATGGTAAAACTCCATCTGGGCCAACTGCTTTGTTTTTATTTAGCTTCTTTAGAGATGAAGTGGAAAATATGCTAGACACCTCTATACGCTCTATGTTGTTCTCTGGAACTCTTATTGTGTCTGGTTCTCTGAAGATTTCCTTTTGTACAAACACACTTTGTAACTTTTTGTTTAATGCTTCACACATTTCCTTTTAATTTTCAGTGAATCTGTTTCCCATATTCAACCTCTGGATATCAACCTTTACCTGCAATTTGTTGTTTATGAATTTGTAGAATAGGTCTGGTACAGTCTGTTTTACATTTATCCGCTATCCCTTTTTCAAAATTTCTTTCTGCCTCTCTCCTTACTGCCGTATAGTTGTTTCTCGCATCTTTGTATCGCTGGTATGTTTGGGGGTTTGGCCTCTTCCTATATTGATTCCATTTTTGTGTTTTGGTCTCTGGCCCTCTCGCAATTTCTGTTGAACCAATCCTGTTTCTTGGCCCTGCATCTCTGTTTTGGTATAAATGTTTGTGTGCCTTCATTGTATATTTTGCAAAATTTGGCATACATTTCATTTAATTCCCTGCCGAGCAGCAAGTCTGTCCAGACTCATTAAACTCATTAAAAGACTCATTAAAGACTCATTAAAAATTTTTTTGAAGTTCCCCATACTGACCTCTCCTTAAATCGAGTTTATCAACTGTTTCGATGTCCCCATCTTCTTCTATATGATATCTTAAAGCATATTTAATGTCTAACAGGACACAATCACTCTTTCCCAAGGGAGGAAGGTACTGGATGTCAAATATCTCTTCTTCTTTCCTGGCGAATACTAGATCCAATACTGATGGTACATCTCCTTCCCTCATTCTTGTGGCCTGCTTGGTGTGTTGATGCAAGAATGTCTCCAGAATGAGGATCACAAATCTGCATGTCCAAAAGTCCCCCGTTCTTGCTTCATAGGCCTCCCAGTCTATTGCTTTAAAGTTGAAGTCCCCCTATATCAACAGTCGTGATTTATCTTTATCTGCTTGTACAATAATATCGTTCATGTCATCTCTATATTTCATCTCCACTATCTATGACAATCATCACTTCAATGATCAAAATTGCAGATATTTTACAGCACATGATGTAAACAATGTATTAACAGATAATCTCAATATCTCTGTAATCAACTTGAACGTTAGATCCCTAGGTAAACACTTCGATGATGTTAGTGCCTTGATTGAAACTATTGACAACAAATTCTCTTTTATTATACTTACTGAAACGTGGTTGAAAGAGGATAATACTCAACTCTTTAACATGCCTAACTACTCGGCAATTCACAACTGTCGTCAAATGCAGAGAGGTGGTGGTACTGCTCTTTACTACCACCAAGAACTAACATGCTTAAAAATAATTAGAACTAGAGACTGCTGTGGGGAGTATATCTTCGCCACTTTCAGAGTCAAGGGTGCCGAGTCTGTCCTGTCTGTGGGTGCAGTCTATAGAATTCCTAACACTGATGTGTCTGAATTCAACTCAAACCTTAGAAATCTAATACTAGATAACAGATTGAACAAAAACCATCTAATTATCGCAGGGGACTTTAATATTGACCTCTGCGAGCCTGAACACCCTACTGCTGTTAGCTTCCTCAACTGTATGAATTCCTGCTTCCTCATACCCTTAATCACTAGACCAACTAGAATCACTGATAGTACTGCTACGACTCTAGATCACATCTGGACCAACATAACCTCTCCGCTTACTTCAGGTATAATCACCGATAGCACTACAGACCATTACCCCACATTTCTCTTAACTAACATTAGCAAACCACCTCTAGAGACAAGGGAGTTAAGCTTTAGGCTGCACAATGAAACTGCTAAAAACAATTTTATAACTGCTGCTGATAATGTCAACTGGGAGTCCAAGTTAGGTAACATAGGTAACATAGGGGACATCAACCTAGCAGTGAAATCTTTTCTACAAACAACTCTTAGCCTTTATAACACCCACTGTCCTATGCTTACAAAACAAGTCACAAGCAAAAGACTTAACAATCCTTGGCTTACAAAGGGAATACTTAAATCCATTAACAAAAAACATGACCTTGAGAAGAAGTATAGGCTAGGAACAGTCTCCAAAGAATTCTCAAAGAATTACTCGTTATTGCTATCTAAAATAATTAGACGAGCCAAAACTAAATACTATGAAGATAAATTTACCCAAATAAAGAGCAACATTAAAAAAACTTGGAGCACAATTTCACAAATATTGGGATCAAAGAAGATTTTAAATAACAAACCAACACTCCTTTCCAATAACGTTGGTCAGCTTTCAGCCTCTGATTCTGCTATTGAGTTCAATAGGTTCTTCTCTTCCATTGGGTCATCCCTTGCAAATGATATTCCATCTTCCTGTACTGATGTTAAGGACTATCTTACAGGTAACTATCCACAGTCTCTGTACCTAAAGCCTACTAGTTCCACTGATGTCAATGAAATAATCCTTTCCCTTAAAACCAAGTCTAGTGCCCTCGAGGAGATACCAGCTTTAATTTACAAAAAAGCCTCCAGATCTCTAGCCCCTGCTATTGCATTGCTCTTCAACAAGTCACTTGAACTCCAAACCTTTCCTGACATTCTAAAAAAAGCAAGAGTAACCCCTGTCTACAAATGTGGTGATCTCACTGATGTTAACAACTACAGACCTATATCAATCCTGCCTAACTTGTCAAAAATATTCGAAAAGCTAATCTACAAGCAGCTTTACTCTTTTCTAGCCAAACACAATATACTTAGCTCTTGTCAATATGGCTTCAGACCCAAAAAAAGCACTAACGATGCACTTATTAGTATGATTAACTTAATTCACGCAGCTCTTGATAAAAAGGAGTTTCCTGTTGGGTTATTTGTGGACCTGCGTAAGGCTTTTGACACTGTCAACCATCAAAACCTTCTTCTTAAATTACATCATTATGGAGTCAGAGGACACTCCCTGCTATACCTCAAATCTTATCTTACTGACAGGCTCCAGTATGTTTCTGTGAATAATACAATTTCTCCCACCCTACCCATCAACATTGGTGTTCCTCAGGGCAGCATACTTGGCCCTCTCCTCTTTCTCATCTACATTAATGACCTTCCAAATGCCTCCCAACACCTCAAACCAATTCTATTTGCTGACGACACAACCTTCATTTACTCCAGTCCTGACCCCCTTGCTCTAAATGCCACAGTAAATACTGAGCTAGAGAAAGTCCATCTTTGGCTAACTGCCAACAAACTCACCCTTAACATTGACAAAACGTTTTATATTCTGTTTGGCAATAAATCCTCTAATCAGATAAATCTCAAAATAAACAATACCCAAATTTGTAACAAATTAGATGGCAAATTCCTTGGCGTTCTCATCGACCACAAGCTGAATTTCCAGGGTCACATTCTAAATATATCAAAAAAAGTTTCAAAAACTGTTGGCATTCTTTCTAAGATCAGATATTATGTACCCCGCCCTGCCCTGGTTACTCTCTATTACTCCCTCATCTATCCATACCTCAACTATGGTATTTGTGCTTGGGGTTCTACTACCCAAAATCATTTACGTCCTCTTATGACCCAACATAAAGCTGCTATTAGGACAATATCCAACTCTGGCCCCAGACATCACTCGGTACCCTTACTCAAATCTCTGAATATGTTAGATATTAAGTCACTGCACATTCTCTCTTGTGTATTATACATATATAAAACGCTGAACTGTAATGCCAATCCTGACCTCAAAAGCTTCATTGAAGGTTGTAACAGAACCCATGAGCACCACACCAGGAATAAATACAGTTTTGATATTCCTAGAGTACGACTTAATCAAACTAGAAATGCTCTACAAATCAAGGGACCCAGAATGTGGAATGACCTTCCCAACCATGTTAAAGACTGTACCTCTCTCAACCAGTTTAAGATAAAAACTAAACACTACCTAATAAATTCCCTGTAACCCACCTCACTCCTTTATTGTCAACCCATGTCTGTTATTTTATTATTATTATTTTTTTTTTAATCAACACTGTTTGTCAACCTATTGTATTTGTGCTGCTTTTTCAGTCATGTTCCCCCTTTTTTTATCTTTATTTGTATTTGTTTTCAACACTTTTTATTCTTTATGCTCAATTAGTATTAAGTTCTAGATATTAATGTTTTTCTTGCCCGAAACGCATTGCGTAATAGTGGCTTTAGGCATTGTATGGACTAGCTCTATCTATATATCAATCCATTAATGTAACATCACTTGTATGTATGTACCTTACCTGAATAAACATATTTATTTATTTATTTATTAATATCTCTCATGACCATTATCAAGCCCTCTCGTTTGTCATACAGTTCTTCCTTTGTCCATGTGTTGCTTGCTGGTGGGCTGTAGGCATTTAAAATTACCAGCTTATCATCCTGATTCCAGACCTGCAATGCCATTATGTCAATATCTCGAGGGTTTTCAAATACTAACTCTCTTACCTTCAGGTGTTCTTTCACCAGTACAGCCACTTCTCCTCCCTTCCTAGTTTTCCTGTCACGTCTCCAAACTGTATAGCCCCTTGGGAATATGACTTCATTTAATACATTTCCTTCAAGTTTCGTCTCTGATAATGCGACAATATCTGGGACCTTAAACTGAATTATATGTTGCAACTTCAAAGTTTTTGACCTCATTCTGTCTATGTTGGTATATACAACTTTCAGGAACATGTTCCCTTTCCCTTAGCTCTTTACTCCCCCTTCCACTACTGATTTTGTTGCCTTGTTTTTATGTACCATTTCACAAGGTTTCTATCCCTGACACTTTGTAGAAAAAAATCTGTCTTCTTCATTTCTATCCCCATTTAGACATTTTGCTTCAATGAGGTTCATTTTCAGCTTTTCTCTGTCCTCCTTAGAAAGGTCTTGTCTTATTGACCAAAGTTTGCCAACCTCATCACTGCAATTTTTCCTGGCATTTCTAAGCAACTCCATTCTGTTTTTCACTCCATTAAACGTCATCTTTAAGGGGCAGTTCTTGCCTTTCTCATATTTTTCTATTCTTCTAAAATCACTGACATTTTTCTTTGAGCCTTCTCCTGAATCTACTATTTTCTCTATGATTTTCATCTCTGCTGCTCGGTCCACCCTAGATGGAATTTCTTTCTCTAAACATCCAAAAATTATTATGACTTACTTCTATCTGCAGTGTTTTGTACTAGTTTACTATTGGTAACCAGTTCTTTTCTAATTGCTTGCCTAATTTCTGCTTCTTGTTGGTCATTTCTGGTTTTGATTTCCGAACACACTTCCTTGATTGTCTCTTTCTCTTTTACAACTTGTGCATACATCTCTTATTTCTTCTTTATACTTTTCTAGTTCTTTATTAGCCTCCTCTATTTGAGTTGCCAATGAAGTTTCTCGTTGCATCTCCTTGCCTAACTCTGGTCGCCTGGAGAGTATTTGCTGCCATAGCAGCCTCTTGTACACAGTGATCCAGTCGTCGCACTTCATGGCTCAAATTGTCGCAAATTTAATTGGTGATATTAACAAGTAGAATGTGTATTTATAATAACATCTTTTATAAACAGTCACTAAGTATTTAATATTTATTAAACAAAACGTGTCTGGAAGTTAAATCAACTCCACAGGACAATAATTTTGTTATATAGATACTAACGTTATCCGTTGGTATGCGTTCGCTATTTAAACTACTGTCCTTAACTTCCAGACACGTTTTTTTTTAATAAATATTAAATATTTAGTGGCTGTTTATGGAAGATATTATTATAAATACACATTCTTTAGTTTAGTTCATTTATTATGCACCCCATACCCATCTTGTGGGCGGTAGTGGAAAGGGTTACAGAGGCACATAATGGGCTCAGGGACTGAACCCCACAATTCATTTAGCTAAGCAAGTTACAATCTTGATGAGCTAGTTACAAAATTCAATACACATTCTACTTGTTAATTTAACACTTTAGTGTGCGCGGCACTAGCTGGAAAAAAAAGCGGGTTGTGCGCGCGGCGTTCTGGGCGCTCAAATGTAAACACAAAAAAGTTTATAATCTTTTCACGCTCCTAACATCAATTCTCGAGCTACGTTTTTCATTTTGGTATCAATGCGTTGGCAATAAAATTCTCTACAAGATCATATGCATAAAATGTCACCCAAGCATTTGGTATCCCACCACGAAGTAAATAAACACGAAGATGACTCGCCGTGACACCCAAACAGGAAGTAAATGTTCATACTCTTTCGTTTGTTGCCAGCTTCGCAGTCATCCTACAGCGCTCATTTTGATATCACTGAACTCGCAATAAAATTCCCCACCCAGACATATGCCTATCAATGTCTAATTATGGTATCGGGTGACCCGCACGAGTGTGGGAACTGGGCGAAGCGTTAGCCGTGATTTCAGCAGCGACGACACTGGTGTGATGCAGCGCTTTGAATGTTTATACTTATTTCACTGTCCTGACATTATTTCTGGAGCTACGTATTTCATTTTTATAGCAATGTGTTTGCAATAGAAAGTTCTATAAGAACATGGGTAGAGTTGGCCAACACAGCGTCAAATAAATTTGCGGGGATTAAAATCTTACGCGTGTTTGTACCCGTGAGCGTCAAAAGTTTTTACTTTGCTCATGTTTTTCAAGTTTATACTTGTTTCACACCGTTTTTTTTTTTGTATAGTGTTCGGAATAAAATTCGCTACACAGACATATGCATATCAAATACAATTCCTTGGAATTCACAGCTGTAGAGATGACGGAAAACACACAACCGGAACCCGCTCTTGACACTCCAACTCACACCCGCAACACCCACAAAAAAAGTTTCTCTTGTTTCGTGTATACTTACTTTAGTTTTCGTGCTACAGTTCTCATTTAGGTATCAAAATATTCCTAAGAAAATAGACTACAATACTGAAACAATCTAAGACAATTATGTGTACTTACCAAAGCAAAGACAATTGTAGTAAAATAAGTTGAGCATTTTATCTCCACTCCACCTCCTTCAGGTACTGATTCCTGAAGTTGCTCAACAGATGTTCCTAGGTGGAGTGAAGCTGGTGTGGGTGGTTATTTCTTGTCCACCCAATACACCCTTTTCCTGTGATAAGTGGTGTAACAAGGTATGACGCAAAGTGGAACATCGCATGTCTTGCACGCTATACCAGTTTCCTTCCTGATACCCGACTTTGAACACACTTCACACCTGCGACGTTTGGGGATTTTTACCAGCTCATGTTTCAATTTATAGTTCAGGCGAGTCTCTGCTATAACAACACGTCGCTGTTGTCTCTGGGTTGGCAATAAACTACTGTCTGAATCGTCGCTCTCACTATTGTTTTCAAACACTAATGTGGAATATTAGCCATATTTATCAGTCTCCGTGGTGTAGTGGTAAGACACTCGCCTGGCGTTCCGCGAGCGCTATGTCATGGGTTCGTATCCTGGCCGGGGAGGATTTACTGGGCGCAATTCCTTAACTGTAGCCTCTGTTTAACGCAACAGTAAAATGTGTACTTGGATGAAAAAACGATTCTTCGCGGGAGGGGATCGTATTCCAGGGACCTGCCCGAAACGCTACGCGTACTAGTGGCTGTACAAGAATGTAACAACTCTTGTATATATCTCAAAAAAAAAAAAAAAAAAAAAAAATATGAATTACCTTCATCAGATTCAGCTTCAGCACTAGGTGTAGACGTGAAGAGAGGGTGCCTTACACCCGACGGGCCAGGTGTTGACGGGTCAGCAGCAGGATACACAGGACCAGTGTCATCATTTATGTTTGGAGCATGAACTAGATGTGGAGATGGTGTAGTTGTTGCAGGCCACTCTGCCTTGTCAAATTTCAATAAAGACCAAATAGCAACTTCATGGAACTGGAGCAGAGTTAGTTTCCTTCGATCATCTGTGTTGGCCTTGTACAATGCATAAGCGTTTTGCAATGCCATTTGCAAGAAATAAAATGTTATTTTCTTGTGACACTTGTGACACAAGTGTCACAAGTTTTCTTGTTTCTTGTTTTCTTGTGGTCCACTTGTGACATTTCCTGGCGAAATGGTGTATACTTTACCATTTGATCAAAGTGGTCAACACCCTTCATGAACTTATTGTAGTCAACAACTGCCTGTGGTTTGTTCACCACAACCTGCTGTAGTCTTACTGTTCCATCTGCCCTGCAAACTCGTTTTCTTTTCTGAACTTTCTTTGTGTCTGCATTGTGTAGGTTGGGCGAGGGGAGAGCCGAGGGGAGGCCGAGGGGAGAGAGATCCGATCGCTCTACGTGACAACAAAACAATGGGCCTGTCACGTGACCTAGTAGGCCGACGTGACTTGCGGCCTACCCGAGAGAACGGGAATTTCATGGCGCGGAGTTTGAAACAAACCCCAAGTAAATCAGATTTAAACTGGATTTTTTACAATATTTTAAACCGCACCGTAGATTTACGTCGTGATCCGACAAGCGGTTAGGGAAAACGCCCGTAATTCCAAGTCGAAAATCCAGGAAAGTGTTATTAATATCACCAATTAAATTTGCGACAATTTGAGCCATGAAGTGTGACAACTGGATCACTGTGTACAAGAGGCTGCTATGGCAGCAAACACTCTCCAGGCGACCATATATCTTGGATAAGTCGCTCCACAAAATTGTCGCTTGGACCGTTGACTTCCTATGGCGTCACCTGCCACATATTTACTTCTAATTTCGCTATGAAATTAGATTATTTCAGAGTAAAAATAGGTTTGTTCACGTTCTGCGTGTAGCACCAACATTATTGTAAGTAAATATACCACATTTCTTCATTACTTACGTAATGCTAGGAGGATTTGGGTACATTTGGGCAATTCTATGGACCGCTTCAGGGTGATGATGCTCACTTTTTTTTTTTTATAAAAAAGGCCGTGATGAGGGTTCGAACTTACATCCAGGATGATCCCAGACGGGCCTTAATCGACTGAGCCACGACATGGTCATGTCGGTCTCCATCTCATGTTGGCCTTGGAATGCATAATAGTGCTGATGAGTTAGTCAAAGAATCTGCCTTTACAGGAGAAATTGAGTATAACCTTGGATTGTCAATAAGTCTGAGAGCAATCGTACACCAAGAACTTCAACAAAATCTTGTAGATCTGAGGCAGTGAAATTGACACCAGTAATTCCATCTGTTATCATACCATCATGAAAGAGGAGCCACACATCTATGGATCATCCAATAAAATCAGCAAACATCTAGATGTTACTACTGCTCAGCTTAAACTCGGTTACAACTGGTCAGTCTAATTACCACAAGCTACACAAGCTTCACAAAGCTTCCTGGCAATACGTTAGTAATGAATAAATATGATATATTTACTCATTATAATGTTGGTGCTGAATGTACTACACAAAAAAACATAATTTTAATCTGAAAAAGAATCTTTTTATAAAGAAATTAGACGAAAATAAAGAGCTGGTGACGCCAAATCAAGTCGACGATCCAAGCGTCGGTTAGGTTAGGTTAGGTTTGATTTGGTTAAGTTAGGTTAGGTTAGGTCAGCCTAACCTAACATATCATATTTATTCATTACTAACGTATTGCCAGGAAGCTTTGTGAAGCTTGTGTAGCTTGTGGTAATTAGACGGACCCGTTACAAGTGTTTCTGGAAATTCTCATTATCTGCTGATGTAGACCTGACCAAATGTAAACTGTCAACAAAATTATTCGCACACCGTCCGTCACTATGTGATGGAGTGCGAAAAGATACGTGAATTCTGAGACAATTCTATAACAAATGTTCCAGAGATGTGTAAATATTTCATTCAAAATTATCTGCCATCAGAAATCTTAGCCAAATGTCCCCAGTTTGCTAACTGTAGGTAGTAACTAAGTGATTGTAACCTATCCTCTGCTGCCCACTGCATTTGGGGGGAGTGCAGGACAAACATATCAATTGTGACACTAGCCCTCCACATATGTCAGTTGCTTAATTTAAAAACTGTACTTGTGATCGGTCTCGAGCCCATTGTTGATTTAATGATGTACACTGAATTTTGTAACAAGATTATCAAGATTGCAACTTGCTTAGCTAAATGAATTGTGGGATTTAGTCCCTGAGCCCATTATGTGCCTCTGTAACCCTTTCCACTACTGTCCACAAGATGGGTATGGGGTGCATAAATGAACTAAACTAACTCCTTGTTTTTCTTAGGAGGAAATTTTTAGGCTCTGTTTCAGTCTCCAGATGCAATTTTTACCAGTTGGGGTCTGTTTTAGGGGCACCATTCTTTCTGGGTGCCTAATCCCGGTCAATGGCAGACATGAACATACTCTCAAACAGTGGGGTTTTTATTGGCCATTGCTCCCTGCGCCTCTCTGAGGAAACCATGTTCTGGCTCATGGTTCCCGATAGGCTGACAACTCCATATGACTAAAGCCCCCGAACTAATAAAGCTAATATCAGTCCAATAGTTCCAGGGAGTCGACAGGTTCCCTTCAGAAATAAAAGTGTATTCATAATAGATTATGCATGGCAATGAACATGTGAATGTTTATTAATAATAATTGGATGATGAGTTTGAACATCATCAGAAGGTTTACTGACAGTATGAATGATGTATTTTAGCATAATCGGAACACAGAAGTGTTAACAAAGGATAGCTAACATCCCTCCACCTCCATTTCCATCACCGAATCCGGGTTAATAAATATGTTAATATAATAAATTATAAATGTACAATTGTTGATTAAATATTTTGTATAATTCTGATTATTTTATGATAATTTTGAGTTATATAAATCAACATAGTATTGGTCTTATTAACTTATCTACTAAAGGAAAACCTCATAAAAAGTCTACAAGAATGTATCATATTTATGATGAAGCCATACAAGTATTAAGAAATCTTATAAATAATAGATAAAGATAAAAGATAACCACAAAAATATATAGAACTATAAGAACTTTAATTACTATAGCACCTGCATGATTGTTAAAGTGAATGAGTGATCTTCAGTGTGCATTAAGACTCTACTAACATTCATAATTAATTTAAATTTTTTCACATTGTAACAAAGTCATCAAATACCACATGCAATCTTTTGATATATAAAATACATTCTAGTTCAAATCAATGAGAATATATTGAGGCCATATGATGGGGTCAAACCCACATTCCTGGATTCTCCAGGTACACGCACAATCGAATGGACAATGTGGGTTTGATTCCGTCGTACAACTTCAATATTTTCTTTGATACACCATGTACTTGTGATTTCAAATCACTATCTAAGAGTATTAAGGCAATTTGTTAAACGAAAACAGTACTTCACTAATAGGGGAATGTTTTCTTGGAAATGTTTCTTCTTTGAAAAGATCATTGATAATATGTACATGAGAGTGCTTCAGACGGGCCAAGTGCTGCATGCCAGCACAATTCACCAGGTCCATAGAACACAGCTTGTGGTATGGTAGAAAGCCTCTTTTGCCCATGATTAGTAAAAAGACCAATTATTATTACAAGCTATTCAAGTACTGTATTCCATGATTGGTCTCATTTACTCTTCATGTATTATGATAAAATATTAACTTATTTTGTCAAATACATAACAATTAAAATCAATAATGGTAATATTTCGGTGATCTGCAGAAACCAAGGAGGCAGGAAAGGGCTCCCAATTTCATTAGTACATTTTCATCTGATAAATGCAATATCAGTAGCACATGACATCATCAGTCTGTCATCATTAGGAGGAAAAGTAACCTCATGGAATGAAGCTTTGTTTTTCTTACTATGCTTCAGAATACAAGCATAATTTTTTACATCTTGATCACCTCCACTACAGTCACTTGCAGTCAGAAATAGTAACATTAATCTCCTTGCCTTTGGTGACATTGACTTTGGGATAAAATATTAAATCTAGTTCTCATAGTACTGTATACCATACATTATTAACAGAAACCTAAGAGACATGTTCTTGAAGTTTATCAAACACTCAAGCAGCGGTATACACTTTCACACACTCATATTCTACATAAGTTATGACTAGAACACATTAGCATCATCGTATATTAAGTACAAATGGAGTGATGTCATAAGATGTAAGTGTCATCAAATGTTCATATCCCTGCGCTTCGGCGTCCGGAAACTCATGTGTAGGGAGTTACCCCTCATGAAAGGCGCAAGAGCTGACATGTCAATGTTCTTACGTCTGGGCAGTGTCAGGTCGCAGCGGAGCACATCCTCCCCCTCATCCTCCACAACACACTCATTGTCCAAGGTTTCATGGGCAAGGTCCAACCTAGAGAGAGTAAGATTTGTCCTTGATCCTCTAAGATCTGTTCTTGAGGCTCGTAAGTCACTTTTGGATGCTCTTAAGTCTGATTTTGAAGCACGTAGATCTGATTTTGAAGCTCGAAGATCAGGTCTAGAGGCTCGAAGATCAGGTCTAGATGCTCGAAGATCAGGTCTAGATGCTCGAAGATCTGGTTTTGATGCCCTAAGATCTTGCCTTGATGCTCTTAAATCAGCCTTAGAAGCCCTAAGATCAGATTTAGATGCTCGTATATCTGATTTTGAACCCCTTAAATCAGATTTTGAAGCCCTGAGATCTAGTTTTGATGCTCTAAGATCAACTTTTGATGCTCTAAGATCAACTTTTGATGCTCTTAAGTCTGACTTGGAAGCATGAAGGTCATTTCGAGAGCCTCTTAGGTCAACTTTAGAGCCTCTAAGATCAGTCTTTGAGCTTCTAAGATCAGAATTGTTTGGAACTTTTTTCACAGTTAGTTGTGTAATGGCTCGTGAAACAGAGCCATTACACAATTTCTCCCATGGTTTTGTAACTGAACATAAAGTAGCTGGATCAAATTGGTTAACAGAAGGCCTACGTCCCCCAAGATCAGCATAGTCATCCCAAGACACTACACTGGCAGCATCACCACCATCATATGATTCCGAGTGACATAATCGTTGACTTTCAACACGTGATTCTTCACAGTCATGACAGGAGACTCCACTATCTACATCAGAGTCTCGTGTAAGGACTCCTTCCTCAATTAATGGGCGTTGAACTTCAGCCACTGGTCTGACAATGTCATGAAGATGTTGTGCAGCTTGGTGAAGGTACCTAGGATCATCGAGGACCAGAGATGCACGCCTGGTAGCCCGCACAGGCTGGTGTTGGCGCAAAGATCGTAGTGTCTCCTCCATATCAACACTAAAATGGTGACCTTTGTTGCGCTGCCTTCGAGCTAGCATAGAAATACTACTCATTGCCATTTGTGGTCTTCCATGCTTCTGATGCTGCTGCTGTTGCTGCTGCTGCTGGAGTTGTTGGTGTTGTTCTTCTGGGATGGTACAGTGACAGAGTGGTGGGACCACCAGGGAGCTGTATCCTTCAGTGAATGTTGGACTGCTGCTGGAGTCACTGGAATAGGCAGAGTCTGCATGGTCAGTCTCAGGCAATGGGTACAAGTGCTCATTGGAGGCAGGAAATGATGAACGATAATCACAGGAGTCAAAGACATGGTAATTCGTTGACTCTTCCTCTTGGTTTTCATAAGACTCTGTACTGACAGAGGGGCGAAGAGGTGGCAGCGGTGTGGTCATCCAGGTGTGGCTAAGACAATCATCTACTGTCATTCTGTCACTGAAATAAATACCTTTCATTGCAAATAATGAACAAATCTCAATACTGTACTGTATAAAATTGTATAACAATATTACAAAGCAATATTTAATAATTAATAAAATAAAGATTAGTGATAAATCTTTGATATATATAATTCATTAATTTATTTATTGGACTATGCCTCATTAGACAATGAGGCATAGAAAGAGGTGTGCAGATTTTGGGAAGCTTTGGTGGAATGAGAGCCACAGCTATTGAGGGTAGAGTAGGGAAAGATGGGCAGAGTAGGAGAAGGTGGGCAGAGTAGTGGAAAGTGGGTAGAATAGGGAAAGGTGGGCAGAGTAGTGGAAAGTGGGCAGAGTAGGGGAAAGTGGGCAGAGTAGTGGAAAGTGAGGAAATTAACATTTATGAGATGGCACTGGAACAGGATGGGAGAAAAAGCACTTAAATAGATTTGCTATGTTCAAAAACTTTAAAGAGGATGACTAGGAGAGTAACTGAATTGCAACAGAACACTGAAAGGAATGAGACACATACTCAGTATGGATGGATATATGGAAACACTTTAATGAGGTGGGTGACAACTGGATGAATATATGGGAATAGTCAGATGAGGTGGGTGAATGGATATATGGGAATACTTGGATTATATTTTGGGTGGGTCAGAAATGGTTGGGCACATTCCATTCACCTAATGCCTCTGTTCACCTGGCAGAAAGTAGGTACTCAGGAGTTAGTCAGCTTGTTGTGGGGTTGCATCCTGGGCAGAGTCAGTAATTTGACCTTTGGGGGGGAGGGGGCACCACCACCCTCATTGTGCCACCCTTGTGTAATGTTAGGCCTAACATGTATGAATACACTCTGACTTCCTGTCCCCTGACACAATGAATTATCATTATATATATGGGGGGATCACAATGGATGGATATATGGTGTGAGAGTGGTCTCTCAGTTTCCACCTCTGACTTCAAGCTGCACAATGCTGCATATGCAATGTGAGTTGGTAATACAGTGGTACCTCGCATAACGAATTTAATCCGTTCCATGTTCGTCATGTGAAACGGACGTCATACAAAACGAGTGTCCCCCCATGTAACCAGTGTGATGCACTGTGTTTATTGTGAAATTTCCCCAGAGTGCATGACATCAAATGTTCCCCAAAATAAAATTTTTCTTTGTAAAATGATAAATTACCGTCCCTGAACATGTCTATGTAAAAATAATTACCAAATTCCACTTACTTTGGCTGTGAGGGCGTGGACAAGGTGCGCTGTGACGTCATCAGGGCCTGGTCGCCCGTGTGTGAAGCTCCCAGACACGGTCGCGCAGGCCATTCAAGCACCGCGTGTTGCCACAAATATATTTTCAAATATTTTTTCTATGCATTTCCAATGCGGTTTTATTTGTTTCATTTATCGTATATGATGCATATTTGTGACCTTTACAATATGTATACAGTAGAATGTTCATAATTTTCCATGAAACTGTGATACATGTGTCAGTAATGTGTCCACAATAAATGTTTATTGTCACAATATTACGTGGTAAAAATTCACTAATATTACAATATGTACAGTTTCACATACTATTTACACAGTAACACACTGTATTACACACTCAGTACTTTGGAGGTGCATAATAGTCAACGAAGTAGTCCATGGTACACAGCGCGACTTTGCTCTCCTTGCACCAGCTACAGATAGATTTTTGCTTCTTGTTTCATCGTTATGTGTGCTTGCAAATAACGCACTTGCGTGCACCCTTGGCTTTAGTACTTGTAGGTGGTATGTAGCCAAGCTTGTAAAGCATAAAGTAGTATTGAAACGATTATAGGAAAAGCTCAATTTGTAAGGTAGTCTTGAAAAGATCGCTTTGTAAGGTCCCACACAGGAAGAGATTCAGCTAGCCTCAAAGAGTGTCCATCAGTCAGGAAGAGATTCAGCTAGCCTCAAAGAGTGTCCATCAGTCAAGAAAAGATTCAGGTATTCTTGAAAATATCAATGAACACCACCACCATGGAAGCCGCTAACACTGTTAATCTATGCTACTTGTATCAGATGCATCATCACTGAACGCAGAAAACGATTCATCTATGTATCATCTATATACATTAGAGATGGCAAGGGTGGGGCTCAGAGCTACACCTGGATACGCTTGCTGTATCATCCTCATAGGTGCTGTATCACTGGCATCCGACCGTTGTGTTAAGCCCTTATTGCGCCTAGCTTCACCAATGTTATGACCCTTATGTTCTTCAAACAAAAGGGTCTGAATTGCACCGACTGAGCACAGTCTTTCAACACCGTGTGGGACAGGTGTTTGAGAGCCAGAGGCACGTGTGCCACAAATAGTTGCTCACGCAGTACTAACCCAGCCAGCAGCCCTTGTCTTTCATATTCGTTATGGCAAAAGGTTCGTTCAGTTTTTGTTGGGTAGGCTGCTCCATTATGACAATCTTTCTTTGTTTCAAATGTGTTCCATTTGTTTTGTATTTGTCACTTACGTCTCAATAATGGAGCAGCCTACCCGACAAACACTGAACGAACCTTTATGACATTTGTCCATTTTTCAAATTGTTTCAACAGTTCTTTTATTTTTCGTTTTTTTTTTTTTTTTTAAGAAACATGGAGCAGCCGACCTGTAGACCACCGAACGAACCTTTTTGACATTTGTACTGGTTTTCAACATTCTTCATTTTTTTTATTATTTACGTTTTTTGTATGTAAGAAACATGGAGCAGCCTACCTGCCGACCACCGAACGAACCTTTTGCTATAAGGCAAATGAAAAATAAATATTGAACACATTTGAAGAAAGGAAAATGTCATAATGGTTTATTCAGTGTATGTAAGGTAGGCTTCTCCATTATTGAGACGCAAATGACAAATAAAAAACAAATGGAACACATTTGAAACAAAGAAAGATTGTTATAATGGAGCAGCCTACCTGCCGAACACCGAACGAACCTTTTTGACATTTGTTGTATATCAGACATTTCATTTCTTTTTTTCCTACAAAAACGTCAATGCTTTGCAACATCTCAGTAGTCACCCTTTTATATCCCAGCATCATTAGCATCTTTAAACAAGAACAACATAATTTATGTGCATCGTCGGAGGCGTCTAAGAATGTGCAAGAAGCAGCGCGACCCCACCATGTGGTGTTGACGTTACTCAAACCAGCGTTCGTCATAAGGGACGATTTGACGCCGATCGGGCCGTTCGTTACCCAAAATATTCGTCTTTTGGGGCAATCGTTATGCGAGGTACCACTGTATAACCCTATGCACTCACAGTGTACAGTAATGCACACAACTGCTGGCTTCCTTAGTATTGGATTGAGACCTGCCATGTTTGGACTAATGAGAGCCCATGACATAAGCAGCATTTTGATGTTATGGAAGCCACCATAGGTCCAGTCAATATGGAGATAGTGGAGGAAAGTTGTATTTCCTATATAAGCGAGCAGCAGATCCACACTATTTTGGTCAATGTTGACTGTGGTATATTGCTCCAGATGATCATAGTGGATTATCATGTATCAGGTCAGCCATGGCTGCCTTAGCAGGCCAAGACGCTGCTATGATGTAGTCATGACGTCACCAAGCCAACGTGATCTCTGGGTTAGCACATCTTTGTTGATCTCTGGGTTAGCATATCCTATGCTGTTGTATAGAGATTCTCTGATTGGTGGAAATCAGAGACAAAGTCCTGGAAAACTGGAGTATTGTGAGCTGTCACCCAACCTTCATTTCCGCCAGGACTGCTGTTAATATAAGACATACTGGGTAGAGCTATCTGGACAATAGCTAAACCACATCATCTAAGTCCTCAGGCAATGTCAAGTTAATTCAACTGTTCGTAAAATGATCTGCAAGTGGCAAGGAATCCTGCAGCGCAAATATTTTAGGCAATCACAGTGTAATTTGAAAAAAAAATTAACAAGAAATTATGTTGGTACATTTCAGATGCAGCAGAGTGGAGTGCCTAAGTCTATGTTAATTTATCTAAATGATCATTAAAATAACTGACCAATAAAATTAACCCAGTTTGCAGTGCAATTTATGCCAAGTGCAGGGGAAAAAGATTAAAGCATGTAAAGCTTAAATATGTCTGAGAGAAGATACCAGTAGATAAATTCTAGCCATGACTGTGTCTGCCATTCATCCTTGTGTGAGCCACTGACGTATCAACCATTTATGCTAACCACATGTGAACTTATGTGATAAACTGCACATATCAATAGTGAAGCCTGCACCTAGCATAAAGACTTAAGTCACAACCCATTGCCCTACTGAACATGTGTCACCTCGTTGCCGAGAGCACTTCTCATGCCATCCCTGCGCAGACCAGCCATATTGTATGTCCAATGCCAGCCACCATGTGTGTGAGTGATTTTGCAAAAGATACTACACACATGGTCAATGCAAGTTGACGAGACCAGCATGCCAGCCCACTAGCGAGCTGCCTCAAGGAACTGACCATTTAGATCTACATTAGCTGAACAAGTATGAGGTGCGAAAGCCAATAAGTATACTGTAAGTATTGGAACTCTATCTTGATTTACTGTTCATGCTCATCTCATTGCTCACCTGCAATGGGAGGAGGTTGAGTGTAAGTTTAACGGTGATCAAGTGATGTTACATCATTCAGCCAGGAAGGTGATTGTGTATGTAACACATACCACATGATCAGTTTATGTGTATGTCATTACTAGTGTATACTTTTGCATGTCATTAAGTGTTCCTGAGTATCAAGAAGGAACTCACCCAAGTCCCATGCAACTGGCAGTGATAGGATAGCAGAGTCCTGGTGACTGGCTGTCCTTAAGTGTTAAGACAGGATTGCTGACGTATGTTGCTGCTTAATCAATCAGTGAGAAGTCCAAGTGTCTCTGACACGATATTAGCTGTTGATGACATTAATCAGTAAATTAAAGTTGCTCCCAGTGTAATAGTATGCAAGTTCTATACCTGAATTACCTGATTTTACCTGAGTAAATCAGGTTGGATTTAACCCTGAGTAGGGTTAGAGGCCACTAATCCTAGTGACCTCGATGAGGACAGGAAGTGAGACATGACAGGAAGTCATGTCAAAGGGGGTTTCTTTCCCCCCCCCCCCCACCATTTGCCTTGACAAATTTTTCCAGGTACAGTGTATTTTAAAACTAAAGACAGATTTGTCAGTTATGGCTTCGGTGGGTAGGCAGTTCCATTTAATAACTCTATGGGTGAAAAAGCATTTCCTGTTCTCAGTTCTACATTGTGGCTTGTGCTTGAAACTGTTGCTCCTTATTTGTGGTACATCTGACCTTTTAAAGAAATTGTCAGGATCACCATCCTCTAAATTGTTTAGTATTTTAAAAGTTTCAATGAGATCCACCCTGTCTTGCCTGGTTTGCAGTGTTGTTAGCCCTGTGACCCTCAACTGTTCCTGATATGAGAGATGACTTAGCCCTGGAATGACTTTTGTTGCTGGGTGTTGCACCTTCTCCAGAACAGCTATGTCCATTTGAAGATGAAGTCTCCATGCTTGGATACAGTAATCCAAATGAGGGCACACCAGAGATTGATACAGTTGAACCATTATCTTCTTTTCCCTAAAGTCAAAAGTATGCAAGATTATTCCTAGAGATTTTTTAGCTTTTCTGACTGCTGCACCCACCTGTTGTGCAACTTTTAATGAGTGGTGGGTTTTGACTCCAAGGTCCTTTTCTTCATCAATCTGCAGTAATGTAATGCTATTAATTTGGTAGTTGTGGCGTGGATTGTTATGCCCCACATGATTGGTCTTGCATTTGTCAATATTAAAAAGCATTTGCCAATCTTTTGACTATTTATGGATTTCATGTTCAGGCACCAATATCATTATCATTTCCCACTTTACCATAAATCTTTGTGTCATCTGCAAATTTGATGATGTGGTTTGTAATATTCTCATCTTTATATGACAAAAAGGGTAGGTCCCAAAATGGACCCTTGTGGCACACCACTTATCACATTTCTCCATTCAGATTCGTTTCCATTTAGCACGACCCTTTGTTTTCTTTCCTTCAACAATTGCTTTATCCATTCTAATATTTTATAATTTATTCCATGGGCCTGTAATTTCCTTGCCAGACTTTCATGTGGTACCTTATCAAAAGCTTTAGCAAAATCCATGTACAGTATACTACATCCACCGGAAGGCCTTTGTCTGAGTAGCTGGTTACCTTTTCCAAAAATGTGAGCAAATGTGTGTTGTATTGCCTTTCTTTCATTCCCTGGCAGGGGGAGTTCTGTAGCGAGTAATGTTTATACTCGCTCCAATATCTCATACTCAAATCCTTTCCCTAATTATAGGTAACACTCTTTCCATCCTGTTGGAGAAAGCTGAGGTGTAGTCACCGAATATAAGCAAGTGATATGAAAATAGCCAACAGTACAATTTCCAGTCAAGAATGTAGCACTCGGCGTATGCAGTTCTAATCAACCCCAAGATGCTACAGCTTCGACACAGAACAGACAGCAGACTAGGATCGGATCACGCTACAACCCTCTCCCACATAGAGCTCCACGATTCCGGCCTCACTCAGCTCTCTGCTCTGCTCCAAGCTCCGTCTCAACGTCTACGACACTACTGTATCCAAGACTACTAAATAAATATGAAACCCACTAAACACCGTGTATCTAATCTACTCAATAATATAATATAATCGTACGTTACATGTGTAGGGCAGGTTCTGTTTTTGAAAAACCCATGTTATGTCGACTGTACAAGGTTGTTCACTGAAGGATGGTGAATGATTCCCTCCCTAAGGATTCTCTCCATGAGCATGCAGATGTGTGATGTCAAGCTGATAGACCAGTAGTTTTATGCTGAGCTCTTTCTGCCTTTTTTTAAAATAGGGGTGACATTTGCATATGTTCAATCTAAAGGGCTACCCCCTTGGTCCAGAGAACTTGTAAAATGTAGTTTCAACAGTAGGCATAGTTCTTCTGCCAGTTTCTTTAAGACTTTGTATTGGATTCCATCTACAGCTGGGCTTTTGAGTCTTTTAGTTTGTCAATGTTCTTTCTAATTATTATGCATGTTATGAGTATATCCCTAAATTCATTCTCCTCTCCGCCTTCAAATATTTGTGTGGGTGATGGGATGTCATCCAACCTTTCAAGTGTGAACACTGATGTAAATTATTCAGTGTGTTTGCTGCCCTTTCATCATCCATTATAGCTTGGTTAGTCTCATCTATTAAGGGTCCAACTGAGTTTCTTTGTTTTGGTTTTACCTCTTATACAATGGGGACTCGACTTACGAATTTGGTCCGTTCCCAGAGACGGGTTGTAAGTCGAAAAATTGTAAGTTGAAACGAATTTTCCCATAAGAAATGTAAATTGAATTAATCTGTTTTGCACCCCCAAAAATATTAACTTAAAAATACATTTTATACCAAATAACATTCATTTTATACTAGCTACAATACTGCTGTATGTGTATATCTTACCTTGAATAAGGACTCTTATTGGCATATGGAAGATGGTGAGGAGGAGAGGTGTTAGTGTTTGGAAGGGGAGTCCCCTTCCATTATAACATCAGAAGTGATGACTTCTCTGGGGTACTCTCTCTCCTACTTTTTACAGCATACCACTAGGACCTGGTTGTGGCTCACTGCTTGCTTGTCTTACTAAAAATCTGTCTAAAGACACTTATTTTTCTCTACATTTTAACACTTGTCTATAGTGAGGCATGACATTGTCATTTAAAAGGTCAATGCAATGGCCTGCTACAGCTTTATCTGGATGAGTTTTTTCAACAAAAGTTTGCAGTTCTTCGCATACTTCAAACTTTTTTTTAATGAGGAAGGGACATTCTCTACTGCCTCTACTCACAACTATTTTCTTAGGTTGAACCTTACCCCTAACTATCTTGGGACACATGGCATGATATATAATAATTGCTTTTATGTTCAAAAAGCAGAAAAATAATGAAATTCTTTACAAGCACGATTGTCACTAAGCGGGCAGCTATAGTAAACTGAGATGGGATTGACCGTGCCACCAGGAACCATGCGATTAGTTGATCCATACGTGTATCGACAAAGTTGCTAGTTGAGGCAAAGGTCGTAAGTCAAGTCACATTTTCCGACGAAATTTACGTGGTAACTCAAAAAGTTTGTAAATAGGGGCAGTCATAAGTCGAGGTGCCACTGTACAGGCATGGAACGATTTTGGATCTTTCTTTATGTTTTAGGTAAGTTTTCTTTCGTAGTTTCTTTTGGCTGGTCTGATTTTCTGAGTGGCTGAGTTTAGTGCCCTTTTGTATACCTCATAATCAATAATGTCCATTGTGGATTTATAAATTCTCCAGAGGTTTCTCTTGGTTACCAATGCTCGTTTTATGACCTGTGTCATCCATCTAGTTCTTTTTCTTGTCTTTCTTCTGAGTTTGAGATTACTTGCACAAGAAACTTGCTCCAACTTGCTATTTAGTATAGTATCCATACTATTTAGTATGGAACAAATAAATAAATATTTGGTATAGAGAACCCTGGAAAGGATCACTATATTGCATTCCCTTAGCTTTGGAGGTCTTTCATGACCAACATGATTTGGGAGATAAGCGGAGCTAATCGCTAAGAAATTCCCGACAGTTGAACTCTTATTGATACTGTGCACACTTCTTCAAGATGCTTTGCTCATGTCTTACTGAATCTGTGGTTGCATTGTTGATGCCCTCTGCCATTGTAAAATGTTGACATTGCATGCAATTGCAGCCAGATGAAGTAAAAATCCACATATGGAAATTTCTCGAATGAAGTGGGTTCTCATGCAATGATGTGGTCAGGTCTGTAGGAATATTTGGTTAATGGAAAGAAACTGTTCAATTAACATCTCCTCAAGGGCTTTCCTTCTGTGCCGTAGTGCAGGGTATCACACATGATCCTCTGGGCCCAATGGGGGTTGCCTTGACACCTTCTCCTGCCCCTCTCTAGGGATTGTACATGCAAGGAAATCATGTAGGGGGAGCTGTTTGGGTCATTAGACCACCTGCCAGAGTGGTTGCCCATGATAAGACACTTGGAAGTAGGTTTGGGTGTTTGGGCTGGGTGCAAAGAAGAAATTGGTCTTTGCACAGGTGTTGCAGAATGTTTGATACAGTAGGACTTCCCTGTTAAAAAGAGGAAGCACTTCTTGGGAAGAAGTGCTCTTCCTTTCCTTTCAAGCTAGTGCTTGGTTTTCCTCACTGCCCTGGTAGGTGGTATCCCTTGGCTGTGGGGCTAAACTTTAAACTATATTAAACTGAATGCATAGGGTAAACAAACTCGATTCTCATACCCAGACACTGGGGTGGGCAATCAGATCCTCACATGAGACTGTAATGGAAGATCAGTTTTTGTAGCTCCAGCTATGTTGGACTCAGACCTAGCTTTGTCTTTAGTTCACTCTGCTGGTGCTCTGCATTCTGCAGCTACTTGCTTGGTAGGGATGACTCCCAAGTTTCCAGTGGTGACTACCTCATCACTTGTAGTGACTACACTTTTGGTTGCTACAATTGTGATGCAGGCGATGAGTCACAATAACGTGGCTGAAGTAAGTTGACCAGACCACACACTAGAAGTTGAAGGGACGACGACGTTTCGGTCCGTCCTAGACCATTCTCAAGTCCACTTGTCCACGAAACGTCGTCGTCCCTTCAACTTCTAGTGTGTGGTCTGGTCAACTTACAATTGTGATTTTTGCCCTCCATATTAGAGGACCATGGTGCTGTCGTTGCAATATGCATGGGCATTTTCTTCAAATGCTGCTGTGTACCATGATGCTTGGCTCCACTACATGACCAAAATATTTTGATGTCTTTCATAATGACTTTACCCACTCTTATGATTTGCACATTCATAAACACCATGTTGATTCTGTTGATACATGTTACCTTTAATCCCACCCAGACTGGCGCATGCATCATTCAGGCCCCTTCTAATGAGGTGGCCGACTGGCTAGCTGCCCTATCCTGCACTGGTGAGATCCAGGTTCATTCAATGCCAGCATTGGTATGGTAATCTTCCCACTCCATGTTGTAACTGGGGACAGTAAACTTAAAACATTAAATGCAGTACATCTTCGAAGTCCAAGGTGATTCAATCCTATTGGTTGATATCTTCACTAAAGAGTTGATAAGATCACTTTTGATAGTTGGACCCTCCTGCCTTTGGTAATTTTTGCTGGTACTAGATTCACCATCCAGGAATCCATTCCCTCTCCACATCTCTGCAATATGTTCTGGAAATGTGGGCATGGAACCTCAACACACAGTTGCAAGGTCTCATTTTGCCAATTGTGTGGTGACCTCAAACATTCTAGGTCAGATTATTCTTCACCCCCATGTCCAGTGCATGAACTGTGATGATGCCCATCCTGCCTTTTCATGATGTTGTATTTGAACAAGCCATCTTCCCCCCAAAATATTGAGATCGTAAGTTTTCTCTGAAGATAGATGAATTTCCTTCTTTTATAATAATAATAATAATAATAATAATAATAATAATGAAAAATAATAATAATAATACTGTACTGTACTTTATTCATAAATACATATAAAGTGCACAGAGGTAAATTGTAGGTACAGGGGATGCACATAAAATGAAGTAAGTAAGTAATTATCAAAAGAAGGCACCAAACCGGGAAGGCTATGTAGCACCATCAAATACGCAAAATAATCAGAGGGCGCTAAATATCACCAAGGATGCCAATACGAGAACAAAAACGCATAAGGCGAACGATATCAAAAGTATCCGAGTCACCAAGAATTCTATCGAGGGACAGGTGACCGCGAGGGGCGGTCGGAAAGCAAGACACACGCTCGTCCTGGAAGTCAGGACATTCAAGAAGGACATGCACGACCGTAAGAGGGACAATGCAACTAGGACAATAAGGAGCAGGGCGGCGCTCCATCAAGTGACCATGGGTTAAGCGAGTATGGCCAATACGCAACCTCGCCAGAGCTGTTTCCCACCGCCGGTTACGGTGGAAGGAGGACTGCCACGAGGAAACACAACATTTAAGAGTACGTAGCTTGTTACCAGTAACAGACAACCAAGAAGCCTGCCAACGGGTAAGGACTGAGGAATGGATAACCGGGTAAAAGTCGGAATACGGAATGCCCTTACGAGAGATGGGACAAGAGCGGACAGCTTCCTTGGCGGCAGCATCCGCACGCTCATTTAAAGACACACCAATATGGCTGGGAACCCAACAAAACTCAACCGACTTAAATTTACTGTGAACGAGAAACAGCCAATGCTGGATCTCGACAACCACTGGATGAACCGGATTAAAGGACCCGAGAGCCATGAGGGCACTACGAGAGTCAACAACAACTACAAAGGAAGACTGACAACGAGAAAGCAGGAGACGAAGAGCATAGAGAATAGCATAAAGTTCCGCTGTAAAGACGCTAGTCTCCGGAGGCAAGCGACACATATAAGTGCGATCAGGAAAAACAACAGAGTAGCCAACACCGTCCGCTGACTTAGACCCATCGGTGAAGACAGAAACGGAGCGGGAGTGAGAAGAAAAGTGCTCGAGGAAAAGGCGTTTTAGAACCGTAGGAGGGGTAAAAGCTTTAGTGAGACGGGTCAAGGATGTACAAAACTGCGGAAGAGGGACCCTCCACGGGGGCAAAGAAGGAACAACACGAGGAGAAACATCAGAAATACGAACGGAAAGAGAATCCTGCAGGCGAGATAACCGGACAGAAAGAGGGAGGTGGTGAAGAGGAACAGGAACCGCAGGAGGGGTAAAAGTTAAAGCACGACAGAGGCGAGAGGAAGGATGTTGCAAGGACCGCGCAAGATAGCGAAGACAGTAGCGATCACGGCGGTCCTGGAGAGACAGGAAGCCAGTGTCAACATACAAGCTAAGGACGGGAGTCGAACAAAAGGCACCAGAACTGAGGCGCAACCCAGTATGGTGCAAAGCATCAAGACGGCGAAGAGTAGAAGGAGAAGCAGACGAGTAAGCAGGGCAACCATAATCGAGCTTAGACAGGACGAGAGAGGAATGTAAAGCAAGGAGAGTGCGCCTATCTGCCCCCCAAGAAGTATGGGACAAGACCCGAAGGAGGGTAAGGGCCTTAGAGCACTCAACACGGAGGTAAGAGATATGGGGAGACCAAGACAAACGAGTGTCAAGGAATAACCCCAAAAGCTTCGCGGAATCTTTGTATTCAAGGGGATGACCATAAAGTGACAAAGAGGGACGAAGAACAACCCGTTTCCGCGTAAAAGTCATGGCACAAGTCTTAGAAGTAGAGAACTTGAAGCCATGATCAGTGGCCCAAGACGACACGGCAACAATTGCAAGTTGAAGCCGGCGTTGAAGGAGAGGCGAATCATCACCCTGACAACAAAGGGTAAGATCATCGACATAGAGAGTGGAGAAGACACCAGAAGGAAGAGAGGAAAGAAGACCATTGAGGGCAACCAGAAAAAGAGTAGTGCTCAGAACACTACCCTGGGGCACACCTTCGTATTGCTGAAAAGAGGGAGAGAGAGCGGTACCAAGGCGCACCCGAAAGGAACGATGAGAGAGGAAGCTGTGGAGAAAGAGAGGGAGATGACCACGAAGGCCAAAAGAATGAAGTTGAGATAGGATATGATAACGCCAAGTGGTGTCGTAAGCCTTTTCCAGGTCAAAAAGGACGGCAACAACGGAGGTCTTCACAGCAAAAGCAGTACGAATATAGACCTCCAAGTTCACCAGGACATCTGTCGTGCTGCGGCACTTGCGGAAACCAAATTGAGAAGGGGAGAGGAGGTGATGGTGTTCCAGGAACCACATCAGACGAACGTTAACCATACGTTCAAAGAGTTTGCAGACACAACTTGTGAGAGCAATAGGGCGAAAGTCCTTAGGGGAAGTACCCAGAGACCCCGGTTTGCGAACAGGGAGGACAACGGCATCGAGCCAGTCCTCAGGGACTGACGACGACTCCCAGATCCGATTATACAGACTCAGTAAATACAGTACTGAGACGTGCTCGGAGGGAGATGGCGAAGCATTTCATAATGAATACCATCGGAGCCCGCCGCCGTAGAACCGCAGAGGGCCAGGGCAGAACGAAGTTCAGAGAGAGAGAAGGGATCATTATAGGGAAGCTGAAGATGAGTGCAGAAATCTAAAGGACGAGACTCAAGGACAGGTTTATGAAGAAGGAAAGATCGGGGAAGATGAAGACCAGAGCTAACAGAAGAAAAGTGGGAACCCAGTTCGGAAGCGACCTGCAACGGGTCCGCCACAAGAGTATCATGGAGGTGAAGGACCGGTGAAACATCGGGAATGAACTTACCCGCTATCTTGCGGATACGCTTCCAGATCTGGGCCAGAGGGGTTTCGGAGGTAATTGTTGAGACATAAGATGCCCAACATTCACGTTTAGCCGTACGGATGGCCCTACGGGCCACCGCACTCGCTCTCCGAAAGAAAAGAAAAGAATTGGTCGTCTGCCTACGGCGGTGCCTCTTCCAGGCTGCACGCTTACAGCGGACAGCCCGAGCACAGTCCGCATTCCACCAGGGAACGCACTTCTGTGGACCCCGAGAGGAAGAGCGAGGAATAGAGCGGAGGGCAGCGTTGAAGACAGTGTCATGAAAAAGGAGGAGAGCGCGAGAGAGAGGCAGAAGGGAGAGGTCAGAGAGAGTAGCACTGAGGGAAAACAGGGTCCAGTCCGCCTTAGCAAACTGCCACCTAGGAAAAGAGAGGGAAGGGCGAAAAGAGAAAAAGGAAACAAGGATGGGGAAATGATCACTTCCATGGAGGTCATCAAGAACCTTCCACGTGAAATCTAAGTAAAGAGAAGAAGAGCAGAGAGAAAGATCAAGACAAGAAAGGGTGCGAGTCCGAGAGTCCAAATGAGTGGGCTCACCAGAATTCAGAAGAGACAGGGAAGAAGAGAGGAGAAACGGCTCAAGGAGGCGACCCCGGGTATTCGTCAGAACGTCACCCCAAAGAGAATGACGACAATTGAAGTCACCCAGCAGGAGCACAGGCTCCGGCAAGGAGTCTAGGAGGTGTTTCAAATCAGGAAGAGAGAGCGGGAAACTCGGGGGGAGATAAATGGAACAAACTGTGTACCATTTCCCCACAAAGATACGAGCAGCAGAACAATGGAGAGGCGAAGGAAAAAGCAAAGGAACAAAGGGAATATCAGCACGAATCAAGAGAGCAGAAGAATTAGAAGCCCCAGCAATGGCTGGGGGGGGGAGAGAAAGGAATAGCCACGAAAACGACCAGGACGAGCACCAAGCATTGGCTCCTGGAGACAGACACAAAGGGGCGAAAACCGCGAAATCAGAAGTTGGAGTTCGAGGAAATTGGCGTAATAACCTCGAACGTTCCATTGAAGAATGGACAACGACGAGAAGAGAAAGGACAAAAACAGAGAACAAGGAAAAAACAAAGGCGAAAGAGCAACAGAGCACGTTAAAGAATATCAGGGTCGGGATCAGGGTCAGCAAAGTCAGGGTTAGGGGGCATGGGTAAACTGAGCAAAGACAGAGGGAAGGAAACGGGAGAACAGATAAGAGGCGGGCGGGCGGGGTCCGGAGGAGGAGGAGGAGGAGGAGGAAGAGGAGGAGACAACGGAGAGGAGCAGTCAAGGACAGCAGCAGGAAGAGGGGGAGTAGAAAGAGGGGAGCGCACCTCAGCAAGAGCAGCAACCGAAAGGGAAGCAGGGGCCAAAGAAACCTCCATAGCAGGAACAGGGGGTGCAATCACTGAAACGGGAGGGGAAGGAGCAACAGAGCCAGAAGTAGGAGCTGAGGAAGAAGTAGGAGCTGAGGAAGAAAGCGAAGCCTTCTTACCCGCCGGGGAAGAGGAAGGAGAGGAGCCAGGCTTTCGCTTCTGACTTAAAGAGACCGGTGTCCCAGCAACTACGTACCGGGCAACGGATTCCAGTGTCTCAACAGGAGAAGCTGAACGAGAGCACACACGACGGCCGTTAGGAGAGCGATGGACATCCGCCCGCACCGACAGGCGGTGGGGTGAGCCAATAGATGGAGGAAGAGGATGGGAAGGAGGATCGGAGGGGGACGAGGAAGAAGACACAGGAGACACGACAGACCGGGTAGAAGAAAGGGGAACCCCAGACAGAGGACCAGGAGGAGGATCCCTCGGGAGAGAACCCAAAGGAACAAAGGAGGGGGCAGTGGGCGCATCAGGGTCCAAGGCCCGGAAACGGTTGTGAGTCTGAGGAAGGCGGGAAGGACGAGGAGAGGAAGAGCGCAACACGCGAGCATAAGAGATATTAGCAAAAGGCGGGAGCCGGCGAACCTGGCGCCTCGCCTCAGGAAAAGATAAACGCTCCCGGTGCTTCAAGTTGAGGACGGCTGCCTCAAGCTTGTAATGGACACACGCACGGGAGAAGGTAGGATGGGCCTCACCGCAGTTGAGGCAACGAGCCTGGGGAGAAGTGCACTCCGACTTAGAGTGACCTTCACTCCCACACAAAGGACAGAGAGAGACAGTCCCAGAGCAGCAGAGGGCACCATGCCCAAACCTCCAGCACTTGTTACAAAGTCGAGGAGAAGGAATATACTCCTGGACAGAGCACCTAGCACCAGCAAGAATGACAGAGGATGGAAGGGTCCTACCATTGAAGGTGATCTTCACAACGCGAAGGGGTTGACGGCGACGACCACGAGGGGGACGAGTAAACGAGTCAACCTGGAGGACAGAATGGCCTTGGGCATCAAGGATATGCCGAATATCATCGTGGCAATCCTGCAGATCCCGAACACCGGTTGCAACATGGGGTGGGAGGAGAATAGTGCCAACACTGGCATTCATCTGAACGTTCTTGGAGACCCGAACAGGGATCTCGCCAAGGCAAGATAAGGCAGCCAAGCGGGAAGCCGCATCCTGAGAAGGAGCAGCAACGACACGTGTACCGAGACGAGTGGGGTTGAAAGTAACAGACGCATCCACGGAATCTACAAGATGCCGATGGAGGGAGAAATCGTCAGGAGGCGCAGAATCAAGAGGGAGGAGATCAAAGTATTTGGCCCATGAAGCAGGACCAAACAAGGCCTGATACGCATCAGCACGAGAAGGAATCGAGCGAGTGCGGTTGGGGCGCGAACGGCGTTGAGAACCCCTAGAGAGAGAGGGGTCAAAAGGCGCAGTAGTCACAACGAAAGACTTAGCCTCACCAGGGGACGAAGTGGTCACCACCGGGGGCTGGAGGCTCGACCCAACCACAGAGGAGGGAGGGGAGCTGGGGGAAGAAGTCAGGACGGTCAAAGGAGGAGCAAGGTCGGGGCCCAACGCAGCGGGAGCTACAGAGCCTGGTCTTCCAATACAGGCCGACTCGGGGGCTTGGTCGCCCACCCCACGAGCCTGAGAGGGTACAACGGAAACATTCAACGACATAGAGACGAGAAGTGACAAATTCATCCACGAATGTGCCCCCATACCCACCATGGAGCCACAATTAGAGGCAGGACACCCAACAGGAAGCTATCGCCGATCATGCCGGGGCCCCCTAGGGGTGCGTCGTGAGTATACGCCCCACAAACGCCACCTTAAGAACCGTCAGTCCGTCGAGATCGGGTTCAGCGACGAAAGGGGGATTGACAATAAAAGGTTCCCCTCGCTCGAGACGTTGGGTACTACAGTTCTACGGGTGCAAGAGTATGCCTCCTCAAGCACCCGGGCGTCAAAATAGAAGAAGTCCAAAGAAAGAATCCAAAACAAGCAAAAGGTCAGCAGGAAACGACAAGCAGATAGGAGAAGAGGGGGGAGAAAAACGAAACATAAGGAAAAGGAAAAGCGATCCGGCACAATTGGAGAAGACAGCAGCAGGAGTGCAAGGCCAGAAGAGGACAGAGGACTGCCCAATGGAGCATCACACTCCGGCAGCCGTCCACCAAGCCCCCTCACGACACCAACGGGCCGGATGGGGAGGGGGACATAAAATGAAACCACTACTTCATAAATTATTTTCTGACATGACTTATATACCTGAATTTACATGAGGGCCACCATCTCATCAGTGGCCTCAATGAGGACAAAAGATAGTGGCTTGTCTAAGGTCCCCCTCATTTTTTCTGATGATTTTCTAGGGGGTAGCCCCTTGTGGCTCCCTGAAGTTAACTTGCTGAGATGAGTCTTAAGTACTGGGTCACATCAGCTGCGAAGTTCTATTTTGGCCTATCAGGTAGAAAAACCAGAACTTGGCCCATCACAAAGGCACAGAGAGCAGGTGACACTGCCACCCCACCAGGAAAGCATCCAGAAAGTCAGGAAACCAGTACAGACCATTGCTGGGTTCAAAGAGACCAAAGATTCAAAATTGCCAAACGAAATCCTCCAAAAATGTAAACAAATGAAAGAATCTCTCGAATCAAGCATAAGCTCGTTAACACTACATTGTCAGTATTGTACACTGTGGCAGGTTCCACTGCTTTTCAGCTAAGTGCCAGCCATCCTTTGACTTTATTCTGCACCTGCCATTTCTTTGGTATTGGTTTGAATTTTATTGTGCTTGTTTTTGGAGCATGTTTTTGTCTAGTTCGGTGTTGAATAGATCTGGCTTGTAGCACACTTGGAGCTGCATGTGCTCAGGGTTTCCTTTCTTGAGTGCTCCCTAGTGCTGCCCCTTCACTGGCAAAGTTCTCTTCTCTGGTGTGTTCAGGAGCTCGCTCTCTTTAAAGGCCAGGCCACTAGGGTGGGGGGGGAAGGCCTTTCCTTGGGTGAGTCTGGGTCTTGCTGCCCCTGTATCTATTTCCCAGGTTGTGAGCAAGCATTAGCTGGTTTGGGCACACTGACTCTGTGAGGATCTTAATGCACTCGCCTTGGATCGAGTGCAATCTCCTTGTTGTCTGCTATGGCAGTGTTCCACAAAGTGTCAGCGGCTTTGCTCAAGATGTACGTGGTCGTGCTCTGGGAGGCAGTGGCCATATTTTGCTCTGCACATCTGATGTGTCAACAAGCTGTGTTGGTCCAGTCATTAGATTTAGCTCTGTCCTTGGCCTGCTTGTCTGCTTCACTTTTTTCACCTCTCCTCTTTCCAGATGGCTGGTTCTCATCCTCACTCTTGGAGGTGGTCTGGTAGCACCAGGGCTTCACCTGCTGCTGGTCAGGATAGGCCTTTATTGGAGCCAGATTTGGGGATGATGTAGACCTGACCAAATGTAAACTGTCAACAAAATTATTCGCACACCCTCCATCACTATGTGATGGAGTGCGAAAAGATACGTGAATTTAGAGACAATTCTATAACCAATATTCCAGCGGTGTGTAAATATTTCATTCAAAATTATCTGCTACCAGAAATTTTAGCCAAATATCCCCAGTTTGCTAACTGTAGGAAGTAACTGAGTGATTGTAACCTATCCACCGCTGCCCACTGAATGGGGGGGCGGTGTGCAGAACAAACATATAAATTTTGACACTAGCTCTCCACATATGTCAGTTGCTTAATTTAGAACCTGTACTTGAGGTCGATCTCAAACCCATTGTTGATGTGATGACTTATATTGAATTTTGTAACTAGCTCATCAAGATTGTAACTTGCTTAGCTAAATGAAGTGTGGGGTTCAGTCCCTGACCCCATTATGTGCCTCTGTAACCCTTTCCACTACTGCCCACAAGATGGGTATGGGGTGCATAATATATGAACTAAACTAAACATGCATTCCATTGTCGGTTCATCTCCTGCTCATTAGCACATTCTCAAACTTTGCAGAGCTACTATTGGTCTGGGTTTGCACTGGCCCTTTTGCAGTTTGCCCCTTTGGCGGGGCAGTGGGGAGATGGGCAGCTTGCTCGATTTGCCAATTCCTGCTCCCATGTTATTCAAGGCAGGGCTTCATGCAATTTTTATACTCTTCGTCAGCTTTCAACAGGCATCAACATTCCTTTATCACTGCAGTTGACTTTCATAATCCTTGTGATTCTGGAGTCTTTTTAATCCTTTGCATCCTGTGGTGATCGAAATCCAAAACTGGCTGTTTCATATCGGTAGCATTTTTAAAAAGGTGACTTTTGTTGGGTACCCAGCCATATTGGAGTTACCTTGAATGAACTTGTGGACACCATCATAAGGCCATTCAATTATTTTTTTCCATTTCCAAAAAAAGGGATTCCTTATTTGGATTTCTACCAAGTCATTTATTTTGCATTCTGTGATACTGTTAAAGGTGACCTATGCCCCCTTGGCCTTCATCTTACCACTATTACAGATAGTGGAAACTGCTCTGACTGGGTTGAGTATTGGCTATATGTGCTTCACTTATGGGCCCATAATGGAACAATGCACTGCTTCTTATTGTCTGCACTGCATTGTGCCACTTAATCATGCACCTCCCTATAGAATGTTCTGATTTTCAGGATGATCACATGTCTTGCTTTCCTAATGTTTCTTTGGGCCACTTGTCCCTTGTTACAAACCTTACCTCCTGTGGAGGTTAGTTTCAAATATAAAATGTTAGTGGACACAGTGGAGAATGTTTGATAGGAAAATATCTACAGCTGATATCAGAGAGGCCGCGAGTCACCAGTAATACTTCGCCCAGGGCAAAGTAGTGCCTTCTCAGCTGGAGATTGTTAGGAATAATGTGAACTGGAATAGCCTAACTATGTGAGGAAAAAATGGACACAATCTAAAAGCATTCATAGAGAATATGGTAAATAAAGTCAATAAAGGATTTGATTACAAATGTAAAGAATAGAGTATTAAGGGGCAATGATGCAAGAGAGGTGGACGCCATCTTGACTTGAGGGGAGGTGTATCACTGACGACCAGATCCTGCTATCTGAGGGTTTTTCTCCAGCCGTACAGTCAGATAAGCCTTCCTTTGTATCTAAACAGGGATGCAAGATCGGGTAGAGTAGTAATGCAGACTTTGGAGATGTTTTATAAGAGAGAGTCCAGGTTTTCTAGAGTTTCATATATGTGTCACTGGTTGATAAGTGTGGTAGCTGTGTGCATGGTTCCAGATTTGGGATTGTGAGCCATAGGGTAGCCAGACCCAACTTGGGAGTTTCATTAATACAAAATGACCTTGTGGTGTAAGGAATAAAATTTCATGTATGTAATATCGTGTCTTATACATATAAATTTGTGTCTTTGTACTAGGCTGTTTTCCTTACTCCTTGATTTCCCCTAGGCTACAGTAAAATAATCTATTCCCCTAGACAACATTTAAAGGTCCATCACCACCAAATTCTTGACAGGACTCTGTCACACAAACTATGACACAACCATGACATCCCTCAATGCAATCATTGGTGAATCTGATACCTTTCATATTGCTGACCTTTTGAATATCCCATAACACAGATGGTGCTACATAGTATTTCTAGTTTGGTGCCTACTTTTGATAATTATTTACTTACTGTTTATTAAGAATACAGGAAAAAACTGATTCCTTACACTAAATATGTTATTAAAACAATAAGTTTTATACTCACACACCTTGGCTTTTTGACAAGAAGACCACAGATGAAGTCCTTTGCTTGTTCAGAGATGTCTGAAAATAATTCTTCTGGAAAATCAAACTCTGCTTGGGTAATATTAACAAATGTTTCTTGATCAGTGTCTCCTCCAAATGGTGTGCATCCAGTCAAGAAGACATAGGTCAGCACTCCAACAGCCCTGGAAATTATGTAATTTAGCAAGTTACAAGTTAATGCTAATACAAGTTACATTGTGTACAAGGTACATTGGGTTGTGAAAGGACATATGTTGATGATTAAGTTGGTAATGGGATTTACTTCCAGTGCTTTACTTAATGCATTACATTTGGTAACCATGTATTCCCCATTTCTTCTTTCTTCCAGTGATGAAAGAAAGAATAAGTTTAACTTTTTTAATCTTTCCTTATAACTCATACCTCTTAGCTCTGGAACTAGTCTGGTGGCATACCTCTGAACTTTCTCCTGCTTCATTCTGTATTTAATGAGATAAGGACTCCATGTTGGTGCTGAATATTTCAGAATTAGTCAGACAAATAATTTACCGGATCCTGTGCAACTCTTTTTTCAGATTCTTTATAAAAGTTATATTTGGCAACCTTTCATATGTAGTTGATACTCTTTTTCATGTGGGCTTCTGGTAACAGCTTTAGTGTAATATCAACCCCCAAGTCTTTTTATATGTCTGATGAAAAGATATGTTGCTCAAGCACTTGTGTCCTGTTGCAAGAATTGTCCCAGGACCTTTCGGCTGTGACCTAGCAGACTGTATATTTCACTATGCCACAGACTGTACAGCACATATATTCAGCATTGATATGGAGACAAAACTGACAAGTGTTACAGTGGATGCAATCCTCCCAGGGTGAACAGGGGTTGGATGTGTAGCCCCTACTGCTAGTACTGCACTGGGTATTTGAAGATATAAAATTTCCCAATGAGACCTATCACCAAGAAAATATACTAGGACTAGCAACAGTGGGGTATAAATATTAAGGTATTACAAATATTAAGATTATGGTAGTGGTCATTTACATCCTAACACAAACGAATAGGGAGGAAATGACATATACAGTGAGACTTGTCTGAAGGTAACAACAAAGGCAATTGCATTGGCTTTGATCCCTGGCAGATCCCTGGCAAAGCTCTTCCTCCTCCGACAATCCCCATCCCAAGTCAAGCTTCACTTGTACAGGATGATCATTAGGCATAGCCTCAAGTACCCTTATACCCCCCCCTTAACCTCACTATCATATGCACCAAGAGTTTTTCTGATGCATATGGCTTGGGGATCATTCGAGCTTGTTGCTCGAATGATACTCTCATCTTCCCACATGGTGAATTGATTTGATGAAAATTATCTGTGCCCGATGGCCACTGAGTGCTGTTGGGAATTGGGTCATAAGTCTAACAAACTTCCAATTCTTGTAACAGCCAGTTGTGGTCTAGCAGGTATAGAACTGGACATGACGAGGTGTTTGGAGCGCCTGGCTGTCCCGGTTCATCAGTAATATAAATATATTATATATATATATATATATATATATGTCGTACCTAGTAGCCAGAATGCACTTCTCAGCCTACTATGCAAGGCCTGATTTGCCTAATAAGCCAAGTTTTCCTGAATTAATATATTTTCTCTAATTTATTTCTTATGAAATGATAAAGCTACCCATTTCATTATGTATGAGGTCAATTTTTTTTTATTGGAGTTAAAATTAACGTAGATATATGACCGAACCTAACCAACCCTACCTAACCTAACCTAACCTAACCTATCTTTATAGGTTAGGTTAGGTTAGGTTAGGTAGTCGAAAAAACATTAATTCATGAAAACTTGGCTTATTAGGCAAATCGGGCCTTGCATAGTAGGCTGAGAAGTGCGTTCTGGCTACTAGGTACGACATATATACATATACATATATATACAGTATATATATATATATACATATATATACATATATATATACAGTATATATTATATATATACAGTACTGTATATATATATATATATATATATATATATATATATATATATATATATATATATATATATATATATATATATATATATATATATATATATTTATATATGTATGTTGTTAAATATGACCGAAAAAGTAAGATTAATAATTCTAACACAAATTTTCTCAATATTTCTTATGTTTCTTTTTACTGTCGATGGTAATTGAAAAATCAATTCTCCAAAATTCATTTTTGTTTCTAGTCTGACGCGATGCTTGAACGCGTTTCGTAATAACGTAGTACATTTTCAAAGACTTTAGTTTACACACACACAACTATAACCTGAAAACACTTAACAGAGTTTTACTAATTCTAACGCTAAACAGCTTGTCTTATATACTTGCATTTGGGTGAGGTGATATGTTGAAACAGTTTTGGATGAGGTGAACAAACTTATGACCAACACAAGACAGAACATAGTTCAATGGGTATAAATTGGATAAGTGAAAGGGAAGAATGGAAGTAACGGCAAAGGGCCTATTGGTCTATACTTCCTCTTCATGCTTCTATAATGGTACGGAGTCTTGAAGAGGGTAGGATATAGTTATGCATTAATTAGCTGTTGATTGCTGGTGTTGACTTTTTGATGTGTAGTGCCTCGCAGATGTTGAGCCGCCTGCTATCGCTGTACCTATCAATGATTTCTGTGTTGTTTGTTAAGACTTCTCTGGTGATGGTCTGGTTGTGAAAGGAGATTTTATGTTCCTTTATGGAGTCCTGTTCTTTATGCATTGTTAATCGCCTGGAAAGAGACATTGTTGTCTTGCCTATATACTGAGTTCTTTGGAGCTTACAGTCCCCAAGTGGGCATTTGAAGGCATAGACGACGTTGGTTTCCTTTAAGGGGCCATGGTAACCGAAAATCCGAAGAAAAATGGAATATTTACGAAAAATTACGAAAAATACTACAACGTTTTGGCAACACTGTGGTCCAAACCGTTTAATGATATCTTGAAAAATAATGTAATTAGAGTCAAATTTCCCGCTGCAACTTTCGTGAATCTGGTCCTCGCGGCGTGAGTGCGCCGCGGGGTATTGTATCTTACGTTGTAGAAGTCTTATTTTTCGTAATAGCGTTGAAAATAACATGTTATGCATAAAATGAATATAAACTCACTCATTGGCAACAGTATCGTGAGAGAGAGAGGGGTTGTACGTGGCTCAGGCCCTCAGTGACTCTGTGTCTCTCTTGGAGAGAGGATATATCGCTGACGCGCTCTCACAATATCTCCCAGAACTCATGCTATTATTGCTATTTGTACTGCAATATGACTTACCAAACGAACAAGAGGAAAGCATTGAAAGCTAAATGCATGCGAGCTCTCCATAGAAGGTACGAGCTGGCTCATACTCGCGGTCACGAGTGACCGCGAGTATGTGTATCTTGTCGCGCGCGCTACGCAACTCCAACTTTTACAACTAGATCTGGTTTCACAGCCTTTATTTATTATTCAATTTACATGAAACTTGCACATTATATGTAGAGTTTACGCCTCTAAAAAATTACGTCATTATTCTTATCTACGTAGATTTATTGATTTTATAAATAATGATACACTTCATTTTGTTGCATACGTTTTTGGGAAACTTTTAAAAATCTGTATTATTGCACTAAATACATCTGGGATAAAGATGTGACATAAAAATCTTTATTATATAGTAAGGTCATAGGTGAGTGTCGTATAAATGATTTTGGTTCACAATTGTGGGCTGTGAAATCGATTGAACATGGTTGAAATTTTTTTTTTTTTTTTTCTCCGTCTCTATTTAGGCTGAGATGCTGAAACTTGGCCTAGGTGCAGCACCTTTCACATGTATCAGGATAATAAATTATGAATACCCTACAACAATTTCTTATATCCTGGTACTATGGCCCCTTAAGGCATTCTGCTTTTGTGTCTGGAGAGTTTTTCGTGAGTAGGTTGGCCGTTTTTTTGGTTTTATAGTAAATCGTCAATTGTATCTTCTGATTTTTGTCTGTAGGGATAACGTTCCTATTAACAATATCTTTCAGGACCCTTTCCTCCGTTTTATGAGCTGTGGAAAAGAAGTTCCTGTAAAATAGTCTAATAGGGGGTACAGGTGTTGTGTTAGTTGACACTTCAGAGGTTGCATGGCATTTCACCTTCCTTTTTATGATGTCTTCAACAAAACCATTGGAGAAGCTGTTGTTGAATAGGACCTGCCTTACCCTTCATCGACTTGCTAACATCCTGAGCTGTGGCTGAGAGCACGGTTGACGTAAGCGTTGACAACACTTCTCTTGTACCTGTCTGGGCAGTCACTGTTAGCATTGAGGCACATTCCTATGTTTGTTTCCTTAGTGTAGACTGCAGTGTGGAAACCTCTGCTCCTTTCCATGACTGTTACATCTAGAAAGGGCAGCTTCCCATCCTTCTCCATCTCGTAAGTGAAACTCAACATAGAATTCTGCTCGAATGCCTCCTTCATCTCCCGCAGACGTCTGACATCAGGTACCTGTGTAAAAATGTCGTCAACATACCTGCAGTATATGGCAGGTTTCAAATTCATGCCAACTAAGACCTTCTGTTCGATGGTACCCATGTAGAAGTTCGCGAACAGGACACCTAGGGGAGAACCCATGGCGACCCCATCTACTTGCTTATACCTGTGCCCATCAGGTCTCAAGAAGGGTGCCTCTTTAGTACAAGCTTGGAGTAGTTTCCTTAGAATGTTTTCTGGTATGTCAAAAGGAGTACAGGCCGGATCACGATACACTCTGTCCGCTATCATCCCGATTGTTTCATCCACAGGTACGTTGGTAAACAGTGATTCTACGTCCAACAAGACTCTTGTCCCTGTGGCCCGTGTTCCCCGCAGTAAGTCAACAAATTCCTTTGGAGACTACAGGCTGAAAGCACAAGGTACATAAGGAGTCAGCAAGCCGTTGAGTCGCTTCGTCAGTCTGTAAGTGGGTGTGGGTATCTGGCTGATGAGTGGCCGAAGTGGGTTTGTGGGTCTTGACATTTCCATACGCATACCCAGGTTTGTATTCCCCAATAACCTTTGGCAGGTGGAGTCTGGATTTCTTGGCATTCACAGTTTTGATCAATCTGCTTACCTTTGTTTTCAATTTGGCTGTAGTGTCCTTCGTTACCCTTTGGAATTTAGTTTGGTCAGAGAGTATGAGGTTAATTTTCGCCAGATATTCATCTTTTTTTAAGAATAACGTATATTGACGACTTGTCACCTCTCCTGACGACTATGTTCTTGTTCTCATGAAGGCTCTTAGCTGCCGCTTTGAGCTCGGGGGACAGTATTGTGCTTCTGTAGTTGCCTCGAATCTTTCCTCCTTCTGCAATAAGTTCTGCTTGCAAGGTGTCTTTAGTGGTAACCTTCTTTTGCGTCTCGAGGTCAAATATGTCGTTCAATAGGATCTCCAACTCCACTTTCCGGGCCATCACACTTGGTCTGGACATAACGTGACAGTTTATACCCAGATTTAGAAGTGATTTGGTCCTCAGTGAGGTTGATTCCAGCAAGGTTCAAGAAGCCATCTCTTGGTCGTGGAATCACCATAGGTCCTCCATATAATGTTGTTAGTTTCTTGATGATCCTGGTTGATTGCTAGAATCAACTTCTCCAGGTCACTACAGCTAAACCACAAGAGCTAGAGACTTTTACTTTGGATTTTTGTGCTTCATGAAGGCTAATTAATAATGTCATACAAAAAAATAATTTTTTCAGAACAATTTTTTTCTTGAGTGCTCTAGGGATGTTTGCTATATAACAGTTAGCGGTTTAAGGGTTAATGTGCCTCAGTTTCTTAAAAACTCTTGACATAAACTTGAACAATTACATAAGTTTGCTAGTGCTAATTTACTGACCTACCAACATAAGATGAAAGCACACTTTGACAAGAACACTAAGGTAAAAAAGTTTAATGTAGGAGATTTCGTTCTAGCCTATTTTCCTATCCCAACCTCTCCAATAAAAAGTAAATTTTCAGGACCTTATCGCATCAAAGAATGCAAGAAGAAGAACAACAACTACATTCTAGAGACTCCAGACCAGCGCTGCAAGACACAACTCTGCCACATCAACCTGCTCAAGAGTTATCAAGGTAATCCGTCACCAGTGATATTATCTGTATCTGCTTTTAACCGAGAGGTATCCTAACAGTGATACATATCCTGCTACCTCTCCATCCGAGTGTAAAAATACCATCAAGACAATGAAGTCTAACAGTGAGATCTTAAAAGATCTTCCTAAATACCTAGAACATTCTAATAACAGTGCTCCTTTAATAAAATTACTAACTACCCATAAAAAACTGTTTCAAGACACTCCACAGGAATGTAATTTAGTGCAACATGATATCCAGCTGCTTCCTGATATGATGCCCATCCGTCACCCTTACTACCGCATCAGTCTACAGATGAGAGAAGCCATGTTCGCAGAAGTAAAGTACCTCCTCAGCAATGGATTAGCTACACAGAAAACAGGATTGGTTCAACAGAAATTGCGAGATGACAAGAGACCAAAAGACACAAAAATGGAATCAATATAGGAAGAGGCCAAACCCGCAAACATACCAGCGATACAAGGATGTGAGAAATATACGGCAGTCAGGAGAGAGGCAAAAAGTGATTTTGAAAAAGGGATAGCGGATAAATGTAAAACAGAACCGGGCCTATTCTACAAATTCATAAACAAATTGCAGGTAAAGGATAATATCCAGAGGTTCAAAATGGGAAACAGATTCACGGAAAATAAAAATGAAATGTGCGAAACATTAAACGAAAAGTTCCAAAGTGTGTTTGTACAAAATGAAATCTTCAGAGAACCAGACACAATAAGAATTTCAGAGAACAACATAGAGCGGATAGAGGTGTCTAGAGATGAAGTGGAAAATATGTTAAAGGAGCTCAGTAAGAACAAAGCAGTTGGCCCAGATGGAGTTTCACCATGGGTTCTGAGAGAATGTGCATCTGAGCTCAGCATTCCAGTTCACCTGATCTTTCAGGCATCCCTGTGTACAGGAGTCGCAGCAGATGTGTGGAAAAAGTCTAACATAGTTCCAATCTACAAAAGTGGCTGCAGGGAAGACCCCATCATTTATAGACCTGTATCATTGACAAGTGTAATAGTGAAAGTATTGGAAAACTAATAAAAACTAAATGGGTAGAAGACCTGGAGAGAGATGATATAATATCAGACAGACAGTATGATTTTCGATCTGGAAGATCCTGTGTATCGAATTTACTCAGTTTCTATGATCGAGCCAAAGAGATTTTGCAGGAAAGAGGTGGTTGGGTTGACTGCATCTATCTGGACCTAAAAAAGGCTTTCGACAGAGTTCCACATAAGAAGTTGTTCTGGAAACTGGAAAATATTGGAGGGGTGACAGGTAAGCTTCTAACATGGATGAAAAATTTTCTGACTGATAGAAAAATGAGGGCAGTAATCAGAGGCAATGTATCAGACTGGAGAAATGTCTCAAGTGGAGTACCACAGGGTTCAGTTCTTGCACCGGTAATGTTTATTGTCTACATAACTGATCTACCAGTTGGTATACAGAATTATATGAACATGTTTGCTGATGATGCTAAATTAATAGGAAGGATAAGAAACTTAGATGATTGTCATGCCCTTCAAGAAGACCTGGACAAAATAGGAATATGGAGCAACACTTGGCAAATGGAATTTAATGTGAATAAATGCCATGTTATGGAATCTGGAATTGGAGAACATAGACCCCACACAACCTATAAATTATGTGAGAAATCTTTAAAGAATTCTGACAAAGAAAGGGATCTAGGGATGGTTCTAGATAGAAAACTGTCACCTGAGGACCACATTAAGAACATTGTGCAAGGAGCCTATGCTACACTTTCTAACCTCAGAATTGCTTTTAAATACATGGATGGAGAAATACTAAAGAAATTGTTCATGACTTTTATTAGACCAAAGCTGGAATATGCAGCGGTTGTATGGTGCCCATATCTTAAGAAGCACATCAACAAACTGGAAAAGGTGCAACAAGATACCATTAAGTGGCTCCCAAAACTGAAGGGCAAGAGCTACGAGGAGAGGTTAGAGGCAATAAATATGCAAAAACTAGAAGATAGAAGAAAAAGAGGCGATATGATCACTACGTTCAAAATAGTAACAGGAATCGATAAAATTGATAGGGAAGAATTCCTGAGACCGGGAACTTCAAGAACAAGAGGTCATAGATTTAAACTAACGAAACAAAGCTGCCAGAGAAATATACGAAAATTCACTTTTGTAAACAGAGTGGTAGACGGTTAGAACAAGTTAAGTAAGAGGGTAGTGGAGGCCAAAACCGTCAGTAATCTCAAAGCATTATATGACAAAGAGTGCTGGGGAGACGGGACACCACGAGCGTAACTCTCATCCTGTAACTACACTTAGGTAATTACAATTAGATAATTACACAAATTCAATTGTTCTCCTTTTAGCACCGTTACGAGCGACTCCACTACGGGTGTGTTTTCTTGCACTAAATCTCCTTTGGGGAGGAGTTGGAGGTCTTCAACCTTGTCTACTAGTAGGGTGAGCAGGGAAAGTAGATGTAGAGGCAACACTGTCATCAGTGTCGTCGAGAGGGAATACATGGTGGCGCTTGGCAGGGCCACCTGCTGAGACAACAGATCTGCACCTGGTGACACCGCGACGACGGCAGCTGCTAGCCCTTGCCTCATCTATGCTACTTGTATCAGAAGCAGCATCACTAAACCCAGAAAATGACTCAATAGTATCACTTTCGTCAAAAATAGGAGATAGAGGTGGTGGTAGTGGGGATAATTCTGGCAAGGGCTATGACCTGTGATGCTTCACTGTGCGTGCCGCTCGCCCTGAACGATACGCGCTCACTATATCGTCTTCATCTGTATCTATTTCACTTCCACTAGACCCTTAAGTTATGTATCTATCAATCCTTGGGTCATCAATATAATATTCCACTTCATCCTCAAACAATAAACTGTTTATCTCCCCTAGAGAAAGCAGTTTTGCAACAGCGTGTCCCACAGATGACTGGGAGCTGGAGGCACATGCGTCAGCCATGGTTTCTTGATCAAAACTGAGGCTACCCTTGGGCCTGGGGCATTCTGGGATTTTTTTTCAAAATGGCTGCTGTTCACTGACGGCCTCAGGCATCCATCTCGTACACAATCAACCGCGCGCGCGATTCGAATGGGTACCAAAAAATCAAAAAGAGTTTTCTCCACTGGCGCAGTTTCCCGCCGACCGAAAATACTCGGCTGGCACAGTTAAGTGGTTAATCACTCTTACCAGCCCAATATATTCCAATACATATGGACCAACTCACAATTGAAAACTTTGCTGTGTACTAACCATATTCTCGCCTCTCCAGATGTGAAACAACCCTTCATCCTTAATGTTGATGCCAGCAGCACCGGCATTGGGGGTGTTCTGATGCAGCAGAGAAAGGGGAAAGTCCTACCAGTCAGCTACTACAGCTACAAGCTGAAGCCTCACCAACAAAACTACAGCACTAGAGAGAAGGAGCTACTCACCATTGTCCTATGTTTGCAACGATATGAACCTTACCTTCAAGGACAGCAACCCATCACCATCTATTCCGATCATAATCCTCTTTGTGTTCTACAACAAGCCCAATTCTCCAACCAGCGTCTACTTCGTTGGACCTTGTACCTACAAAACTACAACGTTCTGATCTTCTACATCAAAGGATCAGACAACATAGTTGCGGACGCACTATCGCGTGTTCATGAAGTGGAACCTTCCGCTTCCACACTCCTTCCAGCATCGACATCTTAAGCATTAGGAAAAGGCTTCAGGGAGGAGCTGTCATGTGAATCCCCTGCATAGCAGTGGAACTGCCTTTTCCCTTCACCTTGAATGCCTCTGCACTGGAAGTCTACAGCTACACCAGACCAAATGAGTCATCAGTCCTGCCAGCTCACCGTCTTGTGGCAACAGGACAAAGAGGTGGTCTGCTAATCGGTAGTTTGTCTTCACAAACAAGCAGTTAGCCGCCTTCAACTAGCAGTGGTGCAGCTCAACACAAAGGCACTGCCAGCCACAACGAGCAGTTTGCTAGTTGACCAGATGTCCACCTTGCATTGACACAGGATGAGTCATCACCGCCAGACTATATAAGGGGCACCGCCTCCCTGGAGAGCCAGTCTCTCTCTCTCTTAGTGCTCTTGGAACACCTTGGTCTCTCTCACCCGTCGTCTGCCTTCAGCCAACGCCGTGTGTCTGATGCCATAGTGGTATGATAGCTGTCTTCAGTACACCAGTATATCTTTATGCTTTGTATTCATTGCTTACAGTTTATTTTTGTATTAATGTCATATTATCTAGTTCACCTTTGCATTACATAATAGCCAAGTATTTTCAAGTGCCAATTTTGTTCATTAATATTTCAGTAAATTGTTTTAATTATTTATTTGATGATTTTCATTTGTTTCCACCTGCGACTTACACACTGCAAGGCCAATAGCAGCATTTTTTTTTATTTATGTGAGGGAGAATCATACCATCTTGGTTCAGTATAGCTGCGATACCACAACAGTCACAATATGAAGAATTGTCATATTACTGTAAAATGATAATAAAATGCACTACAATATTTACTTTGTTGTGCATTTAACTAATACAGTAATTAGTTTAAGGTATTACACCAAGGTTTTACACTAGTTAATAATACAAGAGTATCATTACTCTTGTTTTAGATATTAAGTACAGTAGTGCACTTTAAATATGTCCATTCTTGTAGTTATAGTAACGATATGTTGAATATTATTGTATATTTTAATAATTTCACTGAGGTGTGTATGCTGGAAAATGAGAGCTTAGAAGTAATTACCATTTTACCTCCATATTATTTACCTACTTTACTCTACATCAAATAAAGAATTTGACTTTGATTTATGGTATATTTAACCAAGAACCTGCAATTGTATTGACATCAAAAGCATCCAGTAGACAAAATAAAGTGATAATGTTCTTGTGATTTGTGTATAACAATGTTTCCCAAACTTTTTTAATCAGATAAAAATCAGAGGTGAAATAGGTACGCTGAAGAAAAATTCTTGTCAACACCAAGGGCCCAAGACTTTTCAACACTCTCCCACTACACAAGAGGAGCATAACTGGCCGGCCTCTCGCATTGTTCAAGAGTGAACTTGATAAACACCTCCAAAGAATACCTGATCAATCAAGCTGTAATTCATATGTCAAGATGTGAGCAGCTATGGCCAACAGCTTGGTTGACCAGAAAACCAACTGGGAGGCCTGGTTGCATACCAGGCTGCGGGTCTTTGATCCCTGGAACCTTAACAAGGTAGAGAGAAGGTAGGTAGCCTGGTGATGCAGAGGGATGGTGCATGTAGTTTTAATTGTTACTATTTTTATATATTTTATAGTGTTATATATTACCTTTTTTAAAATTTAAATAGCTAAACCAGTAAATTTCAATAACTCTTTAGTCTGACAAAACATATACTGTAGCATAACTTTTAATGAAAATCTGATGGTTAAAATAGTTGGGAAACAATTCAGATATTTTGCAATGACTACCATGATGTTACTTTATTTTCTAGGTGAGCCTTCCAGTTTCGGCTTTATGTTGATGGACAAAGCACAATGCAAGTCATGCTGAGGATCCACAAAGGTCCCAGAGTTAGTCTTAATCACCACAGAACCTGAACATGTTCCTTCACATAAGTATATTGTCAGAGGAGAGGGAACCTTTTCCACTTCCCGAGTCAAAATGCATGTAATTGTACAATGAAATTACAAGAATGTGATGTATCTATGAGAAAATATTGAAGATCAACAATAGGATAAAACCCACATCCTGTGCCTGAGAAGTCCAGGGATACAGGTTCAGTTCCATTGCATGGCTTCAATAATTTCTCACTTAAATGTAATTGTCATATTTGATTATGAACATTTTATGTTCTTCCGAGACATTTCAGCAACAACATGGAAATCCTCGTGAGCCTCATTTGGGCCATGACATTGGTTTGGAAACCACTGGAGGTTCCAGTGGTTGGTAAATTATTACCCCAGTAATAATTTCTCGACCTGTTCCACAATAAAAATTTGTGGATATAAATTGAAACATGTTTTATAACAGAACAGTAACATTAATTTTCATTGGATGACCAAATTCTTTTAATTTTCTTTTTAAATTTACTGTATGCACAATTATTGTAACCCAGTTTACTTCATAAATTTATTAAAATAATTTTGTAAATGTTAAGCTATTCCTATCTCATAAAGTAGATTGAAACTTACCACATGTCAGTGTAGAGATTCACTGGTTCAAAGTTAATCACCTCAGGAGCTGGAAAATAAAATTTTGACTGAAGCATACTGTACATATATTGCCAAAACATATTACAGTGTGTGTGTGTGTGTGTAATTACCTAGTGTGTGTGTGTGTGTGTGTGTGTGTGTGTGTGTGTGTGTGTGTGTGTGTGTGTGTGTGTGTGTGTGTGTGTGTGTGTGTGTGTGTGTGTGTGTGTAATTACCTAAGTGTAGTTACAGGATGAGAACTACGCTCGTGGTGTCCCATCTCCCCAGCACTCTGTCATATAACATTTTGAAATTACTGACGGTTTTGGCCTCCACCACCTTCTCACCTAACTTGTTCCAACCGTCTACCACTCTGTTTACAAAAGTGAATTTTCTTATATGTCTAACTTTGTTTCGTGAGTTTAAAAATATGAGCTCTTGTTCTTGAAGTTCCGGGTCTCAGGAATTCTTCCCTAACAATTTTATCGATTCCTGTTACTATTATGTATGTAGTGATCATATCACCTCTTTTTCTCCTATCTTCTAGTTTTTGCATATTTAATGCCTCTAACCTCTCCTCGTAGCTCTTGTCCTTCAGTTCTGGGAGTCACTTAGTAGCATGTCGTTGCACCTTTTCTAGTTTGTTGATGTGCTTCTTAAGATATAGGCACCATTCAACTGCTGCATATTCCAGCTTTGGTCTAACAAAAGTCGTGAACAATTTCTTTAGTATTTCTCCATCCATGTATTTAAAAGCAATTCTGAAGTTAGAAAGTGTAGCATAGGCTCCTCGCACAATGTTCTTAATGTGGTCCTCAGGTGACAGTTTTCTATCTAGAACCACCCCTAGATCCCTTTCTTTGTCAGAATTCTTTAAAGATTTCTCACATAATTTATAGGTTGTGTGGGGTCTATGTTCTCCAATTCCACATTCCATAACATGGCATGTATTCACATTAAATTCCATTTGCCAAGTGGTGCTCCATATTCCTATTTTGTCCAGGTCTTCTTGAAGAACATGACAATCATTTAGATTTCTTATCATCCCTATTATCTTAGCATTATCAGCAAACATGTTCATATAATTCTGTATACCAACTGGTAGATCAGTTATGTAGACAATAAACATTACCAGTGCAAGAACTGAACCCTGTGGTACTCCACTCATGACATTCCTCCAATCCGATTCATTGCCTCTGATTACAGCCCTCATTTTTCTGTCAGTCAGGAAATTTTTCATCCATTTTCGAAGCTTACCTGTCACCCCTCTAATATTTTCCAGTTTACAGAACAACCTCTTATGTGGAACTCTGTCGAAAGCCTTTTTTAGGTCCAGATAGATGCAGTCAACCCAACCATCTCTTTCCTTTAATATCTCTGTGGCTCGATCATAGAAACTGAGTAAATTCGATACACAGGATCTTCCAGATTGAAAACCATACTGTCTGTCTGATATTATATCATTTCTCTCCAGGTGTTCTACCCATTTAGTTTTGATTAGTTTTTCCAATACTTTCACTATTACACTTGTCAATGATACAGGTCTATAATTGAGGGGGTCTTCCCTGCTGCCACTTTTGTAGATTGGAACTATGTTAGCCTGTTTCCACACATCTGCTACGATTCCTGTACACAGGGATGCCTGAAAGATCAGGCATGCTGATCAGGCATGCAGCAAAGTGGAATGCTGAGCTCAGATGCACATTCTCTCAGAACCCATGGTGAAACGCCATCTGGGCCAGCTGCTTTGTTCTTACCGAGCTCTTTTAGCATATTTTCCACTTCATTTCTAGACACCTCTATCCGCTCTATGTTGTTCTCTGAAATTCTTATTGTGTCTGGTTCTCTGAAGATTTCATTTTGTACAAACACACTTTGGAACTTTTCATTTAATGTTTCACACATTTCCTTTTCATTTTCCGTGAATCTGTTTCCCATTTTCAACCTCTGGATATTATCCTTTACCTGCAATTTGTTGTTTATGAATTTGTAGAACAGGCCCGGTTCTGTTTTACATTTATCCGCTATCCCTTTTTCAAAATTTCTTTCTGCCTCTCTCCTTACTGCCGTATAGTTGTTTCTCGCATCTTTGTATCGCTGGTATGTTTGGGGGTTTGGCCTCTTCCTATACTGATTCCATTTTTATGTCTTTTGGTCTCTTGCCCTCTCACAATTTCTGTCGAACCAATCCTGTTTTCTGGCCCTGCATCTCTGTTTTGGTATGAATGTTTGTGTGCCTTCCTCGTATATTTTTAAAAATTTGGCATACATTTCATTTACTTCCCTGCCTAGCAACAATTCTGTCCAATTACACTCATTGAAAAAATTTCGAAGTTCCCCATAGTGTCCTCTCCTTAAATCGAGTTTATCAACTGTTTCAATGTCCCCATTTTCTTCTAGATGATATCTTAAAGCATAATCAATGTCTAACAGGACGTGATCACTCTTTCCCAAGGGAGGAAGGTACTGGATGTCAAATATCTCTTCTTCTTTCCTGGTGAATACTAGATCCAGTACTGATGGTACATCTCCTTCCCTCATTCTTGTGGCCTGCTTTATGTGTTGATACAAGAATGTCTCCAGAATGAGGTTCACAAATCTGCATGTCCAAAAGTCCTCCGTTCTTGCTTCATAGGCCTCCCAGTCTATTGCTTTAAAGTTGAAGTCCCTCAGTATCAACAGTCGTGATTTATCTTTATCTGCTTGTACAATAATATCTCTCATGACCATTATGAGGCCCTCTCGTTTAACATCCAGTTCTTCCTTTGTCCATGTGTTGCTTGCTGGTGGACTGTAGGCATTTACAATTATCAGCTTATCATCCTGATTCCAGACCTGCAATGCCATTATATCAATATCTCGAGGGTTTTCAAATATTAACTCTCTTACCTTCAGGTGTGTGTGTGTGTGTGTGTGTGTACACTATATATATATATATATATATATATATATATATATATATATATATATATATATATATATATATATATATAAATATATATATATATATATATATATATATATATATATATATATATATATATATATATATATATATATAAATATATATATATATATATATATATATATATATATATATATATATATATATATATATATATATATATAAATATATATATATATATATATATATATATATATATATATATATATATATATATATATATATATATATACATACAGTGGCACCTCGATTAACGAGTGGCACTATCTACGAGCATTTCGAGTAACGAGCAAGCCACTCGCAGAACATTTGTCTCTACTAACGAGCTTTTCCTTGATTAACAAGCGTTTCTGCTGGTTCTTGAACACCTTTTATGACAGTTTTGTTGTTGTTTCGCAAGACGAGTTTTCCACATGACGAGCTCGGTGCCGGAACGGATTAAACTCGTTAATCGAGGTGCCACTGTATATATATGTATATATATATATATATATCACTCCTTCTGAAGATGTATTAATATACGAAAGTACTTAAGAAAATTCCTGTTTCAATTTTCCTCCGTGGTCTGACACTGTCACATTTTTAATCACGTGTTTATTTTCATGATACACACACACACATACATACATATATATATATATATATATATATATATATATATATATATATATATATATATATATATATATATATATATATATATATATATATATATATATATGTTTTTCTTGCTGCTTCCGTTCCTGTTGCAGGGTCATTCAGTCCAGCTTCTGTGTTGGCCCGGGGTCTTTAAGTGTATTAGCTGATGACCAGACCACACACTAGAAGGTGAAGGGACGATGACGTTTCAGTCCGTCCTGGACCATTCTCGAGTCGATCTTGAGAATGGTCCAGGACAGACCAAAACGTCTTTGTCCCTTCACCTTCTAGTGTGTGGTCTGGTCAACATACTTTAGCCACGTTATTGTGACTCATCGCCTCCATGTGTATTAGCTGATTATTGATTGCTGGTCTAGATTTCTTGATATGCAGCGCTTCACAGATGTCTAATCTTGTATTGTCATTGTATCTATCAATTATTTTGGTGTTGCTCGTCAAAATATCCCTGGTGATCATCTCATTGTGTGTGCCGATCATATGTTCCTTGATGGAGCCCTGTTGTTTGTGCACTGTAAATCTCCTTTGGAGAGTTCATTTTTCAATTTCCTGCTTCAGTGAAGAAAAACATAAGCAATATCGAGAAGATTTGTGCCAGAATTATAAATCTAAAACTTTGTCATTTTCAATTAAATAAATAAATTATATATATATATATATATATATATATATATATATATATATATATATATATATATATATATATATATATATATATAATGTCGTACCTAGTAGCCAGAATGCACTTCTCAGCCTACTATGCAAAGCCCAATTTGCCTAATAAGCCAAGTTTTCATGAATTAATGTTTTTTCGACTACCTAACCTACCTAACCTAACCTAACTTTTTCAGCTACCTAACCTAACCTAACCTATAAAGATAGGTTAGGTTAGGTTAGAAAGGGTTGGTTAGGTTTGGTCATATATCTATATTAATTTTAACTCCAATAAAAAAAAATTGACCTCATACATGATGAAATGGGTAGCTTTATCATTTCATAAGAAAAAAATTAGAGAAAATATATTAATTCAGGAAAGCTTGGCTTATTAGGCAAATCGGGCCTTGCATAGTAGTCCGAGTACTGCGTTCTGGCTACTAGGTGCAACATATATATATATATATATATATATATATATATATATATATATATATATATATATATATATATATATATATATATATATATATATATATATATGTATGTCGTACCTAGTAGCCAGAACACACTTCTCAGTCTACTATGCAAGGCCCGATTTGCCTAATAAGCCAAGTTTTCCTGAATTAATATATTTTCTCTAATTTTTTTTCTTATGAAATGATAAACCTACCTATTTCATTATGTATGAGGTCAATTTTATTTTATTGGAGTTAAAATTAATGTAGATATATGACCGAACCTAACCAACCCTACCTAACCTAACCTAACCTATCTTTATAGGTTAGGTAGCCGAAAAAGTTAGGTTAGGTTAGGTTATGTAGGTTAGGTAGTCGAAAAACAATTAATTCTTGAAAACTTGGCTTATTAGGCAAATCGGGCCTTGCATAGTAGGCTGAGAAGTGCGTTCTGGCTACTAGGTACGACATACATATATATATATATATATATATATATATATATATATATATATATATATATATATATATATATATATATGACAGTGTCAGACCACGGAGGAAAATTGAAACAGGAATTTCCTTTACAGTCCTGTCTCATCACAATTAAAAACTTGTTGCGGTAGGTATCCCTCAGCCTTTACAAACTCTAAATTCTTCAATAAATATTTCAGTCGTTGGTTTGTCTGAGCTGGCAGCCTCCCCATGCCTCACAACACAATGAATACCACTTCTTTTTTCTAAATTTGTCAAACCATCCCCTGCTTGCCCTAAAGTCTTTAGTATCTGCACTTGTTCCAGGGGTTTTCTTTGCAAGGTCTTCGTGCACTACCCTGGCTTTCTCACAAATGATGGCCTCTGAAACACTATCACCTGCTAACTCCTTGTTGTGTATCCAAATTAATAACAACTTTTCAACATCCTCAAGTATTTGTGGTCTTTGTTTCATGATTGTTGATACGCCTTTTGCCACTTTAGCACTCATAATGTTCTTTTTCTTGGCAAGTACAGTGCATATTGTTGACATGGATTTGTTTTACTGCCTAGCTAGTTCAACAACACAAGTTCCATTTTCATGCTAATGAATGATCTCTTGTTTTTCCTCTATTGTCATTCTCACATGCAATTTCTTGCCTTGAAACTTACCACTGACTTTCTTTAGACCCATGGCGAGATATATAACAACAACTTTTATGCTCAAAATGGCCAAAAATCCAACAAAAAACAAGTCCTGTAAATTCTTTTGAAGAATTCAGGCAGAATAGTCACTGGGCATGAGGCACTGTTAAACTGAGGCGCGATCGCTGTGCCACCATGCGCTAGGTCGGCCATACGTGTATCAACAAACTCCTATCTCAATGCAAAGTTCGTATCCCGATTCAAATTTTCCGAACAAATCGGGCTCATAACCCGAAAAGTTCGTAAACAGGGACAGTCGTAACCCGAGGTACCACTGTACCAGTATTTAAAAGTTAGTTCACCTCTAATAACATTAGTATACTGCACTATATTAGCATAACATTTATTCATTTATGCAAAATGCCAGAAGATCTCAGTATGTTCTCCTCATACTTATTCTGAGAATTGTATTCCACACTATATTCTACATTCCTAACACCAAGGCTTTCACTGAACTTGCCAATTTCCTTCCCAGACTGACCCTTCTCGAGTTGTGATTGCACAAATTCTTCATGTGTCAATCACACACCACAAATATTTACAGTAATCAACCACTAACATTCACATTATTTTCAGATGATGAGTCACAATAATGTGGTTGAAGATATGATGACCAAACCACACACCAGAAGATGAAGAGACAACACCGTTTCAGTCCGTCCTGGGCCATTATCAAGTCATCAAGTTTCAGATGTTCTGGACCATTATCACAATTGACCTGATAAAGGTCCAGGACCAACTGAAGAGTCGTCGTCTCTTCATCTTCTGGTGTGTTGTTTAGTCTTCACATTATTTCACACACACAATCTCTTTCTCTCTCCATCACTATAACTTTACTTTTGTCCACATTCAATTTTATGTCTTCCCTCACATAAGGCAACAAAATATTAAACTTATAAACAAAACACTCTTTCACTCTACTAAAAGAACTATCATCTGCAGACAGAAAATTTGACAAACTCCAATTGCTTATACCTGTATTAGGAACTATACACTAGGTTTACATCCATCTTTAACTGTCTTACCTGGAACTCCTTTATCATTATACTGTATTAAATAACCAGTGTCACATCACATAACCCTGACATACACCTACATTAGTATCAAAATATTAATTACTACAGCATTAATTCCTACACGTGTACTGTTATCTACTGTGATGTGATATGGTACAGTGGCTGTACCAGGCAGATGGAATATGGCACACACACTTATTAATAATAATAAAAAAAATGCATTGGCCTTTGCAGTGTGGAAATTGCACAGGAGTGAAGGAATACTCAGGCAAAAAGTGATTACAATTTACTCTAATATCAAGATAAACAAATAACATATGAAAAACACAAAACCCCTGACTTGACACACTTGGCTAACACATAAAAGCAAAAATACACATATACAAACTTATGTTAACACAAAATAAGGGTGACACTAAGAACATTTACAGCGAACATTACAATCTGTACATGAAGTAGTTGGAGGAAAGCGTTGCATTGAAGCCATAATATGTAAATCCTGAGCACCTGAGAGAGACTGACAAGCTGACCAGGGTCAGCTTTTTTATACCCCTGGCAGTGACGTCACATCCTTTGTCAAGGTGGGCTGTAATGAGTCGCCGGAAGCACAACAGGCAATTTTCATAGATGTAGTCGTCAGCCGGCAGGTCACCTGGCTGCAGTTGCAATGAACTCTTGGGCTAGGTGGTGGGTGTCCTGGTAGGGTTATCTAGACATTCATCTGGAACTTGACTGAACTCCTTACTGGATGTTTTATGAAGTGCAGTAGAGTGGTGAATAACCTAACAATGACGAAAGTAAGAGTGAAGAGGCAGTTTTCCCAGCAATGCTGGGGAATTATGTGACACCTGCTTATAAATCTTTTTGGTGCATTTAACTTTATACATTTATCTGAATTTACCTGAGAGCCACCATCTATTTAGTGGTCACAATTGGGACAGGAAGCTGGCAGGTTACCAAAGGTTCCCAATTTTTCCCAAGAAATTTTTCTTGGGAACCACCTTGTCTGAATGCGGTCATTGGCTCTTTGGGGCTGGTAATTTCAGGTGACTCGTTTGCTGTGTTCTCGGGGTTTGGCTCTCCTGGCGATTCACGTTCAGGGGGTACCTGGTTGATACCTGGTTGATGGGGTTCTGGGAGTTCTTCTACTCCCCAAGCCCGGCCCAAGGCCAGGCTCGACTTGTGAGAGTCTGGTCCACCAGGCTGTTGCTTGGAGCGGCCCGCAGGGCCACGTACCCACCACAGCCCGGCTGATCCGGAACTTCTCTTAGAAAACCATCCAGTTTTCTCTTGAAGATGTCCACGGTTGTTCCGGCAATATTTCTTATAGTCGCTGATCTCGATCGATCAGTCAATCTCTCAGTACCTTGATAGTCGATCTCTTGGTGTCAAACGTCCTGGTGGATGGCCTGTCTCGGTTCATTCTCCTATCCATGGAATGGAGGGTCGACACAGACTCATTCAGTTGGTTCTGTAGACATACAGGCACCTAGAGGTGGACCTCTTTACATCGACTTGGTCGAGGCGTTTTCCAGTGTATGTGGCGCCCTTCCCAGACTGTGAGGCCATCGGGGTCGATGCCTTTCGGCTGGACTGGTCGAGTTGGGGTTACCTGTACCTCTTTCCACCGGTTCGGTTGTTGCTCCGGGTCCTGGTTAGCTTAGAGAGACTTACCAGGGATGAGTAGTCCTGTTGGCTCTTTGGTGGCCGGCCCAGCCGTTTCTGGAGCTTCTTGCCATTTCTGGAGCTTTTTGCTTGATGTCCAAACCCGAGTGTCTTCCTGCGACTCCGCCTCTTTCAGCAGATCGGTCCATTCTGGTACATGGCTGGTTCGATCTTCTCTACTTCTCGCATCTGGCCTTTTTGATGCGGGTTTTTCACCACTTGTATAGTGATCAGGTGGCTTAGTTGGTGTCCCACCTGCAAGTTTCGTCTTGATGGTAGTATGAAATTTCCTGTTTTTTTTTTTGGCACTTGTCTCTTCGTAGGTTGTCTTTGATTTCTGGTCGGTTTTGTCCTTTCTCTCTCGGTTGTTTCAGGACCGTCTTCTTATGCCAGATATTGTCGCCTCATTTCAGGTGGCACTGGCAGAGCTGCTGCAGCTTGCATGTGGGGTGGATTTCACTTCTGCTCCGTTCTGCAAGCTTTCTCGGGCATTGTTTTCACCTCTGGCCTGCTCATGCGCCCCTGAGCTGTCCTGGTCGTTGCACCGGGTACTCTCTTCTCCCATCTCCTCGGTTTGGGGTGGCCCCCTCGGTTTAGGACTGTTTTTCTATGGCTCTTTTTCTTGTTGGCATTGGCCTCTGGGGGTCGAGTCGGAAAGTTTCGTGCTCTCCTCCAGCGCAGGGGTTTCTGCTCTTTCAGTCCTTTGTTTGCAGCCGTCTCCTTCTTTTCTGGCGAAGAATGAGTCTGCTGCTTTCTGGAGGGGTCCTTGAATTGTTGATGCTTGGTTGGTTTGGCCAGGGGTGCATCATGTTGTGTGTCCGTTTGTGGCTCTTCGCCATTATTTGTGTGTTACGGCCTCGGTGGCAGAGGACGTGCTTTGGGTTGACCCAGTTTCCCCATTTTCGCTATTTCAGGGTGTGGGTCTCCCAGGTTGTCCACAAGATTATTCGGTCAAGCCAGCCTGCAGTCTTTCCCCGTGCCCACGCCGTTTGTAAGTTCAGCATTCGGCTGCTGCTTTGGTAATGTCCTGGCCTACCTTTTGGGCACGGGACTATTGGAGGTTGAACAGGGTCCTGGCCGCATGTTACCTTTTTTTTTTTTTTTTTTTTTTTTTTTTTTTGAGATATATACAAGAGTTGTTACATTCTTGTACAGCCACTAGTACGCGTAGCGTTTCGGGCAAGTCCTTAATCCTATGGTCCCTGGAATACGATCCCCTGCCGCGAAGAATCGTTTTTTCATCCAAGTACACATTTTACTGTTGCGTTAAACAGAGGCTACAGTTATGGAATTGCGCCCAGTAAATCCTCCCCGGCCAGGATACGAACCCATGACATAGCGCTCGCGGAACGCCAGGCGAGTGTCTTACCACTACACCACGGAGACCTTGTTAATGTTCCTAGTCCTTCTCGGACGTGTATAGCCTTGGGTCGCAGGTTGCAACCTGTTGTCTCGACTTCGAGTTGAGGAGCAAGTGACGACCGCCTCCCGGGTGAGTCCCTTTTCTTCTTATCTTTGGTTAGGTAGTTCTGGGGAGCTGAAGGGGCTCTCCACAGAAAACCAGCGTTATATGTAATGAAACGCCATTTTCTGGGTGAGACCCGGAGGATCCTCGGCATCCCTCCCTCTGGTCAGCGTTTTTTCGCATTTTTGACAATCAGCCATGGATGCAATGTGGTTGTAATGACATCATGTTTGTTTCCTTATTTTTGATTGGGGAGTTCTGTTTGCTAGTTCAGCTTTCGGTTTACAATTTTTGACCAGCAGTAGTTTGTTTTGAGATTTCTACCTTTTTGGGTGCCTGACCTGGTAGATGGCAGACAAAGACTGCTTCCAATTACACAGGGGTGACTTTAGGCCATTGCTCCTCATGCCTCTCTTGAAGGGGCCAGGTTCTGGCTCTGGTCCCCGGTAGGCTTAGAACTCCTTCGATTGAGTGTTGCCACGGTCTAATATCATCAGCCCGGTATAGCTCTGGGGAGCCTCCGGGTCTCAATCAGAAAATGACGTTTCATTACATTCAAAGCTGGATTTTTGTCATATACATCAATGACATAGATGAGAATATTACAAACCATATCATCAAATTTGCAGATGACAAAGATATATCATAAAGTGGGAAATAATAATGATATTGGAGCCCTACAAAGAGATCTACATGAACTCTACAAATGCATGGTCAGAAGACTAGCAAATGCTTTTTAATATTGACAAATGCAAGACCTTGCAAGTGGGGCATAGCAACCCACACTACAACTACAAAGTTAATAACATTCCATTACAACAGTTTGATGAAGAAAAGGACCTTGGATTCAAAATCCACCACTCACTGAAAATTGCCCAATAGGTTGGAGCAGCAGTCAAAGAACCTAACAAACCCCTTGGAATAATCAAGCATACCTTTGACTTTAAGGGGGCGGTAAACGCGATTTAAAATTTTGTTTAATGTCAACCAAACTTTTTTTACTAGTTGTATATAAGAAGGGCTGCAACTGTTCTACATTTCAGTATCGCACCCCAAATAGAAAGTGAGATATGATTTATTTTTTCAAACAAAATTTACACATTTTCAATATCCTACTTCCACCACAATATTCAAATGACATAATTTCTATGACACTCATATATCATATTAGCATATAATAAAGGATTTTTATAAAAAGGATTATCCAAAATATGTTTAGATTTACTAATACAAGTAGTCAAAGTTCTCCCCCAAAATATATGCCAATATTTCATGTTTGCAAATATTTATAAAATCAATAAATGAACTTAGGAATGAAGTGTTTCATAAATGTTGTAGAGACATCAACTCTACATATAAGATGTAAATTTCATGTAAATTGAAAAAAAAATGAAAGAGGAGATGCAATTTTATGTTACTTGAAAATAAATAAGATCAAACACTCTGCCACCTGTGGTTGAAGTTAACTTCAACCAATATCCTCCAAAATTTGCATCTTTACAGATAGGCATACGTTCTGTAAGATGTATAAGTTTCATGCAAATCAGCTGATAAAAAATATGAAAACAAAATTGAAAAAAAAAAATCAAATATTTTTTTTAATATTTTTTGGCATAAAAGTAAATACTAAAATACTTTATTATATGCTATTGTGATAGCTTAGAGTCATAGACATGATTTTAGTTGACACTTTTGTTTGATGTTAATTTTTGACCATTTTGTAAAATTTTTGACACATAATTTAATATTGTTTTTCTCCCTTCCTATTTATGCTACGATGCTGAGACTTGGGCCAGTTGAACCAAATTTTATATACAACTAGTCAAAAAAGTTTAATTGAAATCGAACCAGTTTTCATTTATCGCATTTTTCCGTAATACCGTAACCACCGGTAAATAACCACCGTGCTGCGCCGAGTTTATTGTGAAATTTCCCCGATGCACATGAAATAAAGTGTTCCAAAAAAATTCTTTTTTCTTCATAAAATGATAAATTCCCTTCCCTGAACATGTCTATGTAAAAATAAATACTGTACCAAATTCCACTTACTTTGGCTGTGGGGACGTGGACAAGGTGCGCTGTGACGTCATCAGGGCGTGGTCGCCCGTGGGTGAATCGCCCAGACACGGTCGCGTAGGCCATTCAAGCACCGGGTGTTGCCACAAATATATTTTCAATTATTTATTTTATGTATTTCCAAAGCGGTTTTATTTGTTTTTTTATCATATGATGCATATTTGTGTCCTTTACAATATGTATACAGTAGAACATTCATAATGTTCCCTGGAACTGTGATACATGTGTCAGTAATGTGTCCACAATAAATGTTTATTGTCGCAATATTACCTGTTAAAAATTCACTAAAATTACATTATGTACAGTTTCACACACTATTTACACAGTAACACTGTATTACACACTCAGTACATCGGAAGTGAGTAATAATCAACGAAATAGCCCATGGTACACCGCACGACTTCGCTCTCAGTGCACCAGGTACAGATAAATTTTCGCATCCTGTTTCTTCATTTTGTGTGCTTGCAAATAACGCACTCACATACACCCTTGGCTTTAGTACTTGTAGGTTGTATGTAGCCAAGCTTGTAAAGCATAAGGTAGTATTGAAAAGATTATAGGAAAAGATCAATTTATAAGGTAGTCATGAAAAGAACGCTTTGGTTCCATGGTCCCACGCTATGATCCCACAGAGGAAGAGATTCAGCTTATCTCAAGAGTGTCCGTCAGTCAGAAAGAAATAGAGCTAGCCTCAAAGAGTGTCCGTTAGTTAGGAAGAGATTCAGGTACTCTTGAAAATATCTATGGAAAACACCACCATGGAAGCCGCTAACACTGTTCATCTATGCAATTTGTATCAGATGCATCATCACTGAACGCAGAAAACGATTCATCTATGTATCATCTAAATAAATTGTAGATAGCATAGGATTGCAAGGGTGACGCTCAGAGCCACAACTGGATACTCTTGCTGTATCATCTCATAGGTGCTGTATCACTTGCATCCGACCTTTGTGTTAGGTCCTTATTGTGCCTAGCTTCACCAATATTATGACCCTTATGTTCTTCAAACAATAAGGTTTGAATTTCACCAACAGAGCGTTGTCGGACAGGTTATTGGGAGCCAGAGGCGCGTGCACCACCCATGGTTGCTCATTCAGTACTAACCCAGCCAGAAGCCCTAAGGCATTCTGGGAATTTTTTCCAAGATGGCTGCCTCTCACTGGAGGTCCTAAGAGTCCATTTCATACACAACCAACCTCGTACACATTTAGAATTGGTACCGAAAAATCAAGAAGAGTTTTCTCGGTTGGCGCAGTTTCCAGCCGACCGAGAATACTCGGTTGGCGCAGTTAAGTGGTTAAGGAAAGAACGGTGGTGATTCAATTGTATAAATCTCTCATGCAATTTGGATTACTTGGATCCCTTGGATTACTGTATTCACTCATGGAGACCCCATCTTCAGAAGGGCATAGCTGCTCTGAAGAAAGTGTAACACCGGGCAACAAAAATTATTCCAAAGCTAAGTCATCTCTCATATCAGGAACGGTTGAGGGGCCACAGGGCTAAAAACATTGCAAATCAGGCATGACAGGGCAGACCTCATTGAAATTTTTAAAATACTGAACAATTTGGTGGATGTTGATCCAGAAAATATCTTCAAGCTCAGCAAGCCACAATGTAGGACTGAGAACAGGAGATACTTTTTCACCCACAGGGTTATAAACTTATGGAACTGCCTACGTGCCAAAGCCATAAATGCCGAGATTGTTGAATTTCAAAATCCAACTGGAAAAAGATTATCAAAGCAATGTGGGGACCTTCAACAAGCTGCCAGCTTCCTGTCCTCGTCGAGGCCACTAGTGTTAGTGGCCCTCAGATATATTCAGGTAAATATAAATAAAAACTTAAATAAATGTATAAATACATTACACATAGAAATCACAATAGCTTGGTATATCAAATGAATAAATCCACAAGGGCTGTGATGGATTTATTTCAAACCCTCATCACGACCCTTGTGGATTTATTCATATAAATACATAAATATTAAAGCCTTACAAAGTGATCTACATGAACTACACAAATGGTCAGAAGACTGGCAAATGATTTTTAATATACAAACAATGCAACACTTTGCATGTTGGGCATAACAACCCATGTCACAACTACCAAATTAATAACATTACCTTGCAGCAGATTGATGTAGAAAAGGACCTTGGAGTCAAAATTCACCATTCATTGAAAGTTGCATAACAGATAGCAGCAGCAGTAAACAAATTAACCAAACCCTTGGAATAATCAAGCATACCTTTGACTTTAAGGAAAAGAAGGTTGTAGTGATTCAACTGTATAAATCTTTGTTCTGCCCCCACTTGGATTATGGTGGTATCCAAGCTCGGAGCCTCATCTTCATAAAGACACAGCTTCTTTGGAGAAAGTGTAACACCAGGTGACAAAAATCATTCCAGAACTAAGTCAACTCTCATACCAGGAATGACTGATGGCCTCAGGGCAATCAGCATTGTAAATCAGGCATGACAGGCCAGAACTCACCGAAGCCTTTAAAATATTGAACAATTTGGAAAATGTTGATCCAGACAATTTCTCTAAAAGGTCAAATGTAACACAAACAAGGAGTAATGGTTTCAAGCTCAACAAGCCACACTGCAGGACTGAAAACAGGATATGATTTTTCACCCACAGGGTTATAAACCTATGGAACTGCCTACCCCCAAAGCTGTAAATGGCAAAGCTCTGTTAAATTTTAAAATCCAGCTGGAAAAAAATTATCAGGGGCAAATGGGGAGATCTTTGACAAGCCACCTGCTTCCTGTCCTCGTCGAGACCACTAGAGTGTTAGTGGTCCTCAGGTAAATTTACTTGAATAAATATGTTCCTTCACAGTATCTTCAAGATTAATATCAACTCTCCTTTTGTACTCATCAACCAAATCTATTTCACTCAATATCTCTTTTATTATTTTATTAGAAGGGATATGAGGATATGGATTTAGGATAGGACAGGAGGAAAGGAATAGTGGCCAACCACTTGGATGGTTGGGGATTGAATGCCAACCTGCTAGGAGCGAGACTGTCACTCTACCGTCTAGTCCAAGAGGTTGGACTGGACGGTAGGAGAGAAGAAACAGAGAGGATATGACCACAACATACAAGATAATAATAATAGTAATTCATTCATTATGTCGGGGGACACACAGCAAGAGTGTATTCATACACGTTAGGCTTATATCGAGGTCCCCCCCACAAGGGTCGAATTACTGACCCTCCCCAGGATGCAACTCCACAACAAGCTGACTAACTCCTGGTTACCTACTAACTGCTAGGTGGACAGGGGCATTAGGTGGTAGGAAATGCACCCAACCATTTTTGTCTCGCCCGGGATTCAAACCTGGAATTCTCGATTGAGTCGAGAACGAACCCAACTGTACTACCGCGACCCTGAAACGAACTTTCGTTCGAGGAATCTCTTAAGCCACAGACATTGTCAGTTACCTCTAGGATGCGATCACCACCGGTTGTTTCAGTTGCAGTGTTTTTTCCTACTTTACCCTTCAGATCACTCATTATAATTATTCAATAACTTCCAGGTAATATAACAATCTCATTCTTTAAGCTACCTCCCAAAAACTCTCTCTTACTCTCACTTTTTCAAACCCGAATTTCACACACAAACACCTTGAACTTCAATAGAAAAAATATTAATTGCCTCTTATCACTCTTATAATAATAATAATAATAATATTTTTCAGGTGAAAATACATACATACAAAATGAGTTACAAACACAATGTTGGTTTTCTAGATAGAGCTAGTACAGTATATACTATGCCTAAAGCCACTACAGTAATACGCACAGCGTTTCGGACAAGATGTGGAAACACTTAAAACCCAAGACTTCAAAATAATTGAGATCAAAAGCATGAATTGAACTGAAATAGGAAAAAAAGAATGACTTGATTCATTAACAATCATGTCTCTGCCATACTTCTCAAACATTATGTAACAAATTTGTATTCTGTTTTGTCCCCTGGAAAATAATAATTTACCTGAGGGCCACTAACATTAGTGGCCTCGACGAGGACAGGAAGGCAGAGGCTTGTCAAAGGTCCCCCAAATAATAGCTATTATTACCCCCTCAAACTTTGCTTTGACCTTTGACAAGACAGCTTAATTGATTGTCAGAAGCCAGATAACCAGAGTGTATTCATACATGTTAGGCTTAGATCAACCCTTCCCCCCCCCTTGTTGAATTACTGAGTACCTACTTACTGCTAGGTGGACAGGGATATTAAGTGATAGGAAATACGCTCAACCATTTCTGTTCCATCCGGGGTTCAAACCCAAAATTCTCGATTATGCAACCCGTCCTCAGACCAAGTCTATTCCATCCAGCGATTGACCCCAAAGATGCATTCATAAATTTGAACATGCTGTTCATTAAAAACAGGAATTTTCTCAAATACAAATTAATATTATTATATATTAGCATATTGTGCATACTGTATTTAGGCATTGGTTAGGTTAGGTGAGGTGTTTAGGTTCTGCAAACGGTTATTTGTATTTGTAGTACATGGGTATTTACAGCATTTTAGTTCAAACAAAAGTCGTCAGTGAGGCACTTGTTCCGAAAGTGTTCGGATGTCAGCAGTTGTGAGTCGTGTGTAAACCATTTTTCATTCATAAACAGGGGGTTTGGTGGGTGCATGGAATGGACTTTGGCCTTTGTCTATGAAGACGCCTTGGAAGGAAATGTGTTGAACTCAGTTTCACTCTCTCCACAAATGGAGAGAATGGAACGGGGCTGGATGCTGTGCTGGCGCCGGACGCGATGTTGGGGTCGGGTGTGGTATCGGCGCCTGAACTGGGCAAGATATTGGCGCCAGGGATTTTGAGACAAACAAAACAAGGACCTAAAATCTGCCGATATTATAAATGGGGTATCTGTAAGCTTGGGATATCGGGGAGAACAAATGGACTATGTAAATATGATCATCCCAGAAAGTGCAGTACCCTTCTTAGTACAGGTAAATGTACCAAAAGCTGTGATCTCTTTCACCCAGAACTGTGCAAGAACTCTTTAAATAAGAATGAATGTTTCAACACACAATGTCCAGCTTTTTATATAAAAGGTACCAAGCGAATAAGACCGACAAACCATCTGGATGAAAGCAGCCACAACACTATTTACCAGGATGATTTTTTAGCAAGATGAGGAGGAGAAGAATGGCTAAAAAGGTCCAGACTCTACCACCAACTCGGTCAAATGCTAGAGAGGACACAAACACAGTGGCCTCCTTACCATGGTGATATGATAAGAGGTGATATGATCACTACATACAAAATAGTAACAGTAATTGATAAAATTGATAAGGAAGATTTCCTGAGACCTGGAACTTTAAGAACAAGAGGTCATAGATTTAAACTGGCTAAACACAGATGCCGAAGAAATATAAGAAAATTCACTTTCGCAAACAGAGTGGTAGACGGTTGGAACAAGTTAGGTGAGAAGGTGGTGGAGGCCAAGGCCGTCAGTAGTTTCAAAGCGTTATATGACAAAGAGTGCTGGGAAGACAGGACACCACGAGCGTAGCTCTAATCCTGTAACTACACTTAGGAAATTACACTTAGGAAATTACCAGAGCCTCAGATATTAACACCAAGTAAAGCATTCAGCACTTCCACAAACATAACATCATTTTTATTTGCCAACATTCAGGGTATAAAAACACGCAAATGTAACGAAGTGCACTTTATAGATGGCCTCTTACATGAGACAAATACAGTGTTTGCAGCCCTAATGGAAACTCACACCAAGGACTACCATGGGGAATAAACCTTCAAACCAGTCCCAATTCCCGATGGAGGAGATTTCAGCAAATTCAACTTCAATAATAAACAGATAAACTGGGAACAAATAAACCAAGACTTCACAGAAATAAGCTGGGAAGAACAGATAGAAAATGCAAACCTGAACCAGTGCCTGGAAAAAATAAGCTCAGTAGCACTAGAAATATGTTCAAACCGCATACCCCTAAGAAAAAAAAGAGGAAGAGATGCAGATTGGAACGGGAACGTCATTCCCTTTGAAGGCGAAGAAAACGAATCGCGGAACAACTTAAGAGTCACACCCGTATCTCAAGAACGGCGAAGAAGGTTAGGTAGAGAAATAGAAACAATTGAACTAAAGCTACAAGAATCATACAAAACCCAGGAGAAACAAAGAGAGCAAAAGGCCATCAGTGAAATAGAGAGAAATCCAAAATATTTTTTCTCCTATGCAAAATCAAGATCAAAAACCACATCTAGTATCGGGCCCCTGCGAAAGGGAGATGGAACTTTCACTTATGACAACAAAGAAATGAGCGAAATACTGAGGAATCGGTATTTATTTATTTATTTATTTATTTATTTATTTATTTATTTATTTATATACAAGAAGGTACTGTACATTGGGTTTGTGAGAATACATAGCATAGTATTTACAATCTTGTAAAGCCACTAGTATGCGCAGTGTTTCGGGCAGGTCCTTAATCTAACAGATAATTTTAAGTAGGTAAATTCTTGCAGAATTAATAAAATGATAACAAATACATTGCAAGAAGAAAAATGAGATGAGAGAGATTAGTAAGTACTGTATATTAAAGCACATTGGTATATTAAAGCTCTGATTGATTACATTGACAGCTTGATTGGTAATTTAAACAAGATTAATATGTCTATTAATCTTGTACATACAGCAGATTGATAGCACATATAAGAAGACAGCAATGATCACAATGGTAAAGATGTTCGGATTGGGTACATAAAGATTGGGAGATTGGGTAGCAATAGATACAGTGCAATTATAAAGCAAAAGGTAAAAAACTATGAAGATGAAATTAGGTACTTTTTAGTATTGTTTTTGAATGACGCAAAAGTTGGACAGCTTTTCAATTCAATAGGGAGTGAGTTCCATAGACTGGGTCCCTTTATTTGCATAGTGTTTACACAGATTAAGTTTGACTCTGGGGATATCAAAAAGATATTTATTTCTGGTGTGGTGATAATGGGTCCTATTACATCTGTCCAGGGAGAGTTTCAGAGCAGGATTTGCATTTAAGAACAGGGTTTTGTAAATGTACTTGACACAAGAGAATTTGTGGAGTGAGATTATGTTTAGCATGTTTAGGGAGTTAAACAAGGGGGCTGAGTGTTGTCTGAAAGCAGAATTTGTTATTATTCTGATAGCAGATTTTTGCTGGGTGATGATGGACTTGAGGTGGTTTGCAGTGGTTGAACCCCATGCACAGATACCATAATTAAGATAGGGATAGATTAGTGCATAATATAGAGAGATGAGAGCTGAGTTAGGTACATAATATCTGATTTTGGAGAGTATACCAACTGTTTTAGAGACTTTCTTAGTTATGTGTTGTATGTGGGTGCTGAAGTTAAGGCTCTTGTCTAGGAATAGGCCAAGAAACTTTCCATCATTTTTATTGCTAATGTTTACATTGTCTATCTGAAGCTGAATTGCATTTGTAGATTTGCTTCCAAATAAGATGTAGTAGGTCTTTTCTATGTTAAGTGTTAGTTTGTTGGTTGACATCCACAAATGGACTTTTTTTAGTTCATTATTAACAACATTATTTAGTGTATGTGGGTTGGGGTTAAGAGTAGATGAGGGTAGTATCATCAGCAAACAAAATAGGTTTCAGAATGTTAGAGACATTAGGCAGATCATTGATGTATATAAGAAATAGGAGAGGTCCCAAGATGCTGCCCTGTGGCACTCCAATAGTTATTGGTAGAGTGGGAGAGGTTATATTATTGATGGCTACACATTGGTGTCTATCGCTAAGATAGGATTGAATATAGTCCAGTGCATGGCCTCGGATTCCATAATGATGGAGTTTACATAAGAGGTAATTGTGATTAACAATATCAAAGGCCTTTCTCAGGTCAATGAAGAGTCCAATCAGAAACTCATTTTTGTCAAGGGCTGAGTAAATTATATCAAGGAGACTAATAATTGCATTGTTGGTACTCTTTTGGGAGCAGAAGCCAAACTGACAGGGGCTAAGAATGTCGAATTTTATGAGATAGGAATAGAGCTGTTTGTAGATAATTTTTTCAAATATTTTTGATAGTATGGGTAGGTTTGATATTGGTCTATAATTGTTTATGTTTGCCAGATTACCTCCTTTATGAATTGGCGTTACTCTTGCTTTTTTAAGGATATCAGGGAAGGTATGACACTCAAGGGATTTGTTGAACAGCAGAGCTATAGTACGACTCTGTTTTCAGCGAGCCACTAAACACACTGAAAATTGATAACCCAAATGAATTTTTCATGGATATGATACCAACATCAAATCATATATCAGATGTCACCCTATCCCCACTGGATTTTGAAGAAGCCATAAATAGTATGCCTATGCACTCTGCACCAGACCCTGACTCTTGGAACTCCATATTCATCTAGAACTGTAAAAAAATGATATCGTAGGCTCTTCACATTCTTTGGAGACAAAGCTTAGATACTGGTGTTATCCCTGACATATTAAAACAGCAGATAGCACTGCTCCATAAAGGAAGAAATAAGGCAGAGGCAAAAAATTACAGACCGATAGCACTAACATCGCACATCATAAAAATCTTTGAGAGAGTTCTAAGAAGTAAGATCACAAAATACATGGAATCACAGCATCTCCATAACCCCGGACAACATGGTTTCAGAACAGGGCGCTCTTGCCTATCACAGTTGCTGAACTACTATGACATGGCACTAGATGCCATGGAAGACAAACAAAATGCTGATGTAATTTACACAGATTTTGCAAAAGCTTTTGACAAATGTGACCATGGTGTTATTGCACATAAAATGCGTTCAAAAGGAATTACCGGAAAAATAGGCCGATGGATCTACAATTTCCTGGCTAATAGAACCCAATGTATAATAGTCAACAAAACAAAATCCGGACCATCAACCGTAAAGAGCTCAGTTCCCCAGGGTACTGTGCTTGCTCCAGTACTTTTTCTTATCCTCATATCGGACATAGACAAGGACACAACCTATAGTACTGTATCCTCCTTTGCAGATGACACTAGGATTTTCATGAGAGTAGACAACATAGAGGACATGGCAAACCTCCAATCAGATGTCAATCAGGTCTTTCTATGGGCTACAGAAAATAACATGGTGTTTAACGAAGACAAGTTTCAGCTCATGCGCTACGGAAAAAATGACAATATAAAAACGGAAACCACATACAAAACTCAGTCAAATCGTAACATAGAACGGAAAGGCAATGTAAAGGATTTGGTGTACTGATGTTGGAAGACCTTACATTTAAAGAACACAATAAAGTAGCCTTCACAACTGCAAGAAAAATGACAGGTTGGATAACAAGAACCTTTCACACTAGAGATGCTATACCGATGATGATAATTTTCAAGACGCTAGTGCTCTCTAGAGTGGAATACTGCTGCACATTGACAGCCTCTTTCAAAGCTGGAGAAATTGCTGACCTGGAGAGCGTGCAGAGATCTTTTACTGCTAGAATCCACTCAGTAAAACATCTAAACTATTGGGATGGATTAAAGCGCCTAAATCTGTATTCTCTTGAGCGCAGGCGGGAGAGATACATAATAATTTACACATGGAAAATAGTAGAGGGGCTGGTCCCAAACCTGCACACAGAAATAACATCACATGAGACCAGAAGGCATGGCAGGATGTGCAGAATACCCCTGTTGAAGAGCAGAGGTGCAACAGATACTCTGAGAGAAAACTCTATCAACGTCAGAGGCCCGAGACTGTTCAACACGCTTCCGCTACACATAAGGGGCATAACTGACCGACCTCTCGTAGTGTTCAAGAGAGAACTTGACAAACACCTCCAAAGGATACCTGATCATCCAGGCTGTGACTCATACGTCAGGCTGCGAGAAGCTGCATCCAACAGCCTGGTTGACCAGTCCAGCAACCAGGAGGCCTGGTCGACGACCGGGTCGTGGGGTCGCTAAGTCCCGGAATCACCTCAAGGTAACCTCAAGGTAACAAAGAAGACAAAAGCATATTCTTATCACAACTGGGGAGAAAATGAAGAACTACAAATTACCTTGTTCCTAAATGCAAATCCTGATCTGAAACTCTTTGTTGACACTTGTAATAGAACCCATAATCACCACACCAGAAATAAATATATCTTTAATGTCCCCAGAGTCAAACCAAATTTGTGTGTTTACTCTATGCAAATCAAGGGACCTAGTCTATGGAACTCACTCCCCTAACGAATTAAAAAGCTGTCTAACCTACACCTTATTCAAAAGTATGTAAAACCGAAAAGTACCTAATTTCATCCTCATAGTTTCCTACCTAGTGCTTCAAACTCGCACCATATTTTGTGCTACTCACTCCCCAAAAATATGTACCTAAACCACACAACCTCACCATTGTATTCACTGCTATCATCTTATATCATGGTTGTTATGTTGAACACAAATTTGATTACAATGTACTTAGAAATAATCCTCAAATTATGCTACAATGTACCTGTTGATAATCCTCAAACTTTACTATAATGTACCTACTAATTTTCTTCAAATTTTCTTACAATGTATCTGTTAACATTTTTAAATTTTGCTACAAATTACCTACTTAATGTTATGTTAGATTAAGGACCTGCCTGAAATGCTTTGCATGTTAGTGGCTTTACAAGAATGTAAAAACATCAATGCAATGTGCTCTCATAAACCCAATGTACCTTCTTGTATATAAATAAATAAATAAATAAATATATAAATAAATTAATGGTGAAATACTTGAATGGGTTGGCCAATATTGGTACCTTGGCGTCACTGTCGGCTCTAACAAGGGGAAGAAAGAGGAGCTCAACCAACTCATAGGAATATGTAAAAGTTGACTCAGGGCATTGAAAGCCATGACTTGGAATGGGCATTGGGCCTTTATTGCCATACTTAAAATGATGAACACAGCCTATGTGTGCTCCGTCATAGACTATGCTGCATCAGTTTTGTGCACTTATTCCCAAAGCGATATGAAAAATCTTGAAAGCATACAAAATGAAGTCATGACAATCATTCTTGGAGTCCCAAGAAATGCTAAAACATTTAATCTAGGAAAGGAGTTGTCCCTCTCCAGTGTCAAAAGGAGAATTGAGGAACTGAAAGCTAAGCTTGCAATTAAGATAGCCAGCGATCCCCATTACAATGATATTGCCAAGAAAAAACTTTGCTTCTTACAGGAGGAAACAGGAGAAGCAAAAAGTGGCATCACAGATCAGTCTATTACCTCAAAGAACATCACCTGTTTGAGTAAGCCTGTGAGCTCATGCCTGTAGAGAAGTTACCTCCCTGGGAGTTTGACCCATGCAGGATTATTATCAATGAAATGACAACGAAAAAGTCCAACATGATACCACAAGAAATGAGGTATAAGTATCTTGAGAAAATTTATAAAGAAGTTGGAAATTAATTAGATCAACTCTACACTGATGGGTCATTTAATAATGTCAATGGCAGGGCTGATGCATCATACACTAATTAGGAATAATGCCTTTCAACACGAAAATGAAGAAAAAGCACGTACTGTATTGAGAACTATGTCTCTTCAACGCAAGCAGTGCTAACTGCCATTGTTATGGCGTTAAGATTCCTTGAGCGAAACACTAACGGTGCAGTGATCTGCACTGATTCAACAGCAGCACTACAAAGCCTTAGTAAAAATCAGGCAGAAAATCCTGCGATAGTCGCTGAAATCAAGAAAGCTATGAGAGTACTAACCAATCTGGGAAGAGTCGTTAAATTTCTATGGATCCCTTCTCATGTTGGAATCTGTGAAAATGAACAAGCAGATGTGCTGGCTGCTGAAGGAGACCATATTGAATACTTCATACCCAAGACTCTTCTACAAATTAGACGTATTATCAGGTAATATCACCGTGACAAGGTAACTGAGGAACACATCAGTGAATCTGTATGCTGGTACAATATGGTTACAGCTGGCAATCCCAATCATTATGGACGAAGAGAAGGTGGCTGTGGGAGGGAATCAGTAATAGCAAGAATCGGCCTTGGATACAAATATCCATGGAGATTCAGGATGGAAACAATAAACAGTTGAGCAGCGGAGTTGCAGAATGTGTGGTGAAAGTGATGGACACTGCCTTGACCACTACCTGAGAGTGTGAACATCTAAGAGGCATTAGAAATATGTGTAGAATAATGAACCCCACATTGTTAGAGTCAGGAAAATCCCATTTGTCAAATATAGATAAAGTACTGTACAGTCAAATATACAATTACGGAAATCTTCCTAAAATCTTCCTAAATCTTCCTAAAATCTTTTAAAAAATTCCTCCATTTTGCAACTGCAAGATAACGCAAGATTTTAAGGGGCGAGAAATGTTAATCTTCTTGTTTGAGAAGCTGTTCACTTGAGACAGTTAAGCAAGTCCCAGCTGTGTCTGGGTACAAGTGACAAGATGAACAACCTAGCGGGTTTTCTTTCTATTGGGGGGCGGGGTGTTGTACATGCTGCTATGGCAGTTCACTCACAGGTTGAGTGGCGCTGCCTAATAAACTCGCCCCTTGGGGCAAAATTAAAATACAAAATTAACAGAGTCCAGTAACTTTTGCTGGTCTTGTTCATCCTGGGAGATAGATTGTTGGGTGGTTATAATACTGATTGCACATTCATTTTTCTACCGCTTCCTCTTGTTTTTTGATGGAATCATTGGTTTTCAGATGCGCAATTTCCTCACAGAAACAGTTTATTTAAAGCTGTAGTTGTTGGTTCGGTTGACTGGCTTTAACCTCCTCACAGAGAAGGGTTATTTCTTGTTGCTGTAGTTGAAGATCCGCACAGTTGGTTTGTTCATCATGTTGAAGGCCCCTTGAATGATTGTAATTTGATCCTCAAAGACCAGACATAGCTTATTGAACCACTGATTCTCACTCCAGTTAGGGAATTCCAGTGAAGGACCAACAGCATGTTTGAAGCGCACGAAATGGGATGCTAGTGAGGAATTTGCAGATGTCTGTGAGGACACATTCCCCTGGCTCGGTGATGGTGTTGAGGGGAGAGCAATGCCGCCACTGACTCCAGAGGGTGAGAAACGATGGCTATCGGTGTTGTACTAGATGGGTGCCTTGCTTGGAAATTTGGGGTTCTTTTTACCCTGCACAAACTTGCTTTTGGGATTCATGGTTAGCTGAGTATGGGTATGAATAATATACTGTAACTGGAACTTGCATCTGGCAGCAGGCACTGCTGCCAGATGCAAGTTTCATCACAGCAGGAAATGTTTGTTTGACATTTTGTTTGTGATTTAATGAGTTGATTGAGTTGTTACTGTCGATGTGTTATGACAAACTTGGTCTCCATGTAATTAGCTCCCTGTAGGTGGTGTTCTACATCATCTGAGGGTCTATGTGGACTGTAAAACAGCTTTGAATGGAGAGCACAGCAAGCATCTGCACTGCAATACTCCTTTTATTTCTTTATTATTATTTATTTGTATCTTTGTCTCACATAAATCTAACACATCAAATGTAACATTTCTGAAAGCTTTTCCCAATTAAAACTTCTTCTGTTTCTGATAACATTCCTCTCACATTTTACACTTGGGCAGATGAGGGGTTATCTTGAGATGATTTCGGGGCTTAGCATCCCCACGGCCCAGTCCTCGACCAGGCCTCCTTTTTGTTATACACCACAAAAAGCAGCCTGTAGCAGCTGTCTAACTCCCAGATACCTATTTACTGCTAGGTGAACAGAGGCATTAGGGTGAAAGAAAATTTTTGCCCATTTGTCTCCACCTCCACCGGGGATCGAACCTGGAACTTTAGGACTACGAATCCGAAGCGCTGTCCACTCAGCGGTCGGGTGCCCGACAGCTGAGGGGCCCGATCTGTCAGGGACCCCAGATCAGAGGTCTGATCAGAGGCTATTTTGACCTCTAGTGGGATGAAATTTTAGAAGGATGGGTGCAATTTGTTTCTTTTGGATGCAATTTGTTTATTTTCTTTCCGATCTTACTCCCATACATGACAAGCATTAATTATGTAAAGTTGAATATGGATAAAATAACAAAAATTTAACAGCACGAAACTTTAGTTTCGCAGTACTCACCTACATAGTCTGGAGTGCCCATGATTTGTTTGATTTCTGCTCCCGGAGCAATAACCCGCGACAACCCGAAGTCCACCAACTTCACACCTGCATCAGGAGAGTCACCCATCATGACTAGGTTCTGGGGCTGTGGAAGGTAAAGTTTATTAGAGTAAAGAATAATTTATTTTACTTATATGCATTATGCGATAAATTTTGTCTATCTAAACACACTTGAAGTGTTCTCCAGCATGTTGGTTCGCCAGTAAACTATTGTGGTGGCCTTAACCCTTAAACTGCGCAATGCGCCTGCAGGCCCACGTCTGGTTTGCGCAACGAGCTTCCGGGTATTTTTATTTTTCACGTTCCATTCAAAACTGGCGCACGGTGACGCGGCTATGGTATGGATGGCTGGGGGCCCCAGTGATCGACCGCCATCTTGAAAAAAAATCCCAGTATGCCCCGTGGCCGTAGGGAGCCTCGGTTTCAAAGCAGCAACCATGTCTGACGCATCCTCTACGAGCTCCCACTCCATGGTTACCCGGGGTCATGGAAAACGACTCTCTGAGGAGAAAATACGAGATATTTTGTATGATGACGGTGGTATGGATGATGACCTAGACTATGATCCAGAGAAAGACCTTACTCAGAGATCTGATACGAGTGAGGTTGAGATGGAATTGGAAGATGTGGCGAGCGTGTATGGTACACGTGCCTCGCCTGGCCTGCCTCGCCACCCTGGGTCAACACCGTTATCATCACCACCATCATGTATGTCCCCAGACGCTAGTAGTTTATTCAGTGACAGTACATGTGACGAATCTTTCTCGGGCTTCAGTGACATTGGCTCCGATACGAGTAGTGTGGACGACCCGAGTACGAGCAGCGGTGGTGTTACCAGGCGGAGTTTTGCTGCCTCAGCAACACGCCACAGCAGGTGGCAGCATTTCTCACAGCATGTGGACAACAACGACAGTGGCCCCTCAACATGAGGTGTTCGTGGTAGGCCTACAGTACATAAATCTGCCTCAGCACCTAGCATACCCTCACACAGCTCCAGCAGCAGCAGCAGACGACGTAGCCGTGGTCTTGGTGCTCGTGGTGGTGTTCGCGCCAACACCAAACCCCCTGGTGTACTTGTGTGCGAGGATTTACCACTATTTACCATTTATTTACCACTATTTATTTGGTACTATAAACACCAGCCAGCCATTTAGTGGCTGGCTGGTGTTTGGCGGTCACTCCTCGTTGCTTTTTGACTCACAAGACCAACTTAGTAGTTCGTTATGGTGTACAAAACATGCAAATACTTATATATAACCTGTGTATATAGTGTAACAACAGCAAAACTATTTGTTTATTGTTTTATGAACATAATAATTGAATCACTAATATGCACACCATAATTTTGAGTACAGCAATGGTTCACACATTTTATAATATAAATATACCACAATTCACTGTATGGAATAATATTACTGCAAAAAACTAAGAAAAAATCAATCAGAGACATTGAAATAATTAGGTAATAATATATTTGTGGCAACTGCCGTCTGACAGCTCGGGCGGAGTAGACCTCGTCTGGCGAAGGCTCTGCCAACGCCCCTTTTTTGCCACACTTCCCTACTCTATTGCGGCTAAAATATGCCACCTACGATTTTTTTGTTATTTTGTCCGTGATCAGGGAACAAAAATGAACACTTCTATAAGACGAAAGAATTTTTTGGATTTTTTTTTTTGTTGCGCCTGTGGGTGTGAATTCCATTTGGGCCCCTAGCGGTTTGAGGGTTAAATCCTGGCGAGACTCAAATTTAAATTTGAGTAGAAAGTTTAGCACGGAATATCAGAAAATCAGAAAAAGACCACGATTATTTGCAAGAGAAAGAAGTTTCTGTTACACTGCCATCCCAAGTGGACATACTGTATTGGTCTCTGCTTAACCTGTCTTCATAAAAAAAAAAAGTCGCTTTTCGCTCGTATGTGTTACCCAAGGCCAAAAATTGTCATACTAGAAAATGGAAGCGGCTCGCAAAAGTGATGTAATGTTCCATTTTCTGTTTTGGGTCCTCTGGTAGGTTAGGAGAGGACACTTTAAATTTACCATTTTCTTGACGTTGGGGGAACCTTAGGAAGATGGGCGGCTCTGCTACTATTCTTCTATGTACAGTGGGGCCTTGACTTACGATGGTAATCCGTTCCCAGAAATGTATCGTAAGTTGAAATATCGTAAGTCGAAATGAATTTTCCTATAAAAATAATGGGAATTGAATTAATCCGTTCCACACTCCCCAAAAAATTAATTTCAAAGAAAATTTTATACGTAATTCATCCAAATCTTTAGTATTAAAGTATGTACAAGTTATTGCTTACCATTATTGATGACACTTGTTGGTGTATGGAAGACTGTGAGGAGGGGGAGGCCGAGAGGTGTTAGTGTTTGGAAGGGGAGTCCCTTCCATTATAACATCAAGCAGTGATAATTTTTCTTTTTTCAAATTTGTTCATTTATTTTTATTTTTCATTTTTTTTATAGAAAATGGAGCAGCCTATGTGACATCCATTGAATGAATCTTTTAGACATTTTTTCTTTTTTTTACATTTTTTCAATTTTTTTATCTTTTAATTTTTCTTTTTTAGAAAATGGAGCAGCCTACCTGACATCCACTGAACGAATCTTTTAGACACTTTTTCTTTTTCCCAATTTTTTGGATGTGCTGTGTTTTGACATGTGTTTTCTTAGATTGAACCTTACCACTGACTTTCTTGGGACCCATGGTGTGATATATAATAATTACTTTTATGTTCGAAAAACAAAAATACCCAAAATTAATGGAATTTCATACAAAAAAAATAAAATAAAAAATAAAATAAAATGTTTATTTAGGTAAGGTACATACATACAATAAATTTTTACAAAGAATGGTTGACTTATAGGTAGAGCTAGTACAAACAATGCCTAAAGCCACTATTACGCAAAGCGTTTCGTGCATGATAAACTTAAATGACAAGCTTAATACTAATTGAGCATAATGAGTAGAATGAAAACAAGAAATGAAAACATAGATGAAAAAGCAGCACAAATACAATTATGTCGACAAACAGCGCTCTTTAAAAAAAACAGACATTGGTTGACAATAGAAGGGTAAGGTAGGTTACAGGGAATTTATTAGGTATAGCTTCGTTTTTAACTTAAACTGGTTGAGAGAGGTACAGTCTTTAACATGGTTGGGAAGGTCATTCCACATTCTGGGCCCCTTGATTTGTAGAGCATTTCTAGTTTGATTAAGTCGTACTCTAGGAATATCAAAACTGTATTTATTTCTGGTGTGGTGCTCATGGGTTCTGTTACATCCTTTTATGAAGCTTTTGAGATTAGGATTGGCATTATAGTTTAGCGTTTTATATATGTATAATACACATGAGAGAATGTGCAGTGACTTAATGTCTAACATATTCAGAGATTTGAGTAGGGGTACCGAGTGATGCCTGGGGCCAGAGTTGGATATTGTCCTAATAGCAGCTTTGTGTTGAGTAATTAGAGGACGTAAGTGATTGTCACTAAGCAGGCGGCTCTGGTAAACTGAGGCAGGTCGGTCCATGGTACCAGGAATCATGCTCTCAGTCGACCCGAACCCATATCAACGAAGATCATTAGTCGACGACACTATCATTAGTTGAGTCTCATTTTCCAACCAAATTTACATCGTAATTTGAAAATATAGTAAGTTAGGTCAATCGAAAATCAAGGTGTCACTGTAATATTATTTTAATTCTGTTGACTTCTTTGGCTATACTCCTTCCCCAACCTACACATACAACTGCCATCATAGCTAAAATCACTCTCATGCAATGACCTTAATTGCACGAGCAAATGTAAGACACATATGACTTGCAAAACGTTCTACCCAAATTGTTTTATATGTGGCCATAACACACCTGGCCAGGTGGTACCATCCCTGAAGCACGGAAGTGATTTGTATGTAGTACATACAAATCAGCCATCCACCACACAAATCAGCCATCCACCTCACATATCTGCCATCCACCACACAATTCAGCCATCCACCACACAAATCAGCCATCCACCTCACATATCTGCCATCCACCACACAATTCAGCCATCCACCACACAAATCAGCTATCCACCACACAAATCAGCCATCCACCACACAAATCAGCCATCCACCACACAAATCAGCCATCCACCTCACATATCAGCCATCCACCTCACAAATCAGCCGTCCACCTCACAAATCAGCCGTCCACCACACAAATCAACCGTCCACCTCACAAATTAGCCATCCACCTCACAAATCAGCCATCAACCACACAAATCAGCCATCCACCACACAAATCACCCGTCCACCTCACAAATCACCCGTCCACCTTACAAATCACCCGTCCACCACACAAATCACCCGTCCACCTCACAAATCAGTCGTCCACCTCACAAATCAACCGTCCACCTCACAAATCAACCGTCCACCTCACAAATCAGCCATCCACCTCACAAATCAACCATCGACCACACAAATCAGCCATCCACCTCACAAATCAGTAGTCCACAACACAAATCCGCCAACCACCTCCCACATCAGCCATCCGCCACACAAATGAACCGTCTTCCACACAAATCAGTCGTCCACCTTACAAATCAGCCGTCCACCACACAAATAAGCCGTCCACTACACAAATCAGCTGTCCACCACACAAATAAGCCGTCCACCACACAAATAAGCCGTCCACTACACAAATCAGTCGTCCACCTTACAAATAAGCCGTCCACTACACAAATAAGCCGTCCACTACACAAATCAGCTGTCCACCTCACGAATCAATAGGCCACCACACAAATCAGCTGTCCACCACACAAATCAGCTGTCCACCACACAAATAAGCCGTCCACCACACAAATAAGCCGTCCACTACACAAATCAGCTGTCCACCACACAAATCAGCCGTCCACCACACAAGTCAGCCATCCACCCCACAAATCAGCCATAAGAACATATGAATAAAGGTAACTGCAGAAGGCCTATTGGCCTATACAAGGCAGCTCCTATTTATAACCATCTAATCCCACTCATATACATGTCCAACCCACGCTTGAAACAATTAAGGGACCCCACCTCCAACACGTTACGCAGTAACTGGGTCCACAAATCAACACCCCTGTTACCGAACCAGTATTTACCCAAGTCTTTCCTAAATCTAAACTTATCCAATTTATACCCATTATCCCATAACTAAGTAATCATGGCTATTGAATAAATGAAGAGAAGCAGTAAAAGAAATACTGACTTGTGTATAAATAAAGAGGAGTATGGTGTAAAAATATTGACTAGTGCCAAAAAAGGAGGAGCAAGATGCAGTAATATTGACTGGTGCCTAATTGAAGAGGAGCAAGATGAAGATATAATGACTATTAAATAAATCAAGAGGAGAAAAATGCATTAATACTGACTGATGCCTAAATAAAGAGAAAAAAGATGTAGCAATATTGAATGATGTCTAAATTAGGAGGAACAAGATGAAATAATACTGACTTGTGCCACAATAAAGAGGGGCAAGATGTAGTATTTACTAAAGAGGAACTGAACATTATGGCTTCAGTCGAACAAGTCTATGTGGGTGGTGCAGAAGACAGGTTGACATAAGAACCACCACCTCATAAATAAGCCATCCACCACACAAATCAGTCGTTCACCACACAAATCAGTCGTTCACCACACAAATCAGCCGTCCACCTCACAAATCAGCCATCCACCTCACAAATCAGACGTCCACCTCACGAATGAGCCATATACCTTACAAATCAGCCATCCACCACACAAATCAGCCGTCCACCTCACAAATCAGCCATCTACCTTACAAATCAGTCATCCACCTCACAAATCAGCCATCCACCACACAAATCAGCCATCCACCACACAAATCAGCCATCCACTTCACAAATCAGCCATTCACCACACAAATCAGCCATCTAACTTACAAATCAGCCATTCACCACACAAATCAGCCATCCACTTCACAAATCAGCCATCCACCACACAAATCAGCCGTCCACCTCACAAATCAGCCATCCACCTCACAAATCAGACGTCCACCTCACGAATGAGCCATATACCTTACAAATCAGCCATCCACCTCACAAATCAGCCGTCCACCACACAAATCAGCCATCTACCTTACAAATCAGTCATCCACCTCACAAATCAGCCATCCACCACACAAATCAGCCATCCACCACACAAATCAGCCATCCACTTCACAAATCAGCCATTCACCACACAAATCAGCCATCTAACTTACAAATCAGCCATTCACCACACAAATCAGCCATCTACCTTACAAATCAGCCATCCACCACACAAATCAGCCATTCACCACACAAATCAGCCATCTACCTTACAAATCAGCCATCCACCTCACAAATCAGCCATCCACCACACAAATCAGCCATCTACCTTACAAATCAGCCGTCCACCTCACAAATCAGCCATCCACCGCACAAATCAGCCATCTACCTTACAAATCAGCCATCCACCACACAAATCAGCCATCTACCTTACAAATCAGCCGTCCACCTCACAAATCAGCCATCCACCGCACAAATCAGCCATCTACCTTACAAATCAGTCATCCACCACACAAATCAGCCATCTACCTTACAAATCAGCCGTCCACCTCACAAATCAGCCATCCACCGCACAAATCAGCCATCTACCTTACAAATCAGCCATCCACCACACAAATCAGCCATCCACCACACAAATCAGCCATCCACCTCACAAATCAGCCATCCACCACACAAATCAGCCATCCACCACACAAATCAGCCATCCACCTCACAAATCAGCCATCCACCTCACAAATCAGCCATCCACCACACAAATCAGCCATCTACCTTACAAATCAGCCGTCCACCTCACAAATCAGCCATCCACCGCACAAATCAGCCATCTACCTTACAAATCAGCCATCCACCACACAATAATGTTACAACAATAATATATATTTTACGTTTATACGTATTCTTCACTAAGTTAACGTGCCCCCCTCCCCTCCTAGGGGTTACGTACTGATCAATAGCAGTAGTTTTAGCAGCGTTATGCTGTAAAAACCATGTGGAAAATATCCTCAGGAATAACTGTGCGAGGTGCGGAGGGGGAGGGCTTAGACAACCCGCCTGCTTGCTGTCCCCGGCGATGCCACAAGATATTCTGGCCTCAGTGAGGTAACTATATTACCCGGCATCACCCAGCCCGTTCTCTCGAGTTATTATGACAACGTCACGAAAATGAGACAAAATACTTAATTGGCCGAACTTAAAAACCTGACCTAACTTGTCAGATGGACCCACGAATAGAAAACGTGGTTGTTTGTGAGTCGCGATCATTTATAGTTCATCATATTTTGTCCGTTAGGGATTTTTACGTCATAATGCGATATACTCACGACCTGTCGTCTGGGAGGAGATCCTCTCAAGGGTATGAATTGACATAATTAGTGCTATCATCTATTCTCTATCCATGGTTAGGTCAGGTTTCATTAGGTTTGGTTACAGTAATACAGTGTATTACTGTAACCAAACATATTTGGTTTCGAATTCCATATTTCACAATAATGTGAAATATGGAATTCGAAAACTATTTCAATGTGCCTGTAAATTCTGTTTACAGACGACCAAATTCTTCATAGAAAACGTTTTCAGCATACACTTTTTGTTTTAAACCAATAATTTATATTAAAATAAAGTTATAACTTGAGAATAATCTCTGTTTACGACAAAGGTTTACTTGCAAGTTTACAAGTAGACTATTACTAGAATCGTAACATGCTTTTAAACCATAACAAACATCTAAAAAACTATCAAGAAGGTTTGAGGATGGGTGTGGCTTCTCCTGGTAATGAATGTGGTGTGAGGACGGGCTCACTGTTGGGACGGGTTGCATGTCGTGGCCACTGCAACGTTTTCTATGACATTCTGGTACAATAACATACACTTAGCAACAGTTAAATCTATTTGTTAATTTATATAACCATACACTAGCTTTTTCCTACAAGTCATCAAGACCCGGCTCCCAGTCATACATATAATGTACACCATTATACAGCAGGAAATACACACATTTATACCCAATTATTAACCACCAGTTTTTTCTCGCCATTCAATGAAATATCAGAGCAAGGTCTTTGGTTACTTACACTACTAATAACCTCCTGATACATGGCCAAAAAATGGCTTTCAACAAGATGGAACTAAATAAATTCCAATAACGAAATGATGTGATTGCTTAAATGCTCCGATGAAGAAACTGTGAGGCTGTGGGTGTACCTGAGACGAGCCTCCGTGTCATCCAAACAAAATTACTACGCCACGCTTGAAACTGTTGGCGTTGTGAACAACATCCCAAACTGGTTTAGTATTCAGAACAGCATTCTAAACTGGTATGAGAGCTGTTTACAGGACACAAAAACTTTTTACGCACTGAGAGCTGGGGACCGTGTTGTGTGTAACACAGGAGACGACTCCCAGGGACCAATTATAGCATTAATAATATTTCTGGTATTTAAGTGTGATGTTTACATAGTGTGGACGGTAGCACGAACTGTGGGTGTTGCGGGGGTCATAACCTTATACGTCACAAGTAGGACATACATCTTAATATTACCCTAACCTACTGAGTGTTACTGCACACGCCAGACCAGAGAGAGAGAGAGAGAGAGAGAGAGAAGAGAGAGAGAGAGAGAGAGAGAGAGAGAGAGAGAGAGAGAGAGAGAGAGAGAGAGAGAGAGAGAGAGACAGAGAGAGAGACAGAGAGAGAGAGAGAGAGAGAGAGAGGGGGAGAGAGAGAGAGACAGAGAGAGACAGAGAGAGAGAGAGAGACAGAGAGAGAGGGGAGGAGAGAGAGAGAGAGAGAGAGAGAGAGAGAGAGAGAGAGAGAGAGAGAGAGAGAGAGAGAGAGAGAGAGAGAGAGAGAGAGAGAGAGAGAGAGAGAGACAGAGAGACAGAGAGAGACAGAGAAAGACAGAGACAGAGAGAGAGGGGAGGAGAGAGAGAGAGAGAGAGAGAGAGAGAGAGAGAGAGAGAGAGAGAGAGAGAGAGAGAGAGAGAGAGAGAGAGAGAGAGAGAGAGAGAGAGCGTCTGTGAGTGAGAACAATTAACTGCACCACAATATTGCCACACGGGAACAAAACACTGTGACAATGTCTACCGGAGAAAGGAGACATTGTCCAGGAGACCTTTACATATTCGCTTTCGAGTAGAAGGCAGAAGAAGACTATGGAGAAGTAAGCGCAGCTTCCCAGAGACGAGCGCCTCACACTCTAAGACCTTCTACACTCTACAGGCAAGACAAAAGACGCTCAAGAAACAGACCGCATTCAGCACCAAGACCTGAGGATCAACACCAAGAAATGTGATAAATGGGCAGAATATGGAACTGTAAACTCCTGCGCTGCCCTCTAGGACGAACACTGCGTGCTGGGAGTTACCAAAACCCGGCCACGATTCATCAAGCATTTATGCATCTTCTTAAGAAACCTGTACATCTTAAAACAAGTATAGCGGCTTTCTTTGCATTTATTAAACTATGCACAATCGATCTTCGAAACTTCACTACTCTGGGTTATTGTTGATATAAATAAACTCGTAGTGCTTCGGAGCTCATAAACTGTTTAATAAATATAAACTTGGATACTTATCCAGTATCTATGACCCAGAAATAAACCTCTTATCTAGTATCTATGAAAATCATCACTTTAATGATCAAAATTGCAGGTATTATACAGCACATGATGTAAATAATGTTTTAACATAATCACAATGTTTCTGTAATTAACTTGAATGTAAGATCTCTAAGCAAACACTTTGATGATGTTAGTGCAACCAGTTGTTATTCAACCAGTTGAATAACAATGATGTTATTCAACCAGTTGACAACAAATTCTCTTGTGTTGTGCTTACTGAAACGTGGTTAAAAGAGAACACTACTCAACTCTACAACATGCCAAACTACTCGGCAATTCACAACTGTCGTCCTACTCAGAGAGGTGGTGGTACTGCTCTTTACTACCACCAAGAACTGACATGCTTAAAATTAAAACTAGAGACCCTTGTGGAGAGTATATCTTTGCTTGTTTCAGAGTCAAGGGTGGCGAGGCTGTCCTGACTGTGGGAGCAGTCTACAGAGTTCCTAACACTGATGTGACTGAATTCAACTCTAACCTTAGAAATCTAATACTAGAGAACAGACTGAACAAAACCAGTTAATAATTTCTGGGGACTTTAATATTGACCTCTGCGAGCCTGATAACCCTCCTGCTGCTAGTTTCCTCAACTCTATGAATTCCTGCTTTCTCATACCCTTAATATTTAAACCTACTATAATCACTGACAGTACTGCCTCTGCTTTTGACCACATCTGGACCAACATAACCTCTCCACTTACTTCAGGGATAATCATCGATAGCACTACAGACCATTACCCCACATTTCTCCTAACCAACATTAACAAACCACCTCTAGAGACAAGGGAGATGAACTTTAGGCTGCACAAACCAGTGGTAGAAATTGATATGGGTGTTTCATTAGCAGTGACAAAGAGAATACTTAAACAAATATCTAATGAAAATCTCACCGCCCTAACAAATTCACAGAGACCTGAAAGTTGTAGCATTAAATATTATGATAGATATCGTGAGGAGACATTCACATATGGGACTAATAGAACAAGAACTCGGCAATGTGATGTTATAGTGGCCAGAATACGCCTGGGATATAGACGTATCTGGCAGCTTTCTCAAAACCCAAATGTCGAGTACACAATGTGTCAACTGTGTGAAAGAGAAAACATGCACTCTCTTGAACATTATATTGTAGAATGTCCCATATTGACTGACTTTCGCCCTCCTGGGCTAAGGTATGCTGAACTCTGTAATTACTATATGAGTACTGGAACACTTGATGATATATTGGACTTGTACCCAAGATTGACCATGTAATATATCATTTATTCAATGTATATATATGATGTAACTATATAACCTGAGTTTGTAAAAGCACCTTCATCACCTTCAGTGATTAAGTGCTTAACTGCACACTAGTTTCTTTATCAGCTATCTCACCCTGTCAGAGTAAATGAGACAGATGTATGTGAATGCATGTGTGTGTATATATGTATGTATATGTATGGGTATAAAGCATATATGGAAGCTGATCAGAATTACATTTCACCTTTGTGAATGTACATTAATGACACTATGTAAAAGACACATCAAACACTTTATGTAGGGCATACGTAAATCTGTGTATCTATGTATTTACGTATGTAGGTTAGCTTAGCATTTTAAAAGCACCGAATCACCTTCTGTGGTTGAGTGTTCAATAAACCCCTGAACTCTGTGTTTAACATTTCTCTAACCCTGTCCATGGAGGACAGAAGAAAATGTATATATGCTGGTTAGCATTGTAAATGTGTGGCCACGTCTGTGGTAGAAAATAATAATAATAATAAAAAAAAAGTGCAAACATTTCTTAAGAAAACTCTGCGCCTTTATAACACCCATTGTCCTATGCTAACGAAACAAGTCACAACTAAAAGGCTAAACAATCCTTGGCTTATAAAGCGTATACTTAAATCTATTAATAAAAAACATGACCATGAGAAGAAGTATAGGTTAGGAGTATAGGTTATGGTAATACCCAATACCATAATTTTGGATATTATGGTACCACAGCAAGTGAGGTACCACAGCAAGTGAGGTACCACAACAGGCAAGGTACCCCAGCAAGTGAGGAACCACAACAAGTGAGGAACCACAAGTGAGGTACCACAACAAGTGAGGAACCACAACAAGTGAGGTACCACAACAGGCAAGGTACCCCAGCAAGTGAGGAACCACAACAAGTGAGGAACCACAGCAAGTGAGGTACCACAACAAGTGAGGTACCACAACAGGCAAGGTACCCCAGCAAGTGAGGAACCACAAACAAGTGAGGACCACAGCAAGTGAGGTACCACAACAAGTGAGGAACCACAGCAAGTGAGGTACCACAAACAAGTGAGGTACCACAACAAGTGAGGTACCACAACAGGCAAGGTACCCCAGCAAGTGAGGAACCACAACAAGTGAGGAACCACAGCAAGTGAGGTACCACAACAAGTGAGGAACCACAACAAGTGAGGTACCACAACAGGCAAGGTACCCCAGCAAGTGAGGAACCACAACAAGTGAGGAACCACAGCAAGTGAGGTACCACAACAAGTGAGGAACCACAGCAAGTGAGGTACCACAACAAGTGAGGTACCACAACAGGCAAGGTACCCCAGCAAGTGAGGAACCACAACAAGTGAGGAACCACAGCAAGTGAGGTACCACAACAAGTGAGGAACCACAGCAAGTGAGGTACCACAACAAGTGAGGTACCACAACAGGCAAGGTACCCCAGCAAGTGAGGAACCACAACAAGTGAGGAACCACAGCAAGTGAGGTACCACAACAGTGAGGTACCACAACAAGTGGAGGTACCACAACAGTGAGGTACCACAACAAGTGCAAGGTACCCCAAGCAAGTGAGGTAACCACAACAAGTGAGGTACCCCAGCAAGTGAGGAACCACAACAAGTGAGGAACCACAGCAAGTGAGGTACCACAACAAGTGAGGTACCACAACAGGCAAGGTACCCCAGCAAGTGAGGAACCACAACAAGTGAGGAACCACAGCAAGTGAGGTACCACAACAAGTGAGGTACCACAACAAGTGAGGTACCACAACAAGTGAGGTACCACAACAAGTGAGGAACCACAACAAGTGAGGTACCACAACAAGTGAGGAACCACAACAAGTGAGGAACCACAACAAGTGAGGTACCACAACAAGTGAGGTACCACAACAAGTGAGGAACCACAACAAGTGAGGTACCACAACAAGTGAGGAACCACAACAAGTGAGGAACCACAACAAGTGAGGTACCACAACAAGTGAGGTACCACAACAAGTGAGGAACCACAACAAGTGAGGTACCACAACAAGTGAGGAACCACAACAAGTGAGGACCACAACAAGTGAGGTACCACAACAAGTGAGGTACCACAACAAGTGAGGTACCACAACAAGTGAGGAACCACAACAAGTGAGGAACCACAACAAGTGAGGTACCACAACAAGTGAGGTACCACAACAAGTGAGGAACAACAACAAGTGAGGTACCACAACAAGTGAGGTACCACAACAAGTGAGGTACCACAACAAGTGAGGTACCACAACAAGTGAGGAACCACAACAAGTGAGGTACCACAACAAGTGAGGTACCACAACAAGTGAGGTACCACAACAAGTGAGGTACCACAACAAGTGAGGTACCACAACAAGTGAGGTACCACAACAAGTGAGGTACCACAACAAGTGAGGAACCACAACAAGTGAGGTACCACAACAAGTGAGGAACCACAACAAGTGAGGTACCACAACAAGTGAGGAACCACAACAAGTGAGGTACCACAACAAGTGAGGTACCACAACAAGTGAGGTACCACAACAAGTGAGGTACCACAACAAGCAAGGTACCCCAGCAAGCGAGGTACCACAGCAAGGTCTGGTAGCTGAGCGGACAGCGCGCAGGACTCATAATTCTGTAGCCCCAGTTCGGTTCCCGTACCAGGCAGAAACAAACGGGCAAAGTTTCTTTCACTCTGCCTAGCAGGGTGAAAGAAACCTAGCTAGTTACGTAGAAAGTTATCTAGCAGTAAACAGGTACCTGGGTGTTAGTCAGCTGTTACGGAGCTCCTTTCTGTGTATTCACCTAGTTGTACTTGCGGGGGTTGAGCTCTGCTCTTTCGGCCCGCCTCTCAACTGTCAATCAACTGTTACTAACTAATACTACTACTATTTTTTTTTTTTCACATCACACACACCCACACACACACACCAGGAAGCAGCCCGTGACAGCTGACTAACTCCTAGGTACCTATTTACTGCTAGGTAACAGGGGCATAGAGTGAAAGAAACTCTGCCCAATATTTCTCGCTGGCGCTCGGGATCGAACCCGAGACCACAGGATCACAAGTCCAGCGTGCTGTCCGCTTGGCCGGCCGGCCCCCGTGTGTGTGTGTGTTTGTGTGGAATAAAATAGTTTGTAGTTAGTAACAGTGAATACGGGGGCCGAAAGAGCAGAGCTCAATCCCCCCCCCCCCCCCCCCGGCAAGCACAACTAGGTGAATACACACCCAGGCAGCCCGTAACAGCTGTGTGACTCCCAGGTACCTAGATACTGCTAGTATCTAGCAGTATCGGTTGTAGTAGCTAGGTGAACAGTCGCATCAGGGTGAAGGAAATTCTGCCCATTTGTTTCCGCCTCCACCGGGGATTGAACTCGGAACCTTAAGACTACGAATCCGAAGCGCTGTCCACTCAGCTGTCAGGCCCCTCGGCTGTCAGGATAAAGGTCCACATTGACTATTTTTTGTTACAGTAAACTATATTCTCACACTTCATTTTGTTAAAGGAAAATGAAGGTTATATGCCATGCTGAGCCCATAATTTGGGTTATTTTTCTGTTCATGTTATGATGTTGATCCATTAGAAAAAGTGGGAGCATTTATCATGTAGATTTTTCACCCAAAAATTGAGAGTTTGAGGAAGGTTGAGAAATTGTGCAGCCGGAGCCTTAACTCTCTCAAGTGAACAAACTGTCAAACAAGGGATTAACACGCAATCATAACATTCAGAACATTTTCACTCTTCCTCGAGAATGTTCACAATGAACAGATAAATTATACATTTATTTTATTTCTTGAACATTAATTAATAATAAAGAATTTATTTTGATTAGTATATTACGTCTTGACTACCAAGTTAAAAGATTTAATTCATCCTGGCTGTTATTTTCTTATATATTACGTGTGAGAGTTTGCGACTAAATAGAAGGAGAGGAGAGGAGAGGAGGGTGATGGAGCAGTATACACTGAGGTGCTGGCAGGTGAAGATTATGGGCTCACCATAGCCCGTGCTACATGGACACTTCGTCCTGAGTAGCTAAATCTTTAACAACAACAAACAACAGGTGAAGATGTACTCCATACATCACGTGACGGCAGTACTCGTCACTCTTGGCGGTCACTACACCACAAACACCACTCCGACTTAATATTCTAAATTAAACAATACAAATATACGTTAAAATAGTTAATTAATTCGATGGTGTGATGGAGCAATGGCGCCTACGCCTAGCACATGCGCAGACCGAACTCTGTCTAACCTGGCACGTGACCTGACCCTGCGCAGGCGCAGATGTAACCGTGCGCAGGCGCAGATGTAACCGTGCGCAGGCGCAGACAATACCAAATAGAAGCAAAGATATGTAAACTTATGACCTATTCTATCTGTACTAATATGTGCCCATATGGTAATAATATCTATGAACTACTGTACCCATAACAATAACATTGTAGCATATAATGGGTGCGCCCCATATACAGGATGGAGTATGCCTACTACCACCACATATACCGTGTACACTATACATGCTCAGGACTGACCTTAATGTCGAGATGTGCGATGGATTGAGAGTGGAGGAAGGCCAGGCCACGGAGGACCTGCTTCAGGAGACCTCTCACCTCACACTCGGGCAGGGACACCGCCTCGTCCAGGAGACGCTGCAGGTCCCCTCCACCAGCGCTGCCAAAAAAAAAAAAGATTTATCACTTAGTAACGTGTCGTCAGGGCCCCGGCGGTACATGAGGGACACACCTCAAGTGCGAGGCGATATTACCACACACACACACACACACACACACACACACACACACAAAGACAGACAGACAGACAGACAGACACAGACAGGCACAGACAGACAAAGACAGGCACAGCAGCTGTGCGACGACCCTGCCGGCGGGGTACTGTCAACTCCGTCCTCATCAAAGACCAAAGTCCATTCCATGCACCCGCCAAACCCCATACTGTTTATGAATGAAAAACGGTTTACACACGACTCACAACTGATGACGTTCGAACACTTCCGGATCAAGTGCTTCACTGACGAATTTTGTTCGAACCACACCACTATAACTGCTTCACCCACGAACAACAAATGCATATAATCGCCAACAGAATCTATTAAACACCTAACCTAACCTATGCCTATATATCCACAATATGCTAATATATTATAATATTAATTTATATTTGAGAAAAATTCTGGTTTGAATGAAAAGCATGTTAAAATTGCTGAATGCGTCTGTGGGGTCGACCGCTGGATGGAATGGACTTGAGTCTAGGACGGGTTGTCGCACCGGTTCCAGAGGTCAGGACCCATGACCTCGGAATGACAGAAGGTAACTGAGTCAACGTCACGGAGAGAGGTCACACAACCCCCCCCCCTCATGACACCAGTTACCACGTATGTGGTCACCATACCAAGTACCTCATGTCATACACCGTGTATGATGACCTGCTGACCACATCATACACCACACATCCCATACATCATCACATATCACACACTTTACATTATACACCACATATCACACACCATACATTATACACCACATATCACACACCTTACATTATACACCACATATCACACACCTTACATTATACACCACATATCACACACCTTACATTATACACCAAATATCCCACACCATACATTATACATCACATATCACACACCTTACATTATACACCAAATATCCCACACCATACATTATACATCACATATCACACACCTTACATTATACACCAAATATCCCACACCATACATTATACATCACATATCACACACCTTACATTATACACCAAATATCCCACACCATACATTATACACCACATATCACTCGCCATACATCATACATGGGGGTGTCTTCCTGTTGCTTCCCATGCTGCTGGGTGTTCTCCTGTTGCTCCCCATACTGCAGGGTGTCTCCTGTTGCTCCCCATACTGCAGGGTGTCTCCTGTTGCTCCCCATACTGCTGGGTGTCTCCTGTTGCTCCCCATACTGCAGGGTGGTCTCCTGTTGCTCCCCATACTGCTGGGTGTCTCCTGTTGCTCCCCCATACTGCAGGGTGTCTCCTGTTGCTCCCCATACTGCTGGGTGTCTCCTGTTGCCCCCCATACTGCAGGGTCCCTCCTGTTGCTCCCCATACTGCAGGGTCCCTCCTGTTGCTCCCCATACTGCTGGGTGTCTCCTGTTGCTCCCATACTGCAGGGTGTCTCCTGTTGCTCCCCATACTTGTGGGTGTCTCCTGTTGCTCCTCATACTGCACTTGTCTCCTGTTGCTCCCCATACTGCACTTGTCTCCTGTTGCTCCCCATACTGCTGGTGTCTCCTGTTGCTCCCCATACTGCACTTGTCTCCTGTTGCTCCCCATACTGCTGGGTGTCTCCGTTTGCTCCCATACTGCAGGGTGTCTCCTGTTGCTCCCCATACTTGTGGGTGTCTCCTGTTGCTCCTCATACTGCACTTGTCTCCTGTTGCTCCCATAATGCACTGTCTCCTGTTGCTCCCCATACTGCTGGGTGTCTCCTGTTGCTCCCCATACTGCTGGGTGTCTCCTGTTGCTCCCCATACTGCACTTGTCTCCTGTTGCTCCCCCATACTGCTGGGTGTCTCCTGTTGCTCCCCATACTGCTGGGTGTCTCTGTTGCTCCCCATACTGCAGGGTCCCTCCTGTTGCTCCCCATACTGCCACTTGTCTCCTGTTGCTCCCCATACGGCTGGGTGTCTCCTGTTGCTCCCCATACTGCTGGGTGTCTCCTGTTGCTCCCCATACTGCAGGGTCACTCCTGTTGCTCCCCATACTGCACTTGTCTCCTGTTGCTCCCCATACTGCACTTGTCTCCTGTTGCTCCCCATACTGCTGGTGTCTCCTGTTGCTCCCCATACTGCTGGTGTCTCCTGTTGCTCCCCATACTGCAGGGTCCCTCTGTTGCTCCCCATACTGCTGGGTGTCTCCTGTTTGCTCCCCATACTGCACTTGTCTCCTGTTGCCCCCCATACTGCAGGGTCCCTCCTGTTGCCCCCCATACTGCTGGGTGTCTCCTGTTGCCCCCCCATACTGCAGGGTCCCTCCTGTTGCTCCCATACTGCAGGGTCCCTCCTGTTTGCTCCCATACTGCAGGGTCCCTCCTGTTGCTCCCCATACTGCAGGGTGGTCCTCCTGTTGCTCCCCATACTGCAGGGTGTCTCCTGTTGCTCCCCATACTGCAGGGTCCCTCCTGTTGCTCCCCATACTGCAGGGTCCCTCCCTGTTTGCTCCCCATACTGCAGGGTGTCTCCTGTTGCTCCCCATACTGCAGGGTCCCTCCTGTTGCTCCCCATACTGCAGGGTGTCTCCTGTTGCTCCCATACTGCAGGGTGTCTCCTGTTGCTCCCCATACTGCACTTGTCTCCTGTTGCTCCCCATACTGCACTTGTCTCCTGTTGCTCCCCATACTGCTGGGTGTCTCCTGTTGCTCCCCCATACTGCTGGGTGTCTCCTGTTGCTCCCCATACTGCAGGGTCCCTCCTGTTGCTCCCCATACTGCACTTGTCTCCTGTTGCTCCCCATACTGCTGGGTGTCTCCTGTTGCTCCCCATACTGCTGGGTGTCTCTGTTGCTCCCCATACTGCTGGGTGTCTCCTGTTGCTCCCCATACTGCTGGGTGTCTCCTGTTGCTCCCCATACTGCACTTGTCTCCTGTTGCTCCCCATACTGCACTTGTCTCCTGTTGCTCCCATACTGCACTTGTCTCCTGTTGCATCCCATACTGCTGGGTGTCTCCTGTTGCTCCCCATACTGCTGGGTGTCTCCTGTTGCTCCCCATACTGCAGGGTCCCTCCTGTTGCTCCCCATACTGCACTTGTCTCCTGTTGCTCCCCATACTGCTGGGTGTCTCCTGTTGCTCCCCATACTGCTGGTGTCTCCTGTTGCTCCCCATACTGCAGGGTCCTCCTGTTGCTCCCCATACTGCACTTGTCTCCTGTTGCTCCCCATACTGCTGGTGTCTCCTGTTGCTCCCCATACTGCTGGGTGTCTCCTGTTGCTCCCCATACTGCAGGGTCCTCCTGTTGCTCCCCATACTGCTGGGTGTCTCCTGTTGCTCCCCATACTGCACTTGTCTCCTGTTGCTCCCCATACTGCTGGGTGTCTCCTGTTGCTCCCCATACTGCTGGGTGTCTCCTGTTGCTCCCCATACTGCATGGTGTCCTCCTGTTGCTCCCCATACTGCAGGGTGTCCTCCTGTTGCTCCCCATACTGCATGGGTCCCTCCTGTTGCTCCCCATACTGCATGGGTGTCTCCTGTTGCTCCCCATACTGACTGGGTGTCTCCTGTTGCTCCCCATACTGCAGGGTGTCCTCCTGTTGCTCCCCATACTGCAGGGTGTCTCCTGTTGCTCCCCATACTGCATGGGTGTCTCCTGTTGCTCCCCATACTGCAGGGTGTCCTCCTGTTGCTCCCCATACTGCTGGGTGTCTCCTGTTGCTCCCATACTGCAGGGTGTCTCCTGTTGCTCCCATACTGCTGGGTGTCTCCTGTTGCTCCCCATACTGCATGGGTGTCTCCTGTTGCTCCCCATACTGCTGGGTGTCTCCTGTTGCTCCCCATACTGCAGGTGTCCTCCTGTTGCTCCCCATACTGCAGGGTGTCTCCTGTTGCTCCCCATACTGCATGGTGTCTCCTGTTGCTCCCCATACTGCTGGGTGTCTCCTGTTGCTCCCCATACTGCAGGGTCTCCTGTTGCTCCCCATACTGCATGGGTGTCTCCTGTTGCTCCCCATACTGCAGGGTGTCTCCTGTTGCTCCCCATACTGCTGGGTGTCTCCTGTTGCTCCCCATACTGCTGGGTGTCTCCTGTTGCTCCCCATACTGCAGGGTGTCTCCTGTTGCTCCCCATACTGCAGGGTGTCTTCTGTTGCTCCCCGTACTGCTGGGTGTCTCCTGTTGTTCCCCATACTGCTGGGTGTCTCCTGTTGCTCCCCATACTGCTGGGTGTCTCCTGTTGCCCCCCATACTGCAGGGTCCCTCCTGTTGCTCCCCATGACAGGAGACACTGAGGTATGGAGCCTCCAGCTGGAGGGATTGCAGAGGTCAAGGCTCCAGCTGTGTGGCTCCGGTTACACCACATACATTATGGACACTCCCCCCCCCTCCTCAGCTTTGCTTGATTTATATTCTCTTTCTACAGTAGCAAGCATAAATCTTTACAGGTTATTGTTGCAGAGTGGTCGCCAAAGTTATCAATGCAGGGAAATTTATAGCATCCCCCACACCCGTCTTACCTAAAAGTAACTCCAGCAGCATACCTAAAATGTAAGAATATGTAAATAGTGAGAAAGTTGGCCACAAGTGTGTCCTCGGGAGACACCAAGATACTGAAGCATGAGGAAGAGAGTTAAGGTGGTACTTACAACTCCAAGAGAATGATGTACTCGGTGCGCGTTTCATAGACGTGGTGAAGGCTCACAATATGAGGGTCACGCCTGCCCAGCACCAGCACCGCCACCTCGTGCCTCGCCTCGTCCTCCAGGGACACATTCCGACGCCGCCGACGCACATACTTGGCGGCGAAGACCTGGCCGGTGGCGCGGTGTCGGGCGCGCCGCACGGCCCCGAATTTTCCCCTGAGGACGGAAGACTTGCGTTAGTACCCACATATGGTGGCCTGGTATACCTTAGTCTACCCGACACTATTACGCCGCTACACACTGCCTCGCTAACATCCTGATGAGTGTCTGCCATATTTAGTTTACCAGCATATTAAAATTCATAAATACATCTCCCTACCAACAATCAGGCTCTTACCAGGACACTGTGAGCCTGGACCTTGTACTAAGCATACTCTCCATCAGCACCTCACCGACTACGGCCGCCACTGCTCCAAGCACCCAATGTTCTTCACTCTGCTGGACCAACTGTCATGTAGATCTGTGTCTGCCTAGGCTATTACTCGTTCTATAATCATTTTTATATCATGTGATTTGTTTTTAAATTGATTTCACATATTTATGAGAAAACGTAAGTTTATTCTGAGGTGGTAAGTGAGCGTGGCGTGGCCGCCGGTGGAACATTACTGGCAGACACTGACTACGTCCTGAGGCTTGGTCAGGAAGAAGGCATCTTGGACCAGGGACATCACCCAAGAAGCACAGGAGACCAGTGTTTCTCGGGTGATGTATCCGCACACCCAATTGGTCACCAGGCGCGGCCAAGCCTTGTCATAGCCAATAGCAAGGGCTGGCTGTGGAGGTCCCTTCACACCCGACACCAACTTGGTTTATCGGAAAGTGTCCCAGACCTCTCGCACGCACTCTACGCCTCTCACCACTTTCACTCTCAGCCCCACACTCTGATTTTCTGTCTTTTTAACAGCAAGATACGGTCTCTTCACACCACAAACTTTACAGTTTGGCCAATGAGGCTTGCAGGAAAGAAAACACTGATTATGACTTTGGACTATCTAATGTACTTAATAGAAACATACATATTAACAAATTAAATAAATTACTTCAGGTTTAAGAACTAAGAAATGTCCAGAGACCTGAAAAATGCAGTATTAAAAGCTATGACAACTTTTGTAATAATAGGTATTTGTATGGTCAGCACAGTAGCTAGAAATAGCCTAAGCTACTCTATCCCTTTGAGATGTATTTCTTTCTTGTCTCAATGAACATACTTGAACTTGAACACAGTAACCGGACCAGGCAATGTGATGTTGTCATTGCGCGTATTCGCCTTGGCTATAGGCACATCTGGCAGGTTAGTGAGGCTGAGCCACTACCAGAATATTCAGATTGTAAACTCTGTGACAAACCTTTAACGCATTCACTAGAACACTATATTGTTGAATGTGAAACTGTAAAAGATTTTAGAGCTCCTGGCCTCTTGTACCACCAACTGTGTGGTTCATTGAAACTGGTGTACTGGACGACATCCTAACAATTTATCCTAAATTTCCTTGTCTATTTTAAAGAATGAAGAACAATTTTATTTATATTATTTTTAAGTTGCATCTCTTATGAAGCCATCCCTGCCCTTGTGTGGATGAACCCATCCCTGCCCTTGTGTGGATGAACCCATCCCTGCCCTTGTGTGGATGAACCCATCCCTGCCCTTGTGTGGATGAACCCATCCCTTCCCTTGTGTGGATGAAGCCATCCCTGCCCTTGTGTGGATGAACCCATCCCTGCCCTTGTGTGGATGAACCCATCCCTGCCCTTGTGTGGATGAACCCATCCCTGCCCTTGTGTGGATGAACCCATCCCTGCCCTTGTGTGGATGAACCCATCCCTTCCCTTGTGTGGATGAAGCCATCCCTGCCCTTGTGTGGATGAACCCATCCCTGCCCTTGTGTGGATGAACCCATCCCTGCCCTTGTGTGGATGAACCCATCCCTGCCCTTGTGTGGATGAACCCATCCCTGCCCTTGTGTGGATGAACCCATCCCTGCCCTTGTGTGGATGAACCCATCCCTGCCCTTGTGTGGATGAACCCATCCCTGCCCTTGTGTGGATGAACCCATCCCTGCCCTTGTGTGGATGAACCCATCCCTGCCCTTGTGTGGATGAAGCCATCCCTGCCCTTGTGTGGCAGTGCACAATAGAAAGTTGTATTTACATATCCATACATTAAAACAATGATTGTAACCATGATATATATGTGCTTGAGCCTACAGTTTAGACCTATTGTCTTGTGTATGACCCTCTGTCCTGTGTGACAGTGAATACCAACATTATCCTCACTTTAATAAGACTTAATTGAAATTCTCAGATTAGGCAAAATTGTAATAAAATTTTGTCAATAAAGATGTTAATAATAATAAGTGACACAGTCTCTTCACACCACTGGGGAGCCGGTCGGCCAAGCGGACAGCACGATGGACTTGTGATCCTGTGGTCCTGGGTTCGATCCCAGGCGCCGGCGAGAAACAATGGGCAGAGTTTCTTTCACCCTATGCCCGTGTTACCTAGCAGTAAAATAAGTACCTGGGTCTTAGTCAGCTGTCACGGGCTGCTTCCTGGGGGTGAAAGCCTGGTCGAGGACCGAGCCGCGGGGACACTAAAGCCCCGAAATCATCTTAAGATAAGATAACCACAAACACTAACAATGAGGAGGTCATTTATAAACGTTAACTATAGCTTATAAAACGACAATATATATTCCGGAAGGTAAGCAAATTCATTTCAATAGAGAGTAGCGGAGGGCATGAGGGCCAGACGACGCTGGTGTTGTAATATTGGTCACCAATTGTCCTGTTAACTCTGTGGAACGATTTACTTACTAAATAGATCAAACAAATCAAAATAATGAACTACAATGCTTGAATCGTTGAAAATAGAGATTCTCTCTTGTTCATTCACTGAATTATGAGTGGCCAGCGACTTGTAAACCCACTCATTCATTACCGGGACGTGAGTAATGATGAGGATGCACCCCTGCAACACTCACTGACGCCCTCTTCACACTCACTTTATGAGATGGACTTGATATTGAGTGATTCAGTGTGTCAACATTCTCACTGAATAAGTCAATGTGAAGTCCACCCCATTTCACGTCCTCACTGTTCAGTATTCAATGTAAGTTACTAAATTGCCTAACCGATGCGCTTACTCCTTACAACCGGTTATTGGACACTTAGATCTGACTCCACCTTTTTCATCATGGCGGTACACACGACGTGTTTTATTGACTTGTATATCAGCTCAAGGAGCGGGCTTGTAGTAATGCTGTTTTATTTACCTCTATATACTTACAGAGGATCTGATTACAGTGATTTCATAGTAGCATTTAGTTCTTATGAAGCCATTTATCACTATTTCATTATGTCAGAACACTAGCAGTTCCCGGCCACGCGTTGCTGTGGCTCAGCAACACATGTGCGTTGCTGAGCCACAGTAACCTTCCATGTCTCCCAGTCCTCCCCACCATTCTCCCCTCACCCGTCTCCTTGGCCTCCCAACCATTCCCCACTCCCCCGTCCCCTTGTCCTCCTCATCATTCCCCACTTCACCATCCCCTTTTCCTTCCCACCATGCCCCACTCCCCTGTCCCCTCGTCCTCCCCACCATTACCCCCTCCTTGTCCCCTCGTCCTCCCCCACCATTACCCCCTCCTTGTCCCCTCGTCCTCCCCACCATCTCTCACTTCCGTCCCTCGTCATCCCCACCATTCCCCACTCCCTCGTCCGATGCCTTCCCAAATTGTCTGATGTTTCCCATCAGAAAATTGGGAACATCAAGTGATCTGATGTTCCCATTACTGATATATAAGAAAAACAGTTAAAAAATTAAATGAAAATATGAAAAATAAAAAATAAACTATACTCACGAAATGAACGGTATGGTAAACAACACAGCTCAACACAATTCCAACACAATTCAAACAAAATAATTAAATCAAAAGGAAAATAAATCAAAATCTATAAAAATTCAATTCATCACCGCAGTCAGAAAAATTGAAATGGAATTGTAACATATTTAGTACGGCATGTGTGTTGCTCTTACATGCAACAGATGGCGCTGTTTGTTGAGAAAAGCAGTTTTACCTGTCACAGGTGTGGCATCTATACTTATACTTACGAAATGAACGGTATGGTAAACAACACAGCTCAATTCCAACACAATGTCACACAAAATAATTCAATAAAAAATAAAATAAATCGAAATCTATGAAAATCAAATTTATCAATGCAATCGGAACCATTGAAATGGAATTCATGACATTTAGTATAGCGTGAATGTTTATGTGCAACAGATGGCGCTGTTTTTCAAAAACACATGTTTTTACCTGTCACAGGGGTGGCATCTATATAGTAGGTATATAAAAAGACGCGCCTATTCAAATACAACGTTGTGTCTAAAATTTCAAAGCATTCGGTAAAGAACTTTCAGAGATTACAGCGTGTGTTGCTCTTACATCAAACAGATGGCGCTGTTTTTCAAAAAAGCATGTTTTTTTCCTGTCACAGGTGAGGCATGTATATAGGAGATATATTAAAGGACGCGCCTATTCGAATGCAACGTTGTGTCAAAATTTCAAAGCAATCGGTAAAGAGGTTTCGAAGATTTCCCTCACATGTAAAACACAGTTTTTCAGAAATAGCATGTTTTTTTACCATCACAGACGTGACATCTATATAGTATGTATATAAAAACCTGGCCGGATGCGAATGGAACATTGTGTGAAAATTTCAAAGCAATCGGTGAAGAACTTTCGGAGATTAGCGATTTTGAACAAACGAACATTTCCATTTTTATTTATATAGATTGATATAGGAAGTTACTTATTAATGCAACGAGCTTCGATATAAAACACATAAATAGTAGAGAATAAGAAATAATAGTGAGTTTTAGCACTTTGGTATTTAGCAGCAGGAAGAGGATATATGGTAGCGGACACTCGTGAGGTCACAAGGAAATAGGACTTTATATTACTGAACATGGGGGAAGGTTACTCACATTGGTCCTTCAAGATGGCACCGATAATCATCCCACAAACCGTGTTTTCACGCGACTTTCTTAATATTGTGTTCCTTAAACTTACTTCCAGACATATTGTCCTGTTTTCTGTTTTGGGTCCTCTGGTAGGGCAATTTAGTACGACAGTTTCTTGACGTTGGGAGACCTTAGGGGGTTCTCGAGGCCTCCAGAGGCGTGCTAGGCTCTACGACACCTCCTCCAGCACTGTGATCGCCTCAGGGTAACCTGACGACGGCCTCTTGCTTCATGGCTGCTGCTACTGCTGCTGTGTTTATTCCGTGCCTCACACGATTTCCAAACACACCAATGCATTTCCTTCTGGTGCTTTTCTTCTTGTTCTGCTTATTCCCGTGGTTCTCTCCTGTGTTTGTGCTGTAATATTGCCAGCTCTCCGATGTGACGTGTGTGGAGCAGCTTGTCTTAGACTCCTGCATGCACCGGCGGTCTTGAGTCCCGTGGTTGACACTTCGTACAGTGTCTGGATAACACTGTTCACGTGCCCACCATAACGGCTCCACAATACCATACCTTATGTTCTTCTCATTTTGTTCAGTGTTCAAAATTTGTTCTTTTTGTTCACCTCACATATTAGTGTTCAAAGTTGACTTCTTACATTGTTCTGAACTTTCAATTAATCTGGATAACACAAGTGTCAAATTTATTGCAAATTTTAAGCCATCAGTTAGGCGGTTAGGCGTTATCTATTTATGTTTATTTAATCAAATAAACATAAACTGTATTCGTAAATGGTTATACATTTAAAACTGGGATTAGTTTGTATCAAATTACGGTACATTAATTACAAGGAACATCACAGCAGCAGATGAGCGCCTAAACATTATCTGGATTATTTGGGTTTATATGTTATCCAGTTCAGGCAATCAAAAAGTTTATTCATAAATGGTATTACATTTGTAAGTGGGAAAGTGTACGTAAAAAGTAGAGTGCATTAATAACATAAGAGTATGACAGTAACAGAATAGTAAGTAGACATTCTCACTATCAGGTCCCCCTGCTGTCACCCGGGGGGTCCCCCCTGCTCTCACCCGGGGGTCCCCCCTGCTGTCACCCGAGGGTCCCCCTGCTGTCACCCGAGGGTCCCCCTGCTGTCACCCGGGGGTCCCCCCTGCTGTCACCCGAGGGTCCCCCCTGCTATCACCCGGGGGTCCCCCTGCTGTCACCCGAGGGTCCCCCCTGCTGTCACCCGGGGTCCCCCCTGCTGTCACCCGGGGGTCCCCCCTGCTGTCACCCGGGGGTCCCCCTGCTGTCACCCGAGGGTCCCCCCTGCTGTCACCCGGGGGTCCCCCCTGCTGTCACCCGGGGGTCCCCCCTGCTGTCACCCGAGGGTCCCCCTGCTGTCACCCGGGGGTCCCCCCTGCTATCACCCGGGGGTCCCCCTGCTGTCACCCGAGGGTCCCCCCTGCTGTCACCCGGGGGTCCCCCTGCTCTCACCCGGGGGTCCCCCTGCTGTCACCCGGGGGTCCCCCCTGCTGTCACCCGGGGGTCCCCCCTGCTGTCACCCGAGGGTCCCCCCTGCTGTCACCCGGGGGTCCCCCCTGCTGTCACCCGAGGGTCCCCCCTGCTGTCACCCGGGGGTCCCCCTGCTCTCACCCGGGGGTCCCCTGCTCTCACCCGGGCCCCCCCTGCTCTCACCCGGGGGTACCACTGCTCTCACCCGGGGGTACCCCTGCTCTCACCCGGGGGTCCCCCCTGCTGTCACCCGGGGGTCCCCCTGCTGTCACCCGGGGGTCCCCCCTGCTGTCACCCGAGGGTCCCCCCTGCTGTCACCCGGGGGTCCCCCCTGCTGTCACCCGGGGGTCCCCCCTGCTGTCACCCGAGGGTCCCCCCTGCTGTCACCCGGGGGTCCCCCTGCTGTCACCCGGGGGTCCCCCCTGCTCTCACCCGGGGGTACCCCTGCTCTCACCCGGGGGTCCCCCCTGCTGTCACCCGGGGGTACCCCTGCTGTCACCCGAGGGTCCCCCCTGCTCTCACCCGGGGGTCCCCCCTGCTCTCACCCGGGGGTCCCCCCTGCTCTCACCCGGGGGTCCCCCCTGCTCTCACCCGGGGGTCACCCCTGCTCTCACCCGGGGGTCCCCCCTGCTGTCACCCGGGGGTCCCCCTCCTCTCACCCGGGGGTCCCCCCTGCTCTCACCCGGGGGTCCCCCCTGCTCTCACCCGGGGGTCCCCCCTGCTCTCACCCGGGGGTCCCCCTACTCTCCCCCGGGCGTCCCCCTGCTCTCACCCGGAGGTCCCCCTGCTCTCACCCGGGGGCCCCCCTGCTCTCACCCGGGGGTCCCCAGCTCTCACCCGGGGGTCCCCCTGCTGTCACCCGGGGGTCCCCCTGCTCTCACCCGGGGGTCCCCTGCTCTCACCCGGGGCCCCCCTGCTCTCACCCGGGGGTACCCCTGCTCTCACCCGGGGGTCCCCCTGCTCTCACCCGGGGGTCCCCCCTGCTGTCACCCGGGGGTCCCCCCTGCTGTCACCCGAGGGTCCCCCCTGCTGTCACCCGGGGGTCCCCCTGCTGTCACCCGGGGGTCCCCCCTGCTGTCACCCGGGGGTCCCCCCTGCTGTCACCCGAGGGTCCCCCCTGCTCTCACCCGGGGGTCCCCCCTGCTCTCACCCGGGGGTCCCCCCTGCTCTCACCCGGGGGTCCCCCTGCTCTCACCCGGGGGTCCCCCTGCTCTCACCCGGAGGTCCCCCTGCTCTCACCCGGGGGCCCCCCTGCTCTCACCCGGGGGTCCCCAGCTCTCACCCGGGGGTCCCCCTGCTCTCACCCGGGGGTCCCCCTGCTCTCACCCGGGGGTCCCCCTGCTGTCACCCGGGGGTCCCCCCTGCTGTCACCCGGGGGTCCCCCTGCTGTCACCCGGGGGTCCCCCTGCTGTCACCCGGGGGTCCCCCCTGCTGTCACCCGGGGGTCCCCCCTGCTCTCACCCGGGGCCCCCCCTGCTCTCACCCGGGGGTCCCCCTGCTCTCACCCGGGGGTCCCCCTACTCTCACCCGGGGGTCCCCCCTGCTCTCACCCGGGGCCCCCCCTGCTCTCACCCGGGGGTCCCCCCTGCTCTCACCCGGGGGTCTCCCCTGCTCTCACCCGGGGATCCCCCTGCTCTCACCCGGCCCCCCCCCCCCTGCTCTCACCCGGGCGTCCACCTGCTCTCACCCGGGGGTCCCCCAGTTCTTACCCGGGAAACTTTTAAAGTTTTCACCCACACAAGTTTACATGTGGATTGTTAAATAACTTTCGACCAGGCATCAAGATGACCAAAGTCGCCGAAGAACACATTTGTTCTGACCTTCACGTCTGTAATTGCATCAGAAAAATCCTGACAAATGTGGCCTTTGAAGATATAATATACCCCAGGTGCTTTTTAATGTTTTGTTAGTGGAATGTCTGTGCCCAGTAGGATAGGGGCGGGAGCTGGACGGTACGAGTGGTGTGGGATGACACCAACCACTGCACACTTTGCAGGAGAACTGAGAAGCGGGAGTCCATTGGTGTACATTCCGTGTGAGGGCGTGACCAGTGTAGGTAAACCTCACACACACACACAGTCACTCCTCTCTCACAAGCAGTCCACATGTAACCTTATGTAAACCCTACACGAAGACATTCATTCACAGAAACTACCCAGACATTACTGAGAGTCAGATGTTGCGCGGGCCCTGAGCCTCTGGCTGGCCCACTAAGTGTTGCTTGTTTCTGTTTTACTTGAGCGGAGTATGAGTATTTATGACTCGTATGGTCGCTTCAGTAAGGTTTTGTCCCACGTGTTTAACAACTTCTTCTGCTCTGTTGAATCTAAGTGGAGATCTTAATGGGAAGGGAGGGAATTATCAGGGGAAAGCGCCAAGCCATTACGACTATATAGCACTTGAAAGGGATCAGGATAAGGATTCGGGATGGGACGGGGGAAGGAATAGTGCCCAACCACTTGGACGGTCGGGGACGGTGGATAAAATTCCAGTGGTCTGTCGGGCATTTCTCCAGTGTTGACATTTCCTCTCATCTTCCGGAACCTGTAAGCCTATTTCCTTTGCACATGGGTATCCAAACCTGATGCGATGTAAGTGTACTTCTGTTGTTCTACTGCTCCCTTTCATCAAACTAAGTGGTTCATAGTTGGTTGAATTCTTGTCCCAACCCGCAGATCCTGATGTTGCAACTGCTGTGTTGTGGTCACTAACTGTGATGTTGGTTATCCAGCTGTGATGTTGGTTATCCAGCTGTGTTGTTGGTTATCCAGCTGTGTTGTTGGTTATTCAGCTGTGATGTTGGTTATCCAGCTGTGTTGTTGGTTATCCAGCTGTGATGTTGGTTATCCAGCTGTGATGTTGGTTATCCAGCTGTGATGTTGGTTATCCAGCTGTGATGTTGGTTATCCAGCTGTGATGTTGGTTATCCAGCTGTGATGTTGGTTATCCAGCTGTGTTGTTGGTTATCCAGCTGTGATGTTGGTTATCCAGCTGTGATGTTGGTTATCCAGCTGTGATGTTGGTTATCCAGCTGTGATGTTGGTTATCCAGCTGTGATGTTGGTTATCCAGCTGTGATGTTGGTTATCCAGCTGTGATGTTGGTTATCCAGCTGTGATGTTGGTTATCCAGCTGTGATGTTGGTTATTCAGCTGTGATGTTGGTTATCCAGCTGTGATGTTGGTTATCCAGCTGTGATGTTGGTTATCCAGCTGTGATGTTGGTTATCCAGCTGTGATGTTGGTTATCCAGCTGTGATGTTGGTTATCCAGCTGTGATGTTGGTTATCCAGCTGTGATGTTGGTTATCCAGCTGTGTTGTTGGTTATCCAGCTGTGATGTTGGTTATCCAGCTGTGATGTTGGTTATCCAGCTGTGATGTTGGTTATCCAGCTGTGATGTTGGTTATCCAGCTGTGATGTTGGTTATCCAGCTGTGATGTTGGTTATCCAGCTGTGATGTTGGTTATCCAGCTGTGATGTTGGTTATCCAGCTGTGATGTTGGTTATCCAGCTGTGATGTTGGTTATCCAGCTGTGATGTTGGTTATCCAGCTGTGATGTTGGGAAGTAAAATGGGGTAGCCTGGTACCCTCCTAGTGTGGAGGGAAGTACCAGGGGTGGCCCAGGTACCCTCCTACTGCGAAGGGAAGTACCAGAGGTGGCCGAGGTACCCTCCTACTGTGGAGGGAAGTACCAGAGGTGGCCCAGGTACCCTCCTACTGCGAAGGGAAGTACCAGAGGTGGCCGAGGTACCCTCCTACTGTGGAGGGAAGTACCAGAGGTGGCCCAGGTACCCTCCTACTGTGGAGGGAAGTACCAGAGGTGGCCCAGGTACCCTCCTACTGTGGAGGGAAGTACCAGGGGTGGCCGAGGTACCCTCCTACTGTGGAGGGAAGTACCAGAGGTGGCCGAGGTACCCTCCTACTGTGGAGGGAAGTACCAGAGGTGGCCCAGGTACCCTCCTACTGTGGAGGGAAGTACCAGAGGTGGCCCAGGTACCCTCCTAGTGTGGAGGGAAGTACCAGGGGTGGCCGAGGTACCCTCCTACTGTGGAGGGAAGTACCAGGGGTGGCCGAGGTACCCTCCTAGTGTGGAGGGAAGTACCAGGGGTGGCCCAGGTACCCTCCCACTCCTGCAGTAACTCTCACAATCTGCCTCAGAGACCTGCAAGCGCTGCACGGTGTGACCAGAATACATACTATGTGTGAGTCAGGAGATGATTACTGTACTTACAAACGGGAGAGTGTTGTAAAAGCGAAGGTGGGGGGGGGGGTGTTCCGGGAGGGGTGGAGGGGCGGAGGAAGGAGGGGGAGGGTCAAGGGATGAGGGAGGGGCGGTGGTGACACGTTGGCGCCAAGCGAAGGTCCTGTGTCTCGCCCCTCCCTCCCTACCCATCCCTCACTCCCTACCTTCATACCTATCACCGCACCCAGTTACTTTCTTACCTCCCCACCTACCTCAATCTCTTTCTCCTCGCATACCTTCATCCTAACCTTCCCACCTACCTTCATACCCACCTTTTACCTTACTGACCTATCTACACCCCCCCCCCCACACACACACAGGAAACAAAGGGCTACAGTGAGGGAAGAGACCTGTGAGTGGAGAGAGGTGAGGAGCGGAGTACCACAAGGGGCAGTTCTAGGGGCCCATCCTGTTTCTAATATATGTCAACGACCTGACAGGAAACAACCGGGTCCTTCATATCAATGATTGCAGATGATGCAACACTGACTAGAAGAGTCAGGTCAGGGATAGATTGTCATACACTGCAAACACATTTGGTCACATTCCAGACCTTGTCTGAAAAAATAGCTGCTAGAGTTTAACCTTATTACCTAAAGTTTATAATACAAAGTTATAAGGATTGGAACAGGAGTTAGAAGACTACTACAGCAATATAGGATGAAGGGAAGACAAATTCTTCAATCAGAAAAGGAGAAAGACCCGGAGTGGACATGACCCCAACTCTGATGCCAGAAGCCCACATTACCACCATAACAACAGCTGCATATAAGGCATACTGGCCAACGTCCGTGTATCCTTCACAAACTTGGACAAGGGGGCTTTCCGGGCCCTTTATACAACGAAGGTGAGACCAACACTTGAATATGCATCCCCCAGCATGGAACCCTTACCTGAAAAAGGACAAGGAGAAACTAGAAAATGTCCAAACATATGCAAGAAGACTCGTTCCTGTGCTGAATGGGTTGAACTATGAGGGAAAGACTGAGAAAACTGAACCTTACCACATTGGAGGAAAGGAGAGAGAGAGAGAGAGAGACAGAGAGAGAGAGAGAGAGAGACAGAGAGAGAGAGAGAGAGAGAGAGAGAGAGAGAGAGAGAGAGACAGAGAGAGAGAGAGAGAGAGAGAGGGGGGGGGTATGATACCAATATATAAGATACTTGTCGGAAAATCCGACACCATTTAATAATCATACAGATAATAACTGTATTACCAACAAGTTACCCATAGAAAACGTAACTTGTAGTGGAATTTCTGTCTAAAGAAAACGGGATATCATCACCACATACTATTATAATTCACCACCTATTATGGTGGGAATTATTCTTAAATACATTAGTCTTTGGACTTTACCATCATAAAAACATCTTATATAAATTAACTTAATTATCAATATTAAAGTAGAGTAAATGTGACCCTTCTATCACTTTCTGAAATCTGGACAAAGTAGGCCAGGCGTCAGGGAGGAGGAGGGAGCCATTGTTGTGTCACCTCCGAGACGTGTGGAGCAAATTTAGCTCCTATCATTCTGGACAATGTCGGCCAGTAACGTCAATAGCATGGAGTGTTAAACAGCCATTGTTATACGAGACCAGAGGCTCACACAGGAGCAAATTCGGCTCCTGTTAATTTTACTTGGACGTAGTGTTATGGAACCCAAAGGTGTACCATTGTCAACACGCTGTCTACAAATACAAGTTAAGTGTCTATCCGAAACCCGTTTATCATTCATTTATGGCCATTAATGTCAGGATATAGGGTTAGCCGGTTAGAACGCGAAATCGCCTCATACTAAAGGTAATTAAGCCAGGTCTTTAATGTTCCATGTACTGTATACTGTTTTCTCTGATATACTTGTCATATATAGTATCTGGCTTCACAGCTAGCGCACTTTTGACAGGTCAAGACGAGGATGCAAGATTTGTGCACCAGTTACTGGGTGATATGGAAGCTACCTCAAAGAGGATAATTTGGTGTCTACACCCTAGTTATACCTGGTGGACTAACCTGCTGTACTATAAGAGAAGGAACCTCATCAATGTATGTAGCTATTACTGTAATTTGATTGGCTGCATATGTGTAATATAAACCCCCCCTAATGTGTAGAGGATCGATTTGTGAGATTATGAGATTATTGCAGAAATACAGTCCACTCATTATTATACAAATTGCTATCGAAGTATATAAATTAACGTAAATATAAATTCATATAAATTAAATAAATATAAATCTCACAGGTCGGTTCCCACATTATTTGGTCCTTCGAACCGGATGACGGATTATTTGATCCTTTGAACCCACATTTGGTCATCTTAGTACCGGATGAACCAGTTAACCAGTGGATTCATTAAATATACTAGTGCAGTGTGATTTAAACAAAGCCAGCAGTCAAGACGGCAGCGTAGCCTCGAGGGAGCTCAGGAGCCTCCCTCAGCCCAGTTCAGCTTCGTCAGCGGTTTCATGCACACCCACAGATATTTGGTGGCGTGTTATTTCGTGAAATGACAGCGCTAATATAGAATCCAGCCAAATTAGTGACTGTGTCTTCGCGAGATTGTTCACGGATTTCGTGGTGTTACATTTCGCGAGAGATTATCTACGAATTTTGTGGACTTTATTTCGCGAGGTCACTAATAATATTTAATACTTCTAGATAATATTAGAAGTTTCATAGAGGCTAATTAAGAGGCTATTAACAATAATTGTGTATATCATTTCTCCAAAATAGAGAATTATTTAATATATATTGCACTAGTGATCACAGTATAATATTTACTAATTGCCAACCCACAACAGGGTAGGATATTAACCATTGACTAGTTGAACTATTATCGTTCATCCTAGTCCCATTATTACCATAGTCAGTTGTACTATATTGATCAACCTAACACCATTAATGAATGGTCCAGACCCTATTTTGGGTGTAAATTTTATCAACTCGAATTGAGTTGTATATATAATAATTACTTATGATCATTACACCTTTGAGTGATTAATTAGTGTCTCTACCATCCTAGGGTGATATAGAAGAGCTAACCTAAAGGTACTTCCAGTGACACTGGTTTATCACTCAAATCATTAGTGTGTATGATTGTATATATATAATGTGTATTAATTTTAAGTGCTAACCTCTAGTAGAGGTAGGATTATTGCCTAGTGAGTGCAGAATTTACCCTAGGCTACCATCAGTGCTTGTTCAGTATTATGAGCAGCCCAAGTACAAGCCCCACAAGGCTTCACCAACGAGCCAGTATGGATAATGCAGGGAGAATGAAAAGAACCCTTGCAGGTCTTAAAGGCCACTTAACAAGACAGATCAAGAAATGTGAAGATTTGTCACAACAATCAACAGTTGATTATGCTGACCTGGAAAGCTATTATCAAGCAGCTGCAGGTAAATTTGAGCAAATCAAATGCCAAATGGCTGTCCTTGTGGGGACAGACTACTACCATCGATTCATCGGTAGCCCTACTAAATATCAGGGTATAACCATGTTAAACTCTGCAGGAGGTAAATTACTCTCAGGCCCAGTATCAAGCCTGGGAAGACCTATGCCTGCAGATAAACAATACCAATAGAAATCTAAATTTGTCAGCTGATTATATTTCTCCAGTAGCATTATACTAAGGAGATTACAGCTGACTATACCAACAGAGGTTGATGTTAGTATCATCATTTAAAGCTGGAGATGAGTTCATGAGGCTTCAGTGGCAAATCAGTGAACAGTAGCCTAAAACAGCTACAAGTCACTGCGACCAATGTCACTGAACCCACTGCAGTCTCAGAACCATACTTTACTTTAATGATGAGCTATTCAATCCTCTGAATCAATTAACTAAATTAAACCTCAATAAATCTGATGACTGATTTGATACATTTATTATTTAATCAAGATGTATTCCATGGGCCTCAGTGTTTATATATCAGTGACCAGTTACCTGAAGAAACTTCAAGTTATATCTAATGTCACTGATCTCACTGCAGTCCCTGAATCATACTTGACTGTAGTACTTGATCACATCCAGTCTTCTGGGTTAAATAATATGTAATAAGGCTTGAATATTAGCCTTTCAAGAGTTGACAGGGAAATGAAATCGCATTAGACTTCTAACCCCTGCAACTCTAGTACGGGACATCCGTCCTGTACGAACAGACACACAAATGTGTGATTACTAACTACTAACATCAAATTAATGTAATAATTCGAAGGAGGAGTATCGGTGTTCGTCTGTTCTAAAGAGGACTTCGACCCGTGAGCAGCCCCCTGGGGAATTATGTCGGAAAATCCGACACCATTTAATAATCATACAGATAATAACTGTATTACCAACAAGTTACCCATAGAAAACGTAACTTGTAGTGGAATTTCTGTCTAAAGAAAACGGGATATCATCACCACATACTATTATAATTCACCACCTATTATGGTGGGAATTATTCTTAAATACATTAGTCTTTGGACTTTACCATCATAAAAACATCTTATATAAATTAACTTAATTATCAATATTAAAGTAGAGTAAATGTGACCCTTCTATCACTTTCTGAAATCTGGACAAAGTAGGCCAGGCGTCAGGGAGGAGGAGGGAGCCATTGTTGTGTCACCTCCGAGACGTGTGGAGCAAATTTAGCTCCTATCATTCTGGACAATGTCGGCCAGTAACGTCAATAGCATGGAGTGTTAAACAGCCATTGTTATACGAGACCAGAGGCTCACACAGGAGCAAATTCGGCTCCTGTTAATTTTACTTGGACGTAGTGTTATGGAACCCAAAGGTGTACCATTGTCAACACGCTGTCTACAAATACAAGTTAAGTGTCTATCCGAAACCCGTTTATCATTCATTTATGGCCATTAATGTCAGGATATAGGGTTAGCCGGTTAGAACGCGAAATCGCCTCATACTAAAGGTAATTAAGCCAGGTCTTTAATGTTCCATGTACTGTATACTGTTTTCTCTGATATACTTGTCATATATAGTATCTGGCTTCACAGCTAGCGCACTTTTGACAGGTCAAGACGAGGATGCAAGATTTGTGCACCAGTTACTGGGTGATATGGAAGCTACCTCAAAGAGGATAATTTGGTGTCTACACCCTAGTTATACCTGGTGGACTAACCTGCTGTACTATAAGAGAAGGAACCTCATCAATGTATGTAGCTATTACTGTAATTTGATTGGCTGCATATGTGTAATATAAACCCCCCCTAATGTGTAGAGGATCGATTTGTGAGATTATGAGATTATTGCAGAAATACAGTCCACTCATTATTATACAAATTGCTATCGAAGTATATAAATTAACGTAAATATAAATTCATATAAATTAAATAAATATAAATCTCACAGGTCGGTTCCCACAATACTAATAGAAATTAACAATATAGACAAAGCAGCGTAAGTTTAAAGCTGGGAACAGCAGCACGAGGGGTCTTAGATAGACACTCGTGCTCCAGTGAGTCACAGGGACGTCAGAAAGAACTTTTTCAGTGTTAAAAAGTTCAGTGTTTCAGAGTTGTCAATAAGGTTATCTTGAGGTTACCTTGAGGTGCTTCCGGGGCTTAGCGTCCCCGCGGCCCGGTAGTCGACCAGGCCTCCTGGTTGCTGGACTGATCAACCAGGCTGTTGGACGCGGCTGCTCGCAGCCTGACGTATGAGTCACAGCCTGGTTGATCAGGTATCCTTTGGAGGTGCTTATCCAGTTCTCTCTTGAACACTGTGAGGGGATTGCCAGTTATGTCCCTTATGTGTAGTGGAAGCGTGTTGAACAGTCTCGGGCCTCCGATGTTGATAGAGTTCTCTCTCAGAGTACCTGTTGCACCTCTGCTCTTCAACGGGGGTATTCTGCACATCCTGCCATGTCTTCTGGTCTCATGTGATGTTATTTCTGTGTGCAGGTTTGGGACCAGCCCCTCTAATATTTTCCACGTGTAAATTATTATGTATCTATCCCGCCTGCGCTCAAGGGAGTACAGATTCAGGCTCTTTAGTCGGTCCCAATAGTTTAGGTGTTTTACTGAGTGGATTCTAACAGAAAAGGATCTCTGCACGCTCTCCAGGTCAGAAATTTCTCCAGCTTTGAAAGGGGCTGTCATTGTGCAGCAGTACTCCACTCTAGAGAGCACTAGCGTTTTGAAAAGTGTCATCATCGGTATAGCATCTCTAGTGTGAAAAGTTCTTGTTATCCTACCTGTCATTTTTCTTGCAGTTGTGACGGCAACTTTATTGTGTTCTTTAAAGGTAAGGTCTTCCGACATGAGTACACCCAGATCCTTTACATTGCCTTTCCGTTCTATGTTATGATTTGCCTGAGTTTTGTACGTGGTTTCCGTTTTTATAACGAGCTGGAACTTATCTTCGTTAAACACCATATTATTTTCTGTAGCCCATAGAAAGGCCTGATCTACATCTGACTGGAGGTTTGCCGTGTCCTCTATGTTGCCTACTCTCATGAACATCCTAGTGTCATCTGCAAAGGATGATACAGTGCCATAGGTTGTGTTCTTGTCTATGTCCGATATGAGGATGAGAAAAAGTACTGGAGCAAGCACAGTACCCTGGGGGTCAAGAGGTTTGACGTAGAAGTCGTTGAAGCTAATTTAAGTGAAAGTTATAAATGCAAATATAATAAAAGCGTGATAGAAACGAGTCACTGCGAGCACATCTAGGGCAGTACATGCGCACGCACACACTTAACCCCCCCCCCCCCACACACACACACTGAGAGAAAGCGCTAAGCCATTACGGCTATATAGTATTTGAAAGGGGCCAGGATAAGGATTTAAGATGAAACGGAGGAAGGAATGGTGCCCAACCACTTGGACGGTTGGGGATTGAACGCCGACCTGCATGAAGCGAGACCGTCGCTCTACCGTCCAGCCCAAGTGGTTGGGCACACACACAGAGCTCACGGTACGAGCTACGAGGAGAGACTAGGGGAACTAAACCTCCCGTGATCATTTCTCCTCACTAATTTCTTGTCTTCTGGAAGACAGAAGAAATTAGGGGAGACATGATCATCACATACAAGATTCTCAGAGTAATTGATAGGCAAGACAAAGACAGATTATCCACCCCCACAGATGGCAACTGAGTAACCACATCAGCTACAGAGATATTCGAAAAAAATTCAGTATCAGAGTAGTTAACAAATGGAATGCATTAAGAAGTGTTGTGGTGGAGGCAGACTCCAAACACAGCTTCAAATGTAGATATGATAGAGCCCAGTAGGCTCAGGAACCTGTACACTGGTTAACTGACGGTTAAAGCCGAAGCTCAACCCCGGCAAGCCCAATTAGGTGAGTAGAATTAGATGAATACCTAGGAGACTCTAGAAAGAGACCTGGGAGTGGACGCAACACCAAGCCTAACTCCAGCGGTACATACTAATAAGATAACGTCAGCGGCGTACTCCACGATAGCAAAAGTTAGTACATCACACAATAGCCTAAATAAGGAGGCATTTAGAGCGGTGAACACCGCCTACGTGAGACCAGTCTTAGAGTATGCAGCACCATCATGGAGCCCTCACCTAAAAACAAACTAGAAAAGGTTCAGAAGTTTGTGACGAGGCTCGTCCCAGAATTGTGAGGGAAGAAGTATGAAGAGAGACTCAATTTCTTTCTATATTATGCACCCCATACCCATCCTGTGGGCGGTGGTGTAAAGGGTTACAGAGGCACATAATCGCTTCAGGAACTGAACCTCCTAGTTCGTTTAGCTAAGAAAATAACTGAAAGAACGAAATCTAACGACGCTAGAAAGGAGAGAGGGAGACATGACAAGGACGTATAAAATAATTATACACTGACAGCGTTGTCCCTACACACTACACTGACAGTGTTGCCCCCTACACACTACACTGACAGTGCTGCCCCTACACACTACACTGACAGTGCTGCCCCCTACACACTACACTGACAGTGCTGCCCGTACACTGACAGTGTTGCCACACACCACAGGCAGACAATAAGGGGGGGTGAGGCAGCCAACACTAGCCAGGTGAGGTAACTAGGCAAGGTTGGCATTAGCATCAGTGGGGAGGGAGTGGCCTATAAGGCCAAGGTAGTCTGGCAACACTGTCAAGTTGTGGCACTATTGTCACCCTGCAGTCACTGAGCAACCATCCCAATGGGTCCGGTGTGTGTGGGGCCCACCTCCACCCCTGGTCTCTTATGGTGCCCACAGTGGGTCCTCCACCACTGTGGGGCAGGAGACCCCCACAGTGGGTCCTCCACCACTGTGGGGCAGGAGACCCCCACAGTGGGTCCTCCACCACTGTGGGGCAGGGGACCCCCACAGTGGGTCCTCCACCACTGTGGGGCAGGAGACCCCCACAGTGGGTCCTCCACCACTGTGGGGCAGGAGACCCCCACAGTGGGTCCTCCACCACTGTGGGGCAGGAGACCCCCACAGTGGGTCCTCCACCACTGTGGGGCAGGAGACCCCCACAGTGGGTCCTCCACCACTGTGGGGCAGGAGACCCCCACAGTGGGTCCTCCACCACTGTGGGGCAGGAGACCCCCACAGTGGGTCCTCCACCACTGTGGGGCAGGAGACCCCCATAGTGGGTCCTCCACCACTGTGGGGCAGGAGACCCCCACAGTGGGTCCTCCACCACTGTGGGGCAGGAGACCCCCACAGTGGGTCCTCCACCACTGTGGGGCAGGAGACCCCCACAGTGGGTCCTCCACCACTGTGGGGCAGGAGACCCCCACAGTGGGTCCTCCACCACTGTGGGGCAGGAGACCCCCACAGTGGGTCCTCCACCACTGTGGGGCAGGAGACCCCCACAGTGGGTCCTCCAACACTGTGGGGCAGGAGACCCCCACAGTGGGTCCTCCACCACTGTGGGGCAGGAGACCCCCACAGTGGGTCCTCCACCACTGTGGGGCAGGAGACCCCCACAGTGGGTCCTCCACCACTGTGGGGCAGGAGACCCCCACAGTGGGTCATCCAACACTGTGGGGCAGGAGACCCCCACAGTGGGTCCTCCACCACTGTGGGGCAGGAGACCCCCACAGTGGGTCCTCCACCACTGTAGGGCAGGAGACCCCCACAGTGGGTCCTCCACCACTGTGGGGCAGGGGACCCCCACAGTGGGTCCTCCACCACTGTGGGGCAGGAGACCCCCACAGTGGGTCCTCCACCACTGTGGGGGCAGGAGACCCCCACAGTGGGTCCTCCACCACTGTGGGGCAGGAGACCCCCACAGTGGGTCCTCCACCACTGTAGGGCAGGAGACCCCCACAGTGGGTCCTCCACCACTGTGGGGCAGGGGACCCCCACAGTGGGTCCTCCACCACTGTGGGGCAGGGGACCCCCACAGTGGGTCCTCCACCACTGTGGGGCAGGAGACCCCCACAGTGGGTCCTCCACCACTGTGGGGCAGGAGACCGCCACAGTGGGTCCTCCACCACTGTGGGGCAGGAGACCCCCACACCAACAGTCAACTAAGCAGTGCACAAAGACACTCACAAGGCCAAAGTGTGCTACTTATATTTTTAGTCGCCTTGTGTAAAGCGGGAGTGTGTATATATACCCACGTATGTATATATATAGAGTGTGTTCACCTGAGGCACGCAGAGTGTGGGGTATACGCTTACCTTACAGTGTCTTTACCCTCACCTACTCCCCTTCTTGGAACTGGTGCCTCGTAGTTTAACTATTCTCAAGATCAAATTCTTTATCGAGTGTGGCCTTAAAAGTGTGGGTGGAGGAGGCTTCCACCACTTGTTGTCTCAGTACATTCCTCTGGTTGACCTCCCGCACACGGTACGAGTATTTCCGTACACTGCTCCTTATTGAGCAACAGTGAGAGAAGCCACCGAAATAAGGCAAGGGGAGGGAGGAGGTGAGGGAGGAGGTGAGGGAGGAGGTGAGAGGTAACTGGAGAAGTGAAACATGAAGGGAGATAATGAGAGTGTCTCTCACACACTACAGACACACAAAGAGATAATAAGAGAAGAGATAGAAGGAGAGTAGAGAGAGCCACCAACGACCAGATTGATTGTTGCCGCCGGAGGCGGCTAGTTTATTGTGCACCCCATACCCATCCTGTGAGCGGTAGCGCAAAAATCATTACAGAGGGCACAAAAGGTCTTTATCAGACCTCATCTTAGATTATTACATAAACAATTTCATCTATCCTTCACACCTTATAGTTACAATGTCAGCTAGTTACAGAGAAAGTGCTATTTCAAGAGCTATATAATTACAGTAAGTCATTATACATTATTGGTAGGTCTTATCGCTAATACATAATAGTTTGACCAATGGAGATAGTCATAGGGTACCTTTTGTTTGTTATTAGTCCTCACAATACGCTACTTGCTTCTTAATCTCATATGTCGTTCATCTACTGGAAGCGAAATATGGATACAGTGCAAGGATTTCAGGTAATTTATCCATGGTAATAAGATAGGTTGCCATATCATACAACGTGAGCTTAGATTTATCTCTAAATGGCTCAATTTTACTACAATCCAAGATATAGTGTTCGAGTCTGTGTCCCTGTCTTTGTCCACACACTTTACACTTTACTTCATCTAGATACCTATACAAGCCGAACTGCCAGAGATACTTGTAGCCAAGTCTTATACGAGCTGTGACAACATCTGTTAGTCTACTGACTTTGTTACCTGCCCCATACACATGTTTTACTTCACACATTTCATTGTGATGAACAATGGACCTGCTAGCTCCAGTTTGCACTGTTCTACTTTCTTCAAATTCATCCAGGAGTTCTCGTCTAATGACACTTTTAAGGGACCTATTTGATAACTGAAGATTCCGTTCAATACTGTCTTTATTTACTGCAGCCTTAGCAAGGGCGTCAACTTTGTCACGTTCCTGCATGCCAATGTGAGAAGGAATCCACAACATTTTTATATTTACTCTCTTGCTAAGTATTCTTATATATCTACGTCCAGCTTCCAAGACAAGCACGTTATTACTTGATTGCAAACTGTTTATTGCTCGTAGTGAGGAAAGGGAGTCAGAAATAATTAAGCTGTCTACTTCAGCGTTGACAATAATTTCGAGTGCTACCAGTATCGCTTCCAACTCGGCTTGCATTGTGGACGCCCAGTTACTAATTCGGATATTCCTTGGAATTGTGCTGCCATCGGGCTGATGAGCAATAACAGCACTTCCTGCCCTCCCTGTAGCTGTGTTGAGTGATCCGTCAGTGTATATGGTCTGTGCTATGTTGTTTTCAACTTGTATATTGTGAATGTGTTCTATGGTGCTTAATTTAGCAGCAAACTGAGCATGAGGGTTGTTTGTGATTAGTTTCTTGGTGGGGTATGCAGGGGTCAGGATGTCAAAGGGTACTATCTGCCAGGGTGGAAGGAAGTGCTGTACTCTTTCATCTGTATATACATCATTTTAATATTACCAGGTGACGAGACGTCCTCATTACTATGCCGCCTGGGACGTGTGGGATGACTTATTGACTGACTTATGGTCACAACCTTTCACAATTGTTGGAGACATTTACAAAATCTTGAGCCCCCAGATGTGTAGCAGGAAGAGTGTGAGGGTGAGTGAGGCCGGGAGCTAGAGCCTGGACGGGTGACTCAGCCACACCCAACTCACCATTTACTCAGCGGTAAGATCAACGAGCAAGCGCAATAACCTAAAATGGAGGTGGTTGGGCTTACCTCTGTACCTAGTGCCAGGAGTGTGGGTATGAGAGAGCGGCGGGAGCCATCTTATACACCTCCACCCACTGAATAATGGTGCCCAGGAGCTCAACCTCCTCTTGCAGGCACATATGTGTGAGGATATATAGGTGATTACTTACACACGCACGCGTACACACACACACACACACACACACACACACACACACACACACACACACACACACACACACACACACACACACACACACACACACACACACACACACACACACACTAGTATGATGGAGAAGGTCGTGAGAAGAAGCTAGTAACACATCTGGAGAGAAGGGACTTCGTGACACCACCAACATGGGTTCAGGGAGGGTAAATCTTGCCTGACTGGCTTAATAGGAATTCTACGATCAGGCGACAAAGATTAAACAAGAAAGAGAAGATTGGATAGACTGCATCTTCTTGGACTGTCGAAAAGCCTCTGACACAGTACCTCATAAGAGGCTGGTGCACAAGTTGGAGAAACAGGCAGGAGTAACTGGTAAGGTGCTCCAGTGGAAAAAGTAGTACCTAAACAATAGGAAACAGAGAGTTACTGTGAGGAGTGAGACCTCAGATTGGCGTGAAGTCACAAGCGGAGTCCCACAGGGTTCTGTACTCGGTCCTATCCTGTTTCTGATATACGTAAATGATCTCACAGAGGGTATAGAGTCATTCCTCTCAATGTTTGCTGACGATGCCAAAATTATGAGAAAGATTAAGAAAGAAGACGACAGCATGAAGCTTCAAGAAGACCTGGACAAACTGAAGGAATGGTCAAATAAATGGTTGTTAGAGTTTAACCCGAGTAAATGTAAAGTAATGAAGATTGGTGGCACAACCCCCACCCCACTACTGGTCACACAACCCCCACCCCCACCACTGGTCACACAACCCCCACCCCCACCACTGGTCACACAACCCCCACCCCCACCACTGGTCACACAACCCCCACCCCCACCACTGGTCACACAACCCCACCCCCACCACTGGTCACACAACCCCCACCCCACTACTGGTCACACAACCCCCACCCCCACCACTGGTCACACAACCCCCACCCCACCACTGGTCACACAACCCTATCACCCCATCACTGGTCACACAACCCCCCACCCCACCACTGGTCAAACAACCCCCCCACCCCACCACTGGTCACACAACCCCCCACCCCACCACTGGTCACACAACCCCCCCACCCCACCACTGGTCAAACAACCCCCCACCCCACCACTGGTCACACAACCCCCTCACCCCATCACTGGTCACACAACCCCCACCCCCACCACTGGTCACACAACCCACCACCCCCACCACTGGTCACACAACCCCCACCCCCCACCACTGGTCACAACCCCAACCCCACCACTGGTCACACAACCCCCCCACCACTGGTCACACAACCCCCAACCCCACCACTGGTCACACAACCCCCCCACCACTGGTCACACAACCCCCCCACCACCACTGGTCCCACAACCCCCTCCCCCCACCCCCATCACTGGGACAAAAAAGTGGATTTCATCAACCACAAAGAAAAATGAATAAAGATAAAGTCAATAAAAACAAGAGAGAGTCGGATGAACAACTTCGAGTCCACCACACCAATAAGCTGACAGAATATAACACCATCTGGATGACCACTGCCAATGGTGGCAATGGTGGCAGTTTATTTAACTGCCACCATTAATATATGGGGGGCGGTGGAGAGAAAAATTGTATTCATATATTCTACTGTTAATTAATGTGACTAAATTCTGGATCAAACAAAACCAGTGAAGCATTACTGGTTTTGACAGTTCAATTTTTTGTGTACTTTTTTGCAACAAAAAGTAAAATGAAAGAATTACACAAACAAACTGGGTCTGTAAATTACTCTTGTGAAGCAGCTCCAGGCTCGGCTAGGAGACTATATATTGCCAAGCTAGGAGACTAGTCTAGCCTGGTGGAGTCTCGTAGCCTCCTTGCGGCTAGGAGACCTTTTATGATAATGTCTCCTAGCGTATTCTAAATTATCAATTTATAATAATTGTATGTTAATACAATTCTGGGATGCTCTAACAAATAATTTAACACTTAAAACTAGGAACTCTGGGCTTTGGGATCAATCGAGTTTACTGTTTGACTGAGCTGAAGTGCAAAGGAACACTTCCTGAATGAGTGTAACACCTGCATAAGTGAGTTTACTTTCAAACTGACAACCACTCAAACAAACACATATTTACCACAAATAACCGAAAATAAACAACACTCAGATCAACACAAATTAAACTTAAATAATAGCTGTTATTAAGTCAATTAATGACAGATGTTCACTTTACGTTTCTTTTAAATAATCGAACTTCACTTCTAAAAGACTTGAACTTTATTTTAAAATAATTGTAATCACATAATTACTATTAATTAAACTAAGCCATCCAATTTGATCAACAGCGACTTCTTTAACTGGGAGCACATATGAGGGACACGAGACTAGCAGAGGGTCAGGGACAGGGTATGGGGGCGGCTACACTAGGAGTCCCCAGGGACAGGTCATTTGAGAAGCAGGGGGCATCTTGGTGAGGTGGTGTTGGTGGCGCGTGCTGCACAAGCAGCCACCAGGGGCCCCCAGCTGCCCCCAGCGGCCCCCAGCGGCTCCCAGCAGCCCCCAGCACCTGCTGTGTCTCTTGCATACCACCCTCCCTCCCTCCATCCTCACCCACGTCGTTTAACAACCTAAATTAGGACATCTTCAAGACAATGTACGCAGCTTGTGTCAGACCAGTACTGGACCTTGCAGCACCGGGCTCGAGGTCGCTCCTGGTCAAGCATAAAACTAAAATACAAAGGTTTGCAAGAAGACTAGTGCCGACGTTAAGAGGGTTAGGCTATGAGGACAGGCTGAGGGAACTGGACCACAACATTGGGGAGTGTTGTACATTCTGCTATGGCGGTATGTTCACTCACAAGATGAGTGGCGCTGCCCAATAAACTCGCCCCTCGGGGCAAAATTTAAAAAAAAAATTAACCCCTGGACGATACAATACACACTGGACACATGATTACATCATACTATTAAGATATTGATGGGAATTAACAACGTGAACAATAACAGCCTCTTTAACTTGAGAGAAAGTAGGAGAAGAGGACACAACTGAGAACTGGAAACACAAATGAGTCAAAAAAATATTACGAAATATTAAACGGTGTTCAACTAGTGGAGTGCACAAACAGTTGTGGAAGCCTCCATCCACATCCACAACTTTAACCTCCCATTCAGCAGAAAATTCGAAAATTAAAATAGTTATGTTATAACGCAATAGGTATAACAAAGCGGCAATAGGTATAACAAAGCGGCAATAGGTATAACAAAGCGGCAATAGGTATAACAAAGCGGCAATAGGTATAACAAAGCGGCAATAGATATAACAAAGCGGCAATAGATATAACAAAGCGGCAATAGGTATAACAAAGCGGCAATGGAATTCATAAAAAGACATTGAAAAGTAGTGAAAAATAAGTGCAAACAAAGAAAGTTCAAAATAATAAACCCGGCAAAACAAAATCCAGAGGCCATTATCCTTGACAACCACCATACCAATGTTGAACACTGGGACTTAAGATTAACAGAACAGGAATCAAAACTCACGTAAAGGACAGAATAAAGGAAAAGGCAGCCTTAGACAAACTGAGGGAGATTCCGTAACCTTGGCAACATGGCGCTGCACTTACACTAGGCTTCAGTCAGGCGGCATCTGGAACACGCTCCAGTATCCACTACACATCTTAAACAGAAGTAACATGCTAAAACTTCAAATCAAGAAGAACAGCAAAACACCGTCCTACTATATGACCAGGGCAATCCAGCAGCTGTGAACATACAATCACTGAACAGTAGATTACAGCAGGCAAGCCACCAGGGTGTAGATTACGATCGAAATTAGACGACCCTCTGTTGAAAGGTTACTCCAAGATGAGACGTCCCACTCCAAAACTAGGTGGCCCAAGAGCTTGACTCTGATCGAGGGGAACAAAACCCCACAACATACAGCCAGAAAACTCTCACGAATAAATGACAAGAAAAAGTATTAATTACAAAATAAGAAAGCACAAAATCTGGACACAAGTGCAGATATCAAGCAGATACCTGCTTGATGGGGTTCTGAGAGTTCTTCTACTCCCCTGTGGAGAAATGCCCGACAGACCACTGGAACATCTAACAATTACAAACCCATTAAGATTTCAACTTAGATTCAAAAGAGCAGAAGACGTTGTTAAACACATACGGCAAAATCTTACTGAAGCGACCATACGAGTCATAAATACTCATACTCCGCCCAAGTAAAACAGAAACAAGCAACACTTAGTGGGTCAGCCAGAGGCTTAGGGCCCTGCGCAGGAATATCCCTGCAAAAAAAAAAAAAAAAAAAAAAAGCTACTCCCCAAGCCCGGCCTGAGCCCAGGCTTGACTTTTGAGTTTGGTCCACCAGGCTGTTGCTTGGAGCGGCCCGTAAGCACACATACCCACCACAGCCAGGTTGGTTCGGAACGTTTTATAGAAAACAGTCTAGTTTTCTCTTGAAGATGTTCACGGTTGTTATGGCAATATTTCTTATAGTCGCTGGGAGGACGTTGAACAACCGCGGACCTCTCATGTTTATAAAGTATTTTCTGATTGTGCCTATGGCACCTCTGCTCTTCACTGGTTCTATTCTGCATTTTCTTCCATATCGTTCACTCCAGTACGTTGTTATTTTAATGTGTAGATTTGTGAACTGGGCCTCCAGTATTTTCCGTGTGTATATTATTTGGTATCTCTCTCGTCTCCTTTCTAGTGAGTACATTTGGAGAGCTTTGAGACGATCCCAATAATTTAGGTGCTTTATCGCGTCTATGCGTGCTGTATATGTTCTTTGCATTCACTCTATTTCAGCAATCTCTCCTGCTCTGAAGGGGAAAGTGAGTACTGAACTGTACTCAAGACGGGACAACACAAGTGACTTGAAGAGTACAACCATTGTGATGGGATCCTCTGGATTTGAAAGTTCTCGTAATCCATCCTATCATTTTTCTGGCTGACGCAATATTTGCTTGGTTATGCTCCCTAAACGTTAGATCGTCGGACATCATTATTCCCAAATCCTTGACATGCTGTTTTCCTACTATGGGCAGATTTTGCACCCTGTATTATGTTTCAGATCCTCATTTTTGCCGTATCTGTGTACCTGAAATTTATCACTGTTAAACATCATGTTATTGTCTGCTGCCCAATCGAAAACTTTGTTGATATCTGTTTGTAATTTTTCAATGTCTTCCGCAGAGGTAATTCTCATGCTGATTTTTGTGTCATCTGCAAAGGATTACACGAAGCTGTGACTTGTATTTTTGTCTATATCTGATATGAGAATAAGGAACAGTAGCGGTGCAAGGACTGTACCTTGAAGTACAGAGCTTTTAACTGGGCTTGGGCACGATTTTATTTGATTGACTGTTACTCTTTGTGTTCTGTTCGACAGGAAATTGAGTATCCAGCGTCCTACTTTACCAGTTATTCCCATTGACCTCATTTTGTGAGGTATCACTCCATGGTCACATTTGTCGAAGGCCTTTCCAAAGTCTGTGTATACAACATCTGCATTTTGCTTTTCTTAAAAGGCTTCTGTAATTTTGTCATAGTGGTTGAGTAACTGTGACAGACAGGATCTTCCCGCTCTAAATCCATGTTGTCCTGAGTTGTGTAGTTCATTATTTTTCATAAAACTAAAAATATGATTCCTAATCAATCTTTCAAAAACGTTTATTATGTGTGATATTAGTGCAACTGGTCTATAATTTTTTGCCAAGGCTTTACTAACCTCTCCCCCCCCCCCTTGTGCAGAGGAGCTATATCTGCTGATTTAAGTGCAGCTGGTATCTCCCCTGTATCCAGGCTCTTTCTCCATATTATACTGAGTGCTTGCGCTACTGGTACTTTACATTTCTTTATGAATATTGAATTCCACAAGTCAAGACCAGGAGCTGAGTGCATGGGCATGTTATCAATTTCTCTTTGAAAGTCTTCTGAGTTCGTGTTAATATCCGTTAATATTCATGTTGTTTATTGGTGAGCTAAACAGCCTCATACTGATTTCTTTGAATTTCACTAATTTCTTTGTTGTCTTCTGTGTACGTACCTTCAGTTGTAATTGAAGGTCCAATACTGGCGAAGGTTTTTGATATTGATTTTGCATATGTGAAAAAAATATTTTTTTATTTTTCTTTATTTCTTGTATAGCTTTCTGTTCCAATTCCATTTCCTCAGACTCGTATGATCGCTTCAACGTCTACTCAATTTCCTAGAGCTCCCTGTTTAGATTTATTTTCCTTTCTTGTGATAATCATGTCTGCCTTAGCATTTCCGTTATTTTTTCCTTCTCCTGTACAGTCGTCTGCGTTCTCTTTCTAGAGTGGTCCTCTTTCTGCCCCTCCTCACAGGCACGTGCTTCAAGCAGACCTTGTATGCTTCAGCTGTCAGTTGAGCTATTCCCTGTGTGGGAGTTTTGTTGCTTAAGACCGTCTCCCACTGAATGTTTGCAAGGTACATATTTATTTTTTCAAAGTCGATCCTCTTACTGTTGAAATTGAATTGATTGAATACCCCTTCTCGCTTGTTGGGTCTCTTGAACCTCCTACCGTTATTTACGTTAGTTTGCACTTCAAATGAGCTTATGGTGTGAGTATGTAGTATCTGAGATTGTAATGTCTCTGATTAGTTTCATTGTTCGTTAGTATCAGGTCTAGTGAGTTTTCGTTCCTAGTTGGGTTTGTAATCTGTTGATTGAGCGAGAATTTGTCACAGAATCTCAAAAGTTCTCTGACCTGTAGTTGATTATTACCTGGTCGATTCCTTGCTATGATACTGTATTATTGTTTCCCATCCTCCATCTCAGACTGGGTAGAGTGAAGTCTCTAAGGAAGACTTCATGAAGTCACTATCTGGAGGTCGGCTTGCTAGGTTATCCAAGATGTTCTCTATTTTGTGCATCTGCTCTGTGAATTCCTTAACCGTTGTATCTGGGTTTATATATTAAAATAATAATTAGATTTATTATTTCTACCTTGATTCCAAGAACCTCTACCACCTCATTGGTCGAGTTTAGTAGCTCTGTGCATACCAAGTCTTCTTTTATATACAGATCTACTCCTCCATTTGACCTAATTTATCTATCACATCTATATAATATATAATTTGAAATCCAGATTTCACTATCCATGTAATCTTTCGTAGAGTTACCGGGAATGCCCCAAATATTGAGTTTGACTCTAATAGGAGGCCATGTATGATCTTAACTTTATTTCTCGATTTTGACTTTAGGCCTTCTATGTTGGCAAATATGAACGATTGTCCATATTGTATGTCACTTCTGGAAGGTTTTGGTAGTTCTCCTCCCCTCTACCCTGACCCAGGGATGTGCTGGTCTGGAAATGGTTTGTCCAGTTTTGGTAGTGGTACTGGGAAGTGTGGTAGTTTATGTGTAGTTGGGGGTGTAGTATGTGTGGGCTTGATGACGAATTGTAGTCCAGTCTTGGGCATTCCCCCACCTCCCCCGTCCGTACTCCTGCAACGTTTCTGCCTGTTCCTCTCTCTGTTTCTGCCTCCCTCTAAAAACTTCCAGGAGTTTTGGACTAAATATTATAATCATATTGGACCTCTCTCTTCTATAGTTCCGTGTACCTCACGTGTACAGGTGAATTTTTTTTTTTTTTTTTTTTTTTTTTATTATTTTCTACCACAGACGTGGCCACACATTTACAATGCTAACCAGCATATATACATTTTCTTCTGTCCTCCATGGACAGGGTTAGAGAAGTGTTAAACATATAGTTCAAGGGTTTATTGAACACTCAACCACAGAAGGTGATTCGGTGCTTTTAAAATGCTAAGCTAACCTACATACGTAAATACAAAGATACACAGATTTACGTACGCCCTACATAAAGTATTAGATGTGTCTTTTACATAGTGTCATTAATGTACATTCACAAAGGTGAAATGTAATTCTGATCAGCTTCCATATTTGCTTTATACCCATACATATACATACACACACACACATACACATACATATATACACACATACATGCATTCACATACATTTGTCTCATTTACCCTGACAGGGTGAGGTAGCTGATAAAGAAACTAGTGTGCAATTAAGCACTTAATCACTGAAGGTGATGAAGGTGCTTTTACAAGCTCAGGTTATATAGTTACATCACATACATACATTGTATGATTGATACATTACATGGTCAATTTTGGATACAAGTCCAATATATCATCAAGTGTTCCAGTACTCATATAGTAACTACAGAGTTCAGCATACCTTAGCCCAGGAGGGCGAAAGTCAGTCAGTATGGGACATTCTACAATATAATGTTCAAGAGAGTGCATGTTTTCTCTTTCACAAAGTTGACACATTGTGTACTCGACATTTGGGTTTTGAGAAAGGTGAATGCTACACACCAGTCATCTATAGACATCGATATGTGTTGAAATACACGTGAAGAACCTTACACACACTCGCAGCTCCCTGACACAAGAGAGCAAGCTTATCTACCACAACACACACGCACACATCGTGTCAGCAAGGCAGACAGTCCGCCTCCTAGCATAGCTCATACTATACACATATATATACATATATATATATATATATATATATATATATATATATATATATATATATATATTTGTTGTATCTGTCATCTTTACGTCCCGCTCATTAAAAACTCCCCTCGGGGAAGAGTTTGGGGGAGTAATTTTGAGAAGGATGGGGGGATTATTGTTGGGAGGGGTGGGGTCCTGGTGGGAGGGGTGGGGTCCTGGTGGGAGGGGTGGGGTCCTGGTGGGAGGGGTGGGGTCCTGGTGGGAGGGGTGGGGTCCTGGTGGGAGGGGTGGGGTCCTGGTGGGAGGGGTGGGGTCCGGGTGGGAGGGGTGGGGTCCGGGAGGGAGGGGTGGGGTCCGGGAGGGAGGGGTGGGGTCCGGGAGGGAGGGGTGGGGTCCGGGTGGGAGGGGTGGGGTCCGGGTGGGGTCCTGGTGGGAGGGGTGGGGTCCTGGTGGGAAGGGTGTGGTCCTGGTGGGAGGGGTGGGGTCCGGGAGGGAGGGGTGGGGTCCTGGTGGGAGGGGTGGGGTCCGGGAGGGAGGGGTGGGGTCCGGGAGGGAGGGGTGGGGTCCGGGTGGGAGGGGTGGGGTCCTGGTGGGAGGGGTGGGGTCCTGGTGGGAGGGGTGGGGTCCTGGTGGGAAGGGTGTGGTCCTGGTGGGAGGGGTGGGGTCCGGGAGGGAGGGGTGGGGTCCTGGTGGGAGGGGTGGGGTCCTGGTGGGAGGGGTGGGGTCCGGGAGGGAGGGGTGGGGTCCGGGAGGGAGGGGTGGGGTCCGGGTGGGAGGGGTGGGGTCCTGGTGGGAGGGGTGGGGTCCTGGTGGGAAGGGTGTGGTCCTGGTGGGAGGGGTGGGGTCCGGGAGGGAGGGGTGGGGTCCTGGTGGGAGGGGTGGGGTCCGGGAGGGAGGGGTGGGGTCCGGGAGGGAGGGGTGGGGTCCGGGTGGGAGGGATGGGGTCCTGGTGGGAGGGATGGGGTCCTGGTGGGAGGGGTGGGGTCCTGGTGGGAAGGGTGTGGTCCTGGTGGGAGGGGTGGGGTCCGGGAGGGAGGGGTGGGGTCCTGGTGGGAGGGGTGGGGTCCGGGAGGGAGGGGTGGGGTCCTGGTGGGAGGGGTGGGGTCCTGGTGGGAGGGGTGGGGTCCTGGTGGGAAGGGTGTGGTCCTGGTGGGAGGGGTGGGGTCTGGGTGGGAGGGGTGGGGTCCTGGTGGGAGGGGTGGAGTCTGGGTGGGAGGGGTGGGGTCCAGGTGGGAGGGGTGGGGTCCGGGTGGGAGGGGTGGGGTCTGGGTAGGAGGGGTGGGGTCCTGGTGGGAGGGGTGGGGTCCTGGTGGGAGGGGTGGGGTCTTGGTGGGAGGGGTGGGTCCGGGTGGGAGGGGTGGGGTCCGGGTGGGAGGGGTGGGGTCTGGGTGGGAGGGGTGGGGTCCTGGTGGGAGGGGTGGAGTCTGGGTGGGAGGGGTGGGGTCCAGGTGGGAGGGGTGGGGTCTTGGTGGGAGGGGTGGGGTCCGGGTGGGAGGGGTGGGGTCCGGGTGGGAGGGGTGGAGTCTGGGTGGGAGGGGTGGGGTCCTGGTGGGAGGGGTGGGGTCCGGGAGTTAGGGGTGGGGTCCTGGTGGGAGGGGTGGGGTCCTGGTGGGAGGGGTGGGGTCTGGGTGGGAGGGGTGGGGTCCTGGTGGGAGGGGTGGAGTCTGGGTGGGAGGGGTGGGGTCCAGGTGGGAGGGGTGGGGTCCGGGTGGGAGGGGTGGGGTCTTGGTGGGAGGGGTGGGGTCCGGGTGGGAGGGGTGGGGTCCTGGTGGGAGGGGTGGAGTTTGGGTGGGAGGGGTGGGGTCCAGGTGGGAGGGGTAGGGTCCGGGTGGGAGGGATGGGGTCTGGGTGGGAGGGGTGGGGTCCTGGTGGGAGGGGTGGGGTCCAGGTGGGAGGGGTGGGGTCCAGGTGGGAGGGGTGGGGTCTGGGTGGGAGGGGTGGGGTCCGGGTGGGAGGGGTGGGGTCTGGGTAGGAGGGGTGGGGTCCAGGTGGGAGGGGTGGGGTCCGGGTGGGAGGGGTGGGGTCTTGGTGGGAGGGGTGGGGTCCTGGTAGGAGGGGTGGGGTCCGGGTGGGAGGGGTGGGGTCCAGGTGGGAGGGGTGGGGTCCGGGTGGGAGGGGTGGGGTCTGGGTGGGAGGGGTGGGGTCCTGGTGGGAGGGGTGGGGTCCGGGTGGGAGAGGTGGGGTCCTGGTGGGAGGGGTGGGGTCCAGGTGGGAGGGGTGGGGTCCGGGTGGGGTCTGGGTGGGAGGGGTGGGGTCCTGGTGGGATGGGTGGGCGTCCAGGTGGGAGGGGTGGGGTCCGGGTGGGAGAGGTGGGGTCCAGGTGGGAGGGGTGGGGTCCAGGTGGGAGGGGTGGGGTCCGGGTGGGAGGGGTGGGGTCTGGGTGGGAGGGGTGGGGTCTGGGTGGGAGGGGTGGGGTCCTGGTGGGAGGGGTGGGGTCCGGGTGGGAAAGGTGGGGTCCTGGTGGGAGGGGTGGGGTCGGGGAAACAAATAACAAGAGCGGGGGGGGGGGGGGGCAGGCACCACGCGCCTCCAGTATCAGTTAACAAGTGTCAACACTGACCAGATGCACTACAGCTTAACTCCCTCTCGTCTGGCACACCACCCTGGCACTCCCTCCCGTCTGGCACACCACCCTGGCACTCCCTCCCGTCTGGCACTCCCTCCCGTCTGGCACACCACCCTGGCACTCCCTCCCGTCTGGCACACCACCCTGGCACTCCCTCTCGTCTGGCACACCACCCTGGCACTCCCTCCCATCTGGCACACCACCCTGGCACTCCATCCCGTCTCCCACACCACCCTGGCACTCCCTCTCGTCTGGCACACCACCCTGGCACTCCCTCCCGTCTCCCACACCACCCTGGCACTCCCTCCCGTCTGGCACACCACCCTGGCACTCCCTTACGTCTGGCACACCACCCTGGCACTCCCTTACGTCTGGCACACCACCCTGGCACTCCCTCCCATCTGGCACTCCATCCCGTCTCCCACACCACCCTGGCACTCCCTCTCGTCTGGCACACCCTCCCGTCTCCCACACCACCCTGGCACTCCCTCCGTCTCCCACACCACCCTGGCACTCCCTCCCGTCTCCCACACCACCCTGGCACTCCCTCCGTCTCCCACACCACCCTGGCACTCCCTCTTGTCTGGCGCACCACCCTGGCACTCCCTCTTGTCTGGCGCACCACCCTGGCACTCCCTCCCATCTCCCACACCACCCTGGCACTCCCTCTCGTCTGGTACACCACCCTGGCATTCCCTCTCGTCTGGCACACTACCCTGGCACTCCCTCCCGTCTCCCACACCACCCTGGCACTCTCATATTAATAATTATCATAATTACTCTCATAATTACTTCACATATTTCCTCATTATAAAATGTTGACAATAAGTAAGTGATACAAGGTTTCTATTATAATAAAAACATACAAGTAAACATTAATGCACCTTAAATAAATTACTCAAAGTATTCTACAACATTAAAATCTGCACTTTAATAAAGATATTGACCTTGTGTGAGGCTACGTTAGTATTTTGTCGTTATTATTTAATATTTATGTTTTTACGCATTTAATATGTGTGAATGACTTCAAAGTATATACACTATTAACATTCCAAGTTTGGCAGCAGGATGGTGCCCAACAGTAGTGGTGCCAGGGTCACACACGCCTGGCACCCTGGGCCCAACAGTAGTGGTGCCAGGGTCACACACGCCTGGCACCCTGGGCCCAACAGTAGTGGTGCCAGGGTCACACACGCCTGGCACCCTGGGCCCAACAGTAGTGGTGCCAGGGTCACACACGCCTGGCACCCTGGGCCCAACAGTAGTGGTGCCAGGGTCACACACGCCCGGCACCCTGGGCACAACAGTAGTGGTGCCAGGGTCACACACGCCCGGCACCCTGGGCACAACAGTAGTGGTGCCAGGGTCACACACGCCTGGCACCCTGGGCCCAACAGTAGTGGTGCCAGGGTCACACACGCCTGGCACCCTGGGCACAACAGTAGTGGTGCCAGGGTCACACACGCGCCTGGCACCCTGGGCCCAACAGTAGTGGTGCCAGGGTCACACACGCCTGGCACCCTGGGCCGAACAGTAGTGGTGCCAGGGTCACACACGCCTGGCACCCTGGGCACAACAGTAGTGGTGCCAGGGTCACACACGCGCCTGGCACCCTGGGCCCAACAGTAGTGGTGCCAGGGTCACACACGCCTGGCACCCTGGGCCCAACAGTAGTGGTGCCAGGGTCACACACGCCCGGCACCCTGGGCCCAACAGTAGTGGTGCCAGGGTCACACACGCCTGGCACCCTGGGCCCAACAGTAGTGGTGCCAGGGTCACACACGCCTGGCACCCTGGGCACAACAGTAGTGGTGCCAGGGTCACACACGCGCCTGGCACCCTGGGCCCAACAGTAGTGGTGCCAGGGTCACACACGCGCCCGGCACCCTGAGCCCAACAGTAGTGGTGCCAGGGTCACACACGCGCCTGGCACCCTGGGCCCAACAGTAGTGGTGCCAGGGTCACACACGCGCCTGGCACCCTGGGCCCAACAGTAGTGGTGCCAGGGTCACACACGCGCCTGGCACCCTGGGCCCAACAGTAGTGGTGCCAGGGTCACACACGCGCCTGGCACCCTGGGCCCAACAGTAGTGGTGCCAGGGTCACACACGCGCCTGGCACCCTGGGCCCAACAGTAGTGGTGCCAGGGTCACACACGCGCCCGGCACCCTAAGCCCAACAGTAGTGGTGCCAGGGTCACACACGCGCCCGGCACCCTGAGCCCAACAGTAGTGGTGCCAGGGTCACACGCGCCTGGCACCCTGGGCCCAACAGTAGTGGTGCCAGGGTCACACACGCGCCCGGCACCCTGAGCCCAACAGTAGTGGTGCCAGGGTCACACGCGCCCGGCACCCTGGGCCCAACAGTAGTGGTGCCAGGGTCACACACGCGCCCGGCACCCTGGGCCCAACAGTAGTGGTGCCAGGGTCACACACGCCCGGCACCCTGGGCCCAACAGTAGTGGTGCCAGGGTCACACGCGCCTGGCACCCTGGGCCCAACAGTAGTGGTGCCAGGGTCACACACGCCCGGCACCCTGGGCCCAACAGTAGTGGTGCCAGGGTCACACACGCCCGGCACCCTGGGCCCAACAGTAGTGGTGCCAGGGTCACACACGAACATGAAGAGGCACATCCCTCCAGCACCTCTTGAACTCCTAACACTACAAACCAGATTTAACAAGTCTCCAACAACTTACACTGAATAGATTGACAAGGCAAAGGACTGCAGAGGGAACTTAAGGATGGGCTGTAAGATTTGATGTAAAACAGAATACACTATAAAGCCATCATTGAATGTAATGAAATACCTCGTTCTGGTGGGTCCTCGTTCACAGAAGTCTACCAGGGACGAGGGTCCCAAACCTGGCTCCCTCTAATATGAGGCCCAGGGAGCTGAGGGTTCTACATCACTCAGACCAAGAAATGATCACCAGAGAGATGGAGTGAACCAAAACAGACAACAGCAAGATAAATAAAACAGAGATAACGAGGCCCAGACAATCCACCCAGTGAGGTCATTCGGTCTCCCACTGGCATCAGACGCACACTGCCAGGTGGCTATGTCTCTGGTTACTGGGCCCAGCCCCGTCACACCTCACTCATTAAGCCAGGAGGATGGAAAACTCCAGCCCACAAATAGGAAACGGAGGATCGAAGGAACCACCATGGATCCAACTGTTGTTGTTTTAGTTTCTGCTACTCGGAAGAAAAAGTTCCCAGCAGCTCGAGCTAACAGGAGACGTTTCAATTCATTCAACGTTAGTGTCTGATAAGGCTCCTATGATGCCTCCTGTTGCTTTTTAAAGGAAAACTTAAGGAAGCTCATCAGAGGTGAAGGAAAGCCATAGTCAGTAACTCATGAAAAAGGGAACCAGTGATGAGTCCCTCAACATAGAGCCACACTAGCCTGGTGCGGACCTGGAACATTCTCATGGAAGGAATCCACTAGCACTGCTGGACTACCAAAACCCTTGAGCCTGAATGTCAGCACGGGACATGTTGGAGAAACCCACAGACAGAGCCACATTATGAATATAATAAGCGCAGGCTAACTCAACATGATGACACTGCGGACAGCCTGAGGTAAACTGGCCGTGCAACAAGGGAGCAGGACACCAAGTGCACAAACCAACAAATTGCCCCCCCCCCTCACCCCTCCTAGCTGCCTACACCAGATGTGATGCAGAGGTAAGACTCAATCGCCGCAGCTGCACACAATAAATGATGCACTTTGGGACAAACCAACTAAGCATCAGCCACCAAAGGAACCCTCTGGAAACTAGCAATATCATTCTTAGCCACAGAAGGATTAGACTGAAGACGACAAAAACAACCGCCTGGACAACAAGAACAAAACCCTGCATCCCTGGGAGACCGTCTTATTATTATTAACATCTTTAGTGATAAAATTTAATTACAATTATGCCTAATCTGAGGATTTCAATTAAGTCTTATTAAAGTGAGGATAATGTTGGTATTCACTGTCACACAGGACAGAGGGTCATACACAAGACAATAGGTCTAAACTGTAGGCTCAAGCACATATATATCATGGTTACAATCATTGTTTTAATGTATGGATATGTAAATACAACTTTCTATTGTGCACTGCCACACAAGGGCAGGGATGGCTTCATCCACACAAGGGCAGGGATGGGTTCATCCACACAAGGGCAGGGATGGGTTCATCCACACAAGGGCAGGAATGGGTTCATCCACACAAGGGCAGGGATGGGTTCATCCACACAAGGGCAGGGATGGGTTCATCCACACAAGGGCAGGAATGGGTTCATCCACACAAGGGCAGGGATGGGTTCATCCACACAAGGGCAGGGATGGGTTCATCCACACAAGGGCAGGGATGGGTTCATCCACACAAGGGCAGGGATGGGTTCATCCACACAAGGGCAGGGATGGGTTCATCCACACAAGGGCAGGAATGGGTTCATCCACACAAGGGCAGGGATGGGTTCATCCACACAAGGGCAGGGATGGGTTCATCCACACAAGGGCAGGGATGAGTTCATCCACACAAGGGCAGGGATGAGTTCATCCACACAAGGGCAGGGATGGGTTCATCCACACAAGGACAGGGATGGCTTCATAAGTGATGCAACTTAAAAATAATATAAATAAAATGGTTCTTCATTCTTTAAAATGGACAAGCAAATTTTGGATAAATTGTCAGAACGTCATCCAGAACACCTGAGTCAATGAAATAGTTATACAGTTGGTGGTACAATAGGCCAGCAGATCTAAAATCTTTTACGGTTTCACATTCAACAATATAGTGTTCTAGTGAATGCATTAAAGGTTTGTCACAGAATTTGTAATCTGAATATTCTGGTAGTGGCTCAGCCTCACTAGCCTGCCAGATGTGCCTATATCCAAGGCGACCGTGTAACTCCCAATTCTACAGCTAGAAGTAAAGGTCAGGAAAAACACAGCCGTGTAGAAACACTTGGACCGAAGGGGCAATGGAGAACCAACAGGAGGAAGCAGCAACAGTGGCTCTGCTAAGGCTTCCGTTGGTTCAGGAACAAAGCCATGGAACACGGAAGCTGCCAGTTCCATGCCGACGTGAATTGGTCTACCTCACGGAGGTCAAATATCCTGCAAAGCCAGCGGAAGGACGCGTCATATACCGTCCACTCTGTGGCGAAGGGATGAAAAAGAGAGAACATCTGCCAGAATGTTGGGCATGTTGGGACGCGAAGCAGCCGTAAAGCATGCCAAGCAGCTGCAGACTCGTGCACTGTACTGTGTGTATAACTCATAGGACCTTCCCATGTTTCCTGCTTTGGGACTTGGATGGAACAGATGAGACACCCACTGCAAACTTTATCACTGTTTATCTCTACCTCTCCAGCATCCAACCGCCCTACTATGACCGAGAGGACCTGCGGAGTAGACTGCTGGCTCTGGACCCCCTTCAACAAGAGAGGAGTAAAAGGCTACTGCCACTGCAGGCTCCGTGCCACTACCCAGAAGGCCCAAACATCGTTGGACCAAGAAGCAGCAAAATAGGTCCATTGTACCCCTACACCACAGTCAATGGGGTGAAAAGTGAAAGGGCGAGCACGAAGACCCCAAAGCCGATGCACCCTTCTGCGATGCCGAACAGAAGGAACAAGAACTGGAAAAAGTGTTACAGCCCAAGAATACGACTCCACAGAAGGCCATCCCAACTAATATGAGCCGAGACCTGCTCTGTAACTGTCTCCCCCGAGCATCAAGGACAGATGACCAATGGTTTTACGACTGGGAGGCTGAAAAGTCAAAGTCACAGTCGAAAGAACCGAGCAGAAAACATCCTCGGGAAACAAAAGTAGCTAAAAGGGACCAATGGGACAAGGACTAAGCTAAATCTAAAGTATGGGGCCAGCAGGGCCCCATACTTTATATTTAGAGATATGAAAAAAGAGCTGAAGAGAAGCCTAGCACCTCTACCTCCCAAAGGAGAGGAGCCAGCAACTTGGGCAGTACCTCCGAAGTCCTACTTGTAAACAATAAGACTGCCACTGCAGACAGCCGACAATGGTTTACCTTTTCTTGTACTCCTCCATCATCTTTACTTTACGCTCCCTCCTATAAATAGTGCTCCCCCTGACCGACATACCACCATCACAGGGAGAGAGTGAACCTGTCATGGAACATGGCACTGTGGTGTCATGCATTCAAGATATCAGAGCCATAGAGCATGCTACTGACACGATCATGCTCAACCTGTCCTCCTACAAAGAACGTCGCTTTTCGGTCGTATGCGTTACATAAGGCTAAAAATTGTCGTACTAGAAAATGGAAGCGGCTCGCGAAAGTGACGTTCTGTTCCGTTTTCTGTTTTGGGCCCTCTGGTAGGTTAGCAGAAGACACCTTAAATTGACCGTTTTCTTGACATTGGGAAACCTTAGGAGGACGGGCTGCCTGACTACACTGGCCAAACACTACACGTCAGCTCTCTCGCCACTACATTAAGGACTAACAACTATCCGTGTTTGTACTATCTTCACCAATTACCTATTCTGCTGACTCGTCAGAAGGAATAGGGGGTTCCTGGTGAGGGCGAGAGAGTGAGAAGGTGGGATTCCTTGGGAGGGGATGGAGTCGGGGTTCCTTGCCAGGGGTTGGGGAAGGAAGACGAGGTTGCCAATGACAGGAGGGGCGAGGGGGTTCCTTGCCAGAGCAGGGCAAAGGAGGGAAAAGGGAGTTCCTGGAGAGGGGGAAGTGGGGGTTACTAGTGAGAGGGGGGGGGGTGGGGAGGTGGGGGTCCTGGTGAGGATAGGGGAGTGGGGGGGAGGGAGTTCTAGGGAGGAGGGGGAAGAGGGAAGGACTTGGAGAAATGACTCTAATATCATGTCGTTTCCAAACTTTTATGTATATGGGGTATGACTCACTCGTTCCTGTAGCATTAGGAGGGCAAGCGTTGAGATGGTGGGGGGGGGGGTAGGATAGGGCAGCTGGGGGGGGGGCAGGAGAGGGCAGCTGGGGACAGGAGAAGCAGCACAAAGGTGACAAAGTTTAGAAAGTTAACATCAATCTCTAAACCAACCAAGGACAAGACTGTGTATAATGTCCACACGTCACCCCACCTGGTGGTGAGTGACGTCCACACGTCACCCACCCGTGCACGTAACACGCCACATCGCTACTGTTTACATCCTCCGGGGAACACGGTTAAACAACGTATAGTCGTACTGGATTTGCTGAACTGAACCTCCGGAACACTGCTCCCTGCAACTGCCACCACAAGAGCTGTAATGGACAACAACATACCTGCAACTGCCACCACAAGAGCTGTAATGGATAACAACATACCTGCAGCTGCCACCACAAGAGCTGTAATGGACAACAACATACCTGCAGCTGCCACCACAAGAGCTGTAAGGGACAACAACACACCTGCGGCTGCCACCACAAGAGCCGTAAGGGACAACAACACACCTGCAACTCCAACAAGAACAAGGACTCGTTAACACAGAAAGTGTGGCCGGACCAACAGAAAATGGAACAAGTCCGCCACCAACGACAGAGGCCACACAGGGAGGCGCCAACTCCACCAGCGTCACACGACAAAGTACATATAGAGAATGATGGTAAACAGAGGGAGGCCTCCAACACGAAGTCTGCATCATCACACAGTCACTGACGGACTCCTACACACAACCCAACACACAGTAACCCTACCATTTTTTCTGGTGTAGGGGGTGGGGGGCGAGTAAAGAGGATGGAGAGGCACAAATGAAGGAAAGTTTAGAAATGGGAAATACAGTGAGAGTTATGAAAGAGTAAGACAGAGTAACTCTTACTCTGTCTTAACTCAGAGTAAGAGTTACGAGAGAGTAAGCTGCCCAAGCCAGCCATCAGGTCAGTAGCAGGAGGTGTGGCCACACCTACAGTGGAGATACATCACCAACCGAACAACTCCACAAGTTGCAACAAACTTAAGAGCTTCAACAAAGCCATTCAGTGACCAGAAATAATGCAACACAGTGGTTTAAGCTGGACTCCGCACTCAGCAATGGAACTCAACAACTTACATATATAGAAACATAGACCCTGACATAATACTCATTGAAACAATCATAGTAAAGAAGGAGAGAAAATACAGATATTCAACTACATAACGTACCAGGTCAACAGTGCTGACCATGCCAACAGAGCTGACCCGGTCAACAGAGCTGACCCGGTCAACAGTGCTGACCATGCCAACAGAGCTGACCAAGTCAACAGTGCTGACCAGGTCAACAGAGCTGACCATGCCAACAGAGCTGACCCGGTCAACAGTGCTGACCCGGTCAACAGTGCTGACCATGCCAACAGAGCTAACCAAGTCAACAGTGCTGACCATGCCAACAGAGCTGACCAGGTCAACAGTGCTGACCATGCCAACAGAGCTGACCCGGTCAACAGCGCTGACCATGCCAACAGCGCTGACCATGCCAACAGAGCTGACCCGGTCAACAGAGCTGACCATGCCAACAGAGCTGACCAGATCAACAGAGCTGACCATGCCAACAGCGCTGACCAGGCCAACAGAGCTGACCATGCCAACAGAGCTGACCATGCCAACAGAGCTGACCCGGTCAACAGAGCTGACCATGCCAACAGCGCTGACCATGCCAACAGCGCTGACCAGGCCAACAGAGCTGACCAGGCCAACAGCGCTGACCATGCCAACAGAGCTGACCAGGTCAACAGCGCTGACCATGCCAACAGAGCTGACCAGGTCAACAGTGCTGACCATGCCAACAGCGCTGACCAGGTCAACAGTGCTGACCAGGCCAACAGAGCTGACCAGGTCAACAGCGCTGACCATGCCAACAGCGCTGACCAGGTCAACAGAGCTGACCATGCCAACAGAGCTGACCAGGTCAACAGTGCTGACCATGCCAACAGCGCTGACCAGGCCAACAGAGCTGACCAGGCCAACAGAGCTGACCCGGTCAACAGAGCTGACCAGGTCAACAGTGCTGACCAGGCCAACAGAGCTGACCCGGTCAACAGAGCTAACCCGATCAACAGCGCTGACCACGTCAACAGAGCTGACCATGCCAACAGAGCTGACCAGGCCAACAGAGCTGACCATGCCAACAGAGCTGACCATGCCAACAGAGCTGACCAGGCCAACAGAGCTGACCCGGTCAACAGAGCTGACCATGCCAACAGAGCTGACCCGGTCAACAGAGCTAACCATGCCAACAGAGCTGACCAGGCCAACAGAGCTGACCCGGTCAACAGAGCTGACCATGCCAACAGAGCTGACCCGGTCAACAGTGCTGACCATGCCAACAGAGCTGATCAGGTGCTGACCAGGTGGGCAGCAGGGAAGAACCTGTCATGTGGGCAGCAGGGAAGGACCTGCCATGTGGGCAGCAGGGAAGGACCTGCCATGTGGGCAGCAGGGAAGGACCTGTCATGTGGGCAGCAGGGAAGGACCTGTCATGTGGGCAGCAGGGAAGGACCTGCCATGTGGGCAGCAGGGAAGGACCTGCCATGTGGGCAGCAGGGAAGGACCTGCCATGTGGGCAGCAGGGAAGGACCTGTCATGTGGGCAGCAGGGAAGGACCTGCCATGTGGGCAGCAGGGAAGGACCTGTCATGTGGGCAGCAAGGAAGGACCTGTCATGTGGGCAGCAGGGAAGGACCTGCCATGTGGGCAGCAGGGAAGGACCTGTCATGTGGGCAGCAGGGAAGGACCTGCCATGTGGGCAGCAGGGAAGGACCTGTCATGTGGGCAGCAGGGAAGGACCTGCCATGTGGGCAGCAGGGAAACATCAGAGGTCCCCGGTTGTTCAACGTCCTCCCAGCGAGTATAAGAAATATTGCCGGAACAACCGTGGACATCTTCAAGAGAAAACTAGACTGTTTTCTAAAAAACGTTCCGGACCAACCGGGCTGTGGTGGGTATGTGGGCCTGCGGGCTGCTCCAAGCAACAGCTTGGTGGACCAAACTCTCACAAGTCAAGCCTGGCCTCGGGCCGGGCTTGGGGAGTAGAACTCCCAGAACCCCATCAAGCAGGTATCAAGGAAGTTGTGTAGGCTGCCATCCCCAATACGTCCCTTGTGTAGGCTGTCATTCCCAATAGGTTTCTTGTACAGGCTGCCATCCCCAACAGGTTCCTTATGAAGGTTGCCATCCCTGCAAAGTCGCTTGTGGAGGCTGCCATTCCCCATCAGGTCCTTTACAGATGTTGCCATCCTCCAGTTTTGTCTTTACACAGGATGGTACAGGAACGGACGACTTGTGACTCCTGTTAGCAGGCTGAGAACTTCACTTTCCTCGGCTCATGGTAAACGTTACCCATCAGCCCCCCTGCAACACGACCCGCCAATCGATTAACAACCAGGAACGCAATTACTGCTGGGTGAACAGGTGGTAAATAGATATGAATTGACACTCTAGACTATCCGCCCTGGCCAGGACTCGAACCCCGACCAAATCGCAGGCGAAGCGCAGGGAATGCGTTACCATTGAGCCTTCCGCCCCCCTCCCGCAATCGTTGCAGACCGCGGCCTGGAGCTGGTTGCACCTCACCCAGCTGCCTCACACACCTGGCTCACACCCGGCACATGACATAAAAACTATGAGGTGTGGGGAAGCAACCAGATAAACAGGTGGCGGGTAGAGCCGGAACTGTCAAATGACCGCTCCCGCCACACTAACTGGACGACGCCACCACCCAGCTGACTCACTCTTCTTCACGCCCGCGCCCCTTCACTCACTGTGGGTGGGCGCGGCTCACCACCCACCACTAGGACCCACCAGACACTGGCGGGGGTGGTCACCCACCACCAGGACCCACCAGACACTGGCGGGGGTGGTCACCCACCACCAGGACCCACCAGACACGGGCCGGGAGGCAAGAGAGCCACTAGAGCACGCAGTACTGCAGGAAGACGAGGGAAGGCATTAAGCAGGATAACGGTGCGGTGAGCAGCGATACCTTCCTCAGCAGCAGCTGCTGTTGCTCTTGACTCAACTAAGTGTTATTGACTCAGTTAATGGTTGATGCCTCGCCTGTGTGGTGTGGCGGGCCCGCGCCCCTACCGCTTCTTCCTGCCCTTCACTACCTCCTACCCCTCTTCTCTCTTCTGTCCCTCACGGCCCCGCTTATAAAGTTTGGTTCATTAATGCACGCAACACGGAGACGGAAGATGGTGGGAACATTACTACCGCCAGAGTTGACCACACTCACTGCTACACACACTCCATATCTCGTGAAGCATAACACTAAATTGGAGAAGGTTCAGAAGTTCGCAACCAGACTAGTGCACGAACTGAGGGGCATGAGTTATGAGGAGAGACTACGGAAATTAAACCTCACGTCGCTGGAAGACAGAAGAGTTAGGGGTACATGATCACAACATACAAGATTTTCAAAGGAATTGATTGGGAAGGCAAAGACAGTTTATTTAACACAAGAGGCACACGCACTAGGAAACAGGAGTCCAGACACAGGATACCGAATTGGATATGAAGTCCATCATGAAACGGACAGAGAGAAAGATCAAGGAGTTGATATCACACCAAACCTGTCTTCTGAAGCCCACATCAAAAGAATTACATCTACGGCGTATGCAAGGCTGGCTAACATCAGAATTGCCTTCAGGAACCTGTGCAAGGAATCATTCAGAACCTTGTATACCACATATGTAAGACCAATCCTGGAGTATGCGGCCCCAGCATGGAACCCGTACCTTGTCAAGCACAAGAAGAAGCTTGAAAAAGTTCAGAGGTATGCCACTAGGCTAGTTCCAGAACTAAGAGGCATGAGTTATGAGGACAGGCTGCATGAAATGCACCTCACGACACTGGAAGACAGAAGAGTAAGGAATGACATGATCACTACCTACAAAATTCTCAGAGGAATTGACAGGGTAGATAAAGATAAACTGTTTAACACTGGTGGTACGCGAACAAGGGGACACAGGTGGAAACTGAGTACCCAAATGAGCCACAGGGACGTTAGAAAGAACTTTTTCAGTGTTAGAGTAGTTAATAAATGGAATGCATTCGGCAGTAATGTGGTGGAGGCTGACTCCACACACAGTTACAAATGTAGATATGAGAGTCCAGTAGGCTCAGGAATCTGTACACCAGTTGATCGACAGTTAAGAGGCGGGCCCAAAGAGCCGAAGGTCAACCCCCGCAAGCACAACTAGGTGAGTACTGGCTACCCTTCACGTGTGTGGGAGCATTATGGCTTCTCTCCTGATACTCGGTCATGAAGCAACACGACCCTTACCACCGTCTCATTCCCTCCCTCCCTCCCTCCCTCTTGTCTCTCTCTACTCACTTAGTTGTGCTTGCGGGGTTCAGCTTCGGCTCCTTGGCCCCATCTTTCAACTGTCAATCTCTCCGTGAACATGTTTCTGAACCTATTGAGCTCGATCATATCTACATTTGAAACTGTGTAGGGAGTCAGTTTCCTATTACAGCACTGCCTATAATGCACTCTATTTATGACTACTCTGACAATAAAATGTCAGAATAATGTCACTGTGGCTCATATGGGCACTCAGTTTCCACCTGTGTTCCCTTGTGCGAGTATCACTCCTGCTAAATATTCTGTTATCTACCCTGTCAATTATCCTGAGAATTTTCTATGTGGTAATTATGTCTCAGCCTTCAAATTGTAAATGCTTAGATCACGAGCTTAGATCAAAATGGTTAGATCAACCAATCACGAGGCAGTAGGCCTCTGACGTCATACCCCATAGAGCGTGGGCGCTGCTGAGAGTAGGGTCAGTCAGTGTATGGTGAACTGTTAGAGCAGGTGGACCTCTGGGGAGCTGGATATTGTGTTACTTCTCAATAAAGCCTCACAGAAGGAACCTGTATGTATTCTCTACATTCCCCGAACTCTTCTGTCTTCCAGTGCTGTGAGGTGCAATTCACGCAGCCTTTCCTCGTAACTCATACCTCTTAGTTCTGGGACTAGTCTAGTGGCATACCTTTGAATCTTTTCCAACTTCGTCTTATGCATGACAAGGTATGGACTCCATGCTGGAGCGGCATACTCCAGGACTGGTCTTACAAATGTGGTATATAAGGTTCTAAATGATTCCTTACGCAAGTTTTTAAATGATTCCTTATGCAAATTTCTAAAGGCAGTTCTGATGTTACCCAGCTTCGCATATGCCACTGATGATATTCTTTTGATGTGGGCTTCAGGAGACAAGTTCAGTGTTATCTCAACTCCTAGATCTTTCTCTCTGTCCGTCTTGTGGAAGATTTCGTCTCTCATTCGGTACCTTGTGTCTGGCATCATGTTCCCCCCTGCAATTTCATTACCTTATATTTACTTGGGTTGAATTTTAGTATCCATTTGTTGGATCATTTCTACAGTTTGTCTAGGTCATCTTATAGCCTCTTGCTATCTTTCTCGATCTTAATCCTTGTGACGATATCAACACCACCTGTAGAGTGAGGTATGGTGATAGCAATGCCATCTGTATAAATGCACTCCAATCCCAGTTCTTTTAGGTGTGACGAGGACAACGTCATGTGTTGGCAGAGGTGTGGCAAGGTCTGCACCATCTGTGGACTGCTCCTGATTATAACTCATTTTGGAGGGAGATCGATGACAATGCCCTCTGGTGCGGGACGTGATGATATCAACGCCATCTATTGCATGCATCCGATCATAGTTTCTGTTCTCCGGTGAAAGGCTGTCATCACTTGTTATCCTTGTGCACTTACTGTTTTGCTAATGACTTTTATGTCCACAGAAGTGATGAGGAAGGTCTCTTGGGCTCTTCATGTCAGTTCACCCTGAGCAGTCCAGGACTCCTGACGTGTTCCAGCGAGGACAAGTGCCCACCGTCGGTAGCGACAGTGCTTTGTCTTTGAAATGTGTATGGTTGGACCGACGTACCCAAGATACGCCAAGTGGAGTTACGAGACGGCAGTACTGGCAGTCAGTTGAAAAGTTGTGTTAGCGATGCTGGATACTTCTGCCAGGGTGTTGGTAGACCCCGTACGTGATATTTGTGACCCCTGCCAGCGTGTTGAAGTCTTCTGCCAGTGTGTTGCTGGAGAGAGGAAGTGGGGTGTATTAGACACCGTGATGGTACGGTGTAGGACTGGCCCATGTTGTGTTGAGTAGGGTGAACTCGCCGGTGTCAGGACAATTCAACGTGAATGACATATAATAGAAGATAGTGGACTCGCCGGGATAGAAGACTGTAGAATGACTGACTATTAGTGTCCTGTACAAAAGTGACACTGGCAGTGTTCATACGTGTGTATATGAGTATATAGAAGATATTGGTGAACGTGTTCATTAGTATTGTTTACCCCCTTTTACTTTCACGATTATTTATTACTGCCAATTCATGATAACTTACTATTGACTTTGGGTGCGATCAATGAAGAAGTGGCATAAAGTCCATTACCAATGATTGAGATAAAGAACCCGGTAACTAGCTCAGTGAAGTCGTAACAGTCCTCCTCATAATTTTTGCATCAGCAAACATGGCAAAGAACGAGTCTATGCCCTCTGGGAGATAGTTTATCAAAAACAGGATAGGGTCAAGGACTTGTCCCTACGGGACTCCACTGGTGACGCCTCGCCACTCTGAGACCTCATCCCTCACAGTGACTCGCTGTCTTCTGTTGCTTAAGTACTCCCTTATCCAATGGAGTACCTTCCCTTTACTCTTGTCTGCTCCCTATGAGGCACTGTGTCAAAAAGGCTTCGATCCAAGACTATGTGGTCTGCCCACCCTTCTTTTTCTTACCTAATTCTTGTTGCCTGATCCTAAGAGTCAATTTAACCTGTGAGCCCAGATGTGCCATCCCTGAACCCATGCTGGTAATTTTATTTTATTTTATTTTTTATTTATGCATATACAAGAATGTACATAAGGAATGTGAGGATACAATTATGGTAATTACAGTCTTGTAAAGCCACTAGCACGCGCAGCGTTTCGGGCACCCTTTGTAATGTTACAAAGTTCTTTACCTCCAGATGCTCTACTATTTTTTACGCACTATCATTTCCATCACCTTGCATGGTATGTAAGTTAAGGACTAACATGCCTGTTGTTCTGTCTCTATATTTGTGTCTCTCTCTCTGTCTGTCTCTGTCTGTCTGTCTGTCTGTCTGACGTGGTGAAGGGTTGTGGGTTGGGAAGCTCCAGTGTTTTCTGTTAAGTTGGGAAGGTTAAATAGTCTACAAGCAGTGAAGTGTAAATGAATAACTGGTAAACTGACAAACTATAAGCAAGTGAAGAAAGAAACTTAAATAGTGCATTTGGAATTAAGTGTTGTACACATTGTGGCGACCGGCCAGTGGTGTGTGTAGGGACGCCGGCCAGTGGTGTGGGAGTTGACCTCACACCGACCTCGCCTGGCCCTAGGGGACCACACCTGGGAGACTCGCCTATCAGCCCGTCCTCCAAAAATGGGGAGGTAAATGTAACAGCACAAGTGCAATTATGTACTATTCATAGCAGTCAGGAATTGTACTTATTTTCACTTGGTATTAAACCGTACTGTCAAATATATTGTGAATATTTGAGTTTACCTGAAAAGCTGAATAGAAAACCCACAACCTAACCTTCTTAGTGTTTGAAGATAAGCATTTTATTGCTTCTTAAATACAATTAGTACTTAACTATATTGATAAGAGTTTTATAAAACTAATAAAACAAAACTAAAAATGTATAAATAAATTGTAAAGCAACTCGACATTTTCAAATTTTATATAAAATCTCTATTGTTTAATAAAACAAATTCCTGATATTTAAAACTTGTGCATAGCGATCTGAACTTTAAAACTTCATCCTAAAATTCTGAGTCTTAACAAACCGAGGAGAATAAATGGGAAAGTAAATGTAACGGTCCCATAAGTGCAATTATGTACTACGTATAACAGTAAGGAAATGTAGTTTTTACATTATTATTAAACAGTACTGTCAGTTCGGAGGAAGGGTTGCATCTATAGTGTGCCAGCAGACCGAGTAAGGTCGGCTTACCTTCTCTTTGTCTAATAGAAAGTGTCCCAATGAAAAAGGCTGCCTATGATCCAACAATCCTAAGGTGCATAATAGAAGAGCAAATGTATAGCATTACAGTTGCATGTGCCACCCACATCTTCACAGACGGATCGGTCGACACAGAATATGAGAGTGCTGGCGCTGCTCTTTGCACGACCAGCGTACAGGCATATTGGAGACTGGGAGGACTAGTATCATCAACCCAAACTGAGCTGTTTGCCATACAACAGGCATTCACATGTGAGATTGCACAAAACACTCAAAATGCAATCATACACACACACTCAAAAGCTGCACTTCAAATATTAGGACAAAAGCAGTGGGAAAACGTGGAAATAATTACCACCATTTTGTATCTTTGAGCAGTCGCTAAAGGCAAAGGACTCGACCTTAAACTGGATCCCATCCCATGTTGGAATCCCATTAAATTAGAAAGCTGATGAAATTGCTAAATTGGCAACTCGTCATCCAATGATGCATAAAACAATTCATCCCAGCCTAGAGTACATAAACACCATCACCTAAAAACTCTCTCACCTCAACAAAGCCTATCTACACCAGAGAGTAGCTGAAGGTTCGCCCTTTGCAACATGGTATCATCAGGCAACCGAATTAGAAAGGTTAAATATCCCAAAAGGAATCCACAGAGAAATAGCAGTTAGGTTATATAGACTACGTCTAGGTTACAGATGCAACTGGGAGATTGGTGAACCCCGACAGTGAGTGCATCTTCTGCCAAACTGTCACAGAAAAGCGACTACTTCACTATCTCCTGGAATGTGAAGCAACCAATGACCTTAGAGCTTCATGAGTCCCCGAATTTTGCAGTAACCACCCTGAAGCCATCAACACTGCCACTCTCCTGGTCAAAAAAGGTGTCCAGCAGCTGGACACTCTCATAAGGACTGTCAAGCAGTATCCTCCCCCGCGATAGCAGCTTGACGATTAAATGCGACCTCAGAACACTGAAAAGAATTGCTGAACAAAAAATTGTACCACTTACGGGCTATTCATACCCGTGCCACCTCTTGGGTGGCTTAATCTTTATCAATCAATCACTCGAGTAAGGTATTTGGGACCCCTGTTGGCTAAAGTAGTTTATTGCAATGACGGCATCAGTTCAGGCGACCAGGTCAAGCAGCAGCAGGGAAGAGGAGGAGAGGTTTATAGAGAAAGTGATAGGGAAGTGTGTTGAGAGGAGGAGCGATTGGATGGAGGATTTAATCCTTGGAATTAAGAGATATTTCAACAAATACAGGAAGAGATAGAGAGAAGAGTGCTCGAGGAATATATTCTGGGGAAAATCAGGAAGATGAGAGGAGAATGGGAAACTGTGTACAATGCTTAATAAGAAGTTAGGTTTAGGAAGCATTAATACGTATGGGGCGATCAGATTAATGGGCGATGGATCAGTGAGTATGGGAGAGGTAGACAACAAATGGGTACAAGACAGTGAGGGTAGACTATGGAATTTGAAGGAGCAACTTCAGAAAATTGGTCTAATACGAGACAATGCAGAAGATACAACTAGAAACAAGCGGGGAAATGATAGGGACTCGGTAAGGGCTGGAACACTGTGGGGTGAGAACCACCATGAAAGTGGACCACAGAGGTGGACACTTGTCATTCATGGAGTATATGAGGCAAACGTAACGTCAAAACATTAAAGGATACAGATTGAAAAGTTTGAATTAGAAGAATTATTGAGGTGTTTACATAGTGAGACGGCAGGAAACGAGGTTGAACTCGCACCCCGAATTGGGTCTTATTATGACTACAAACACAGACCTGTTCTGGTGCAATATTGTAAGGAAGAGGCAGTCGACTACGTATTAAAGTACAAACATTTACTAAGGGGCAGCGAAGGCTATTATAATGTGCTTATTGACACATACTTGACCAGTTGAACAACAAGAAATGAAGGGCGAGAAAACTGACCCACAGTCGTCACCCCTCGCCCCATCACCCCTTCCCAACTCACCCCCCCCTCAAATCAACTCTCCAATCCTTCCCCACCCCTTCTACCCCCAACAACTACCCTGCCCCTTCCACGCCCTCTGCAACCAATCCCATGTGCCCCATCCCCACCCCCAATGACCCCCCCCCCTTGTCCCAACTCTCACTCTCCCCAACTTTCACTTCCCATCCCACCCCTTCTACCCCCAACAACTCCCTCGTCCCTTCCACCCCCAACTGCAACCAAACCCATTTGCTCCATCCCACCCTCCAAACCCCCCACAACCCTCACCCCCCCACTTTGCACCTCGTCTCCAGTATGACCACCTCACCTCGCGACCCCCCCCCCCCCTCCCCATCCTCTCTCCCCCTCACCTCTCCACTGTCTTCAAGCACCAATTCTCTTGCCCCACTTCCACCCTGAGCCCCCGCCTCACACTTGCACTCCCTTCTACCCTAAAACCCATACCTGCCCCCTAGTGCACCCTCTTTCTGACTCCAAACCCTCCCGACCTCTCAGACCCAATGTCAGCAAGGCGGACAGTCCGCCTGCTTTCATAACTCTCACTGTATTTAGCACTTCTAAACTTCCCTTCACCTATGCCTCTCCTACTTCTCCACTCCCCCCCCCCAAAAAAAAAAAGACCCACTATGCCCTTCAGACACCCCCGTAGCTGCCCAGAACCCATCTGCCCCCTCCTCCCAACCCCCTAGCTCCCAGATCCCCTCATTCCCCTCCGTATTCCCGGGCACTTCCCACCTCATAACCACTTACTGGAGACAGGACAGCATCCATCTCTCACCTGCAGCACACACTGAGGGAAACAGGTAGGCAGATGAGCTATATGAATGCTGGTAACAAAGTTTCCAAGAAGAGTCTCAAGGTTTGGTACACCAATGCTGATGGGGTATCCAATAAAGCAGAGGAAATAAAAGAAAGGGTTAGTGAAGCAGATCCAGACATAATTGCAATAGTGGAAACTAGAATAAATGATATGATCTGGGATGCTATCTTTCCAGAGGGATACCTAGTGATAAGGAAAGAAAGAACACGGAGACAGGAAGGGGGGAGGAGGAGCACTCCTCATAATGCGGAATGGAAATTTGAGGAACTAGAGAAATGTGGGACTAATGGAAACACAAGCTCCATACTTGGGATTCTGACAGGTGATGGGAAGAGGATTCTGATCTTGATAATCTACAATCCCCCACAAACAGTAGAAGGCCCAGACAGGATTATGATGATAAAAACAAGGCATGTATTGATGATCTGCGGAGGGCAGCAACATCATCTCACAGAATGAGATCAAAACTGTAGATCATGGGGGACCTCAATCACAGAAAGATAGATTGGGAATCGAGAAATCCCCCCCGTTTCTCTTTTTATATATTTTTATATACAAGAGTTCTTACATTCTTGTACAGCCACTAGCATGCACAGCATTTAGGGCAAATCCTTAATCTTAATTTTCACACATATCCCCAGGAAGCAGCCCGTACCAGCTGTCTAACTCCCAGGTACTAATTTATTGCTAGGTGAACAGGCGCATCAGGGTGAAAGAAACTGCCCATTTGTTTCCGCCTCCGAGGGGAATCGAACCCGGACCCTTAGGACTATGAAACCCTAGGCTGTCCACTCAGCCGTCAGGCCCTTTGGGGAAGAAACGTGGGGAGAAAAATTGGTGGAAGTTATAGACAGGAACTTCCTAACACAACATGTGAAATAAGACACAAGGGAAAGAGGAGAGGATAGAGCAAGCCTATTAGACCTGAGTTTCACCCAGAATGAGAAAGACATTACGAATATGGAACATGAAATACCACTAGGAGCCAGTGACCATTGTGTCCTAGTCTTTGACTACATGACCGACCTTAAAATTGTGAGCATGGGACAAGAGGTCTGGGAAAAGTGAGTAGACTATATAGTAAAGGAGATTAATGGATGATAAGAGAATATCTGGAAGAAGTGCAGTGGGAAGAAGAGCTAAGAGGAAAAACAGGTGCATGATGAGATGGACAAAGTCAAGTGGAAATGCCAGGAGGCCGAAGAGAGATTTATACCAATAGTAAAAGAAAAAAAATAGGAGGGAATATAATAACCCATGGTTTAATAGACAGTGTCAGGAAGCAAAAATGAGAAGCAGGAGGGAGTGGAGGAAGTACAGAGGCCAAAGGACAGAGGACAATAAGATTAGATGCAACAGAACTAGGAAAATACATTAATATAAGGAGAGTATCGGAGAGGAATTATGAAAACTATATTGCAATGAAAGCGAAAAAAGCAACCTAAATTATTAGATAGTCATATAAGAAGGAAAATATTGGTGAAGGCCTAAGTGTCAAGACTAAAGAAAATAGAAGGGGCATATTCAGAAAGCGACAAGGAAATCTGCAAAGTACTAAATGTCAGTTTCCATGGAGTGTTCACAACCGAGCCTGAGCAGCTCCCATTGTTAGAAGAGATTACCCTAGATGAAAGACTATCACATATAGAAGTGACAGCAGAGGAGGTAATGAAACAGCTAACACTGGGTGAAATAAAGCAGTTGGAGAGACAATGCATCACCATGGATACTAAAAGATGCATCGCAGGCCCTCAGCGTGCCTCTAGCAAGGATTTATAATGAGTCACTTGCGAAGGGAGAGTTGCCCTAGTTGCTGGAAGAAGGCAAATGTGGTACCAATTTTCAAAAAAGGAGATAGGTAAGAGGGACGTAACTACTGCCCAGTATCATTGACAAGTATCCTCTGTAAAGTACTTGAAAGAATAATCAGGTTAAGACTGGTTTCACACCTAGAGAACATTAGGTATGTAAACAAACACCAACATAGATTCAGATAAGGGAAATCATGCCTAACAAACCTGGAATTGTATGATAAGGCAACAAGAATAAGGCAGAACAGAGAAGCATGGGCAGACTGCATATTCCTGGAATGCCAAAATGCCTTTGACACAGTACCACAGAGGAGACTGCTATTAAAACTTGAGAGGCAGGCGGAAGTAAGCGGAAAAGCCCTAGCTTAGGTAAAGAATTTCTTAACAGGCAGGAGCCAGAGAGTAACAGTCGGGGAGGAGGGGGGGCGAGAAGTCAGACTGGCGAACAGTAACGCGCGGAGTACCTCAAGGATCGGTGCTGGGACCAGTTTTATTTCTGATATACGGGAACGACATGTCTACAGGAGTAGAGTCCTATATGTCGATGTTCAAGGATGACGCGAAATTAATGAGACGAGTTGTGTGACAGATGAGTATTGTAGGATACTCCAAGAGGACTTGAACACGCTGCAGAGATGGTCTGAGAAATAGATACTGGAGTTCAACACCAGAAAGTGTAAAGTTATGGAAATTGGAATTGGTGACAGAAGACCAAAGAGACAGTACACAATGACAGGAAACTCCTTACCTATGACGATTCGAGAAGGAGACCTGGGCGTGGACGTAACACCATCTAACTCCTGAGGCACATATAAATCGAATAACAGCAGCAGCGTACTCTACGCTAGCAAAAGTTAGAACATCATTCAGAAACCTAAGGAATCATTCAGAGTACTTTACACTGCCTACGTGAGACCACTCTTAGAGTATGCTGCGCCATCATGGAGCCCCTATCTACAGAAAAATATCTTGAAACTGGAAAAGGTTAAAAAAATTGAGTCGAGGCTAGTTCCAGAGTTGCATGGGATGGGATATGAAGAGCGACTGAAAGAACTGAACCTGACGACGCTAGAAAAAAGGAGGGCGCAGGGAGATATGATCGCATGATTTGGTAGGGGGTCTGGTAGCTGAGTGGACAGCGCACAGGACTCGTAATTCTGTAGCCCGGGTTCGATTCCCGGACCAGGCAGAAACAAATGGGCAAAGATTCTTTCACCCTGATGCCCCCTGTTACCTAGCAGTAAATAGATACCTGGGAGTTAGACAGCTGCAACGGGCTGCTTCCTGGGTGTGTGTGTGGAAAAAAATTAGTTAGATGTTAGTAACAGTTGATTGACAGTTGAGAGGCGGGCCGAAAGAGCAGAGCTCAACCCCCGCAAGCACAACTATGTGAATACAACTAGGTGAATATACACACACAAATCACAGGGCTTCGCAGCCGACGAAGAGTGCTCGGGGCCGTAGTCCTAAGGGCCCGAGTTCGATTTCCGGCCGAGACAGAAACAAAGGAACAGAGTTCTTTTATCTGATTCTCCTAATCACCTATAAGTAAATGCCAGTTGGTATCTGGTAGTTAGGCAGCTGCTACTGGCTTCATCCCTGGGTTGTGTGTTCGTATGTGAGTGTGTGAGAGAGAGAGAGAGAGATATGTAATAGATATGATAGAGGAAAACAGGTTGGTAGTGAGGACATTAGACAAGCAACAGTTAGAAAGGCAGAGTTCAAGAACTAACAGCTTGATCTTGCAGGAACAAATAATAAACACACAGAGTAAGCATAGGTGAATTATAGAGAAGAATGCAATCAGCACATATAATTGAGAGTAAATTACTAATTACAGGAGATCTAAATTAGGGAGAGAGATTAGGAAAGGAGAAATCGTTGTGGTGGGAAGAAACAGTTAGGTGCAATATGAAGATGAAAGAGAGGAGATAGAGGCAGGACGGAGGAGACAGTTGATGCTCAAGTGCGAGCTTGGAGCATCACCTCCCACTAAGCGGCAGGAAGCACTGTGTCCTGGTCTTGCACCACTCAACATAAACAATGCCAACTAGTCAGTGGGTCAAGCAGAGGACAGTAGACGACAGGAAAAGTACTTACATGAGAGTAAGAGTGTACCTGGGAATGGGAGGAAGAGCTTGGAGAGGAGACAGTCGAGCAGGTGATGGATCAGGTCAGACGAAGCTGTACACACACAGTGAAGGGGAGACACACGCCACCGATAACGGGTTGAGGGAGATAACAGCTGTGCTTTACTACACAATAACAACAATACAAAATAAACAGCAGGAGTATACAAAACACAGGAGACAGAGGACAAAGATATTAGCAATAGAAGCAACAGAGCAAGGAACGAATACGTAAACATAAGATGAGTAACACAGAAAACTATGTAATTGACATTTGATTCAAATGTTAAAAGCGACCTAAGTTATTACATAGTCAGACACGCAACAACATTACTCTCAGTGACCAAGTGACTAGACTTCGCAAGGCGGGAAAATTATACGACAAAAAGGACAAGGAAATGTGTGAGGAACTAAAGGTCAGTTTCCATAGTGTTTATCAGTGTGAGCCGCGCCCAGTGCTGGGAGAGAAGATAGTGCAAGATAAAAGATTGACCAATATTGAGTTAACAGTAGGGAAGGTAATGCAGCAATTAGCATCACTATATGGAAGAAAGGTTATAGGAGCGCACGAATGTACCACCATGAGTGTTAAATGAAGCAGCCCAGGTCCTCGGTATACCTCTGGCTCCGGGCCCCGGGACCTGCATGATGGCACAAATGGTACGACCACACGCCTCTATAGCACGGAGATACTTAACTACACACAAGTCACTCATAACCATCCAATGCAAATTACTGCAAAGAATAATAATGGTAATAATTATTTAATAATAATTCATTGTGTCGGAGACAGGCAGCCAGTGTATATATACACGTTAGGCTTATATCGAGGTCCCTCCCCCCCCCCCAGGGATCAAATTACTGGTCCAGCCCAGGATGCAACCCACAACAACCTCACTAACTCCTATATACCTATTTTCTGCTAGGTGAACTGCCCATCAGGTGATGGGAAACGCGCTCAACCATTTCTGACCTGCACGGGGTTCGAACATGGAATTTCCGACTGTGAGTTGAGAGCGAACCCAGGTGTATACCTAGAGACAATTAGGTGTGTTAAGAAGCACAAACACGACCTTCAGGAAGGTAAACAATGTCTAATTACTCTTGCGACGCACTAACGAAAATATGAGAGGACAGAGGAGAGGAAGATTGCTGTTTGTGGACTGTTGAAGCTTTTGACACAGTACCATGTAAGAGACTGCTGCTGTATACACTTGAGACACATACACACACACACACACACACACACACACACACACACACACACACACACACACACACACACACACACACACACACACACACACACCAGCATCCACACACGCCAGACTCCACACACACACACACGCCAGGTTCCACACGCACACGCCAGGCTCCACACACACACACACACACACACACACACACACACACACACACACACACACAAAGACAGACTCACTTCGCTGGAAGACAGAAGAGTTAGGGGGACATGATCACCACATTCAAGATTCTGAAGGAAATTGATAGGGTAGATAAAGACAGTCTATTAAACACAAGGGGAACACGCACAAGGGGACACAGGTGGAAACTGAGTGCCCAAATGAGCCACAGAGATATTAGAAAGAACTTTTTTAGTGTCAGAGTGGTTGACAAATGGAATGCATTAGGAAGTGATGTGGTGGAGGCTGACACCATACACAGTTTCAAGTGTAGATATGATAGAGCCCAGTAGGCTCAGGAATCTGTACACCTGTTGATTGACGGTTGAGACGCGGGACCAAAGAGCCAGAGCTCAACCCCCGCAAACACAACTAGGTGAGTACAACTAGGTGAGTACACACACACACACACACACACACACACACACACACACACACACACACACACACACACCAGCCTGGACATGACCATTGACATGGAACAAAGGGAAACATCTGCCATAATGGCAGTACACACCCGAGGAGTTTCCTCTGGACAAAAGCTGGCCTTGACAATGGCTAGTGTTAATATACTCAAGGAGCATGATGGGGCAGTCTGTTGGTGTTTCCTACCCCGGGCCACCAGGGACCACCAGGGGCCACCTGGGGCCACCAGTGGCCACGAAAGACCACCAGGGACCACCAGTGGGCAACAAGGGCCACCAGGGGCCACTAGTGGCCACTAGGGGCCACCAGGGGGACGTCACGGAACACCAGGGGCCGCCAGGGGCCACTAGTGGCCACCAGTGGCCTCCAGGGGGCCACCACGGACAACCAGAGGCCACCAACATGCCCATGCACTCAGCTCCTGGTCCTGACTCGTGGAATTCAATATTCATAAATAAATGTAAAGTATCAGTAACGCGATCACTCAGCATAATATGGAGAAAGAGCCAGGACACAGGGGAGAGTACCAGCTGCACTTAAATCTGCAGATATAGCTCCTCTGCACAAAGGGGGTAGTAAACCCTTGGCAAAACATTATAGACCAGTTGCACTAACATCACACATAATAAATGTTTTTGAAAGAGTGATTAGGAATCAAATTTCTAGTTTTATGGAAAATAATGAGCTACACAACCCAGGACAACATGGATTTAGAGCGGGAAGATCCTGTCTGTCACAGTTACTTCAACCACTATGACAAAATTACAGAAGCTCTAGAAGAAAAGCAAAATGCAGATGTTGTATACACAGACTTTGTAAAGGCGTTCGATGAATGTGACCATGGAGTGATACCACACAAAATGAGGTTAATGGAAATAACTGGTAAAGTAGGACGCTGGATACTCAATTTCCTGTCGAACAGAACACAAAGAGTAACAGTCAATCAAATAAAATTGAATCCAAGTGGCAGTTAAAAGCTCTGTACCTCAAGGTACATTCCTTGCACCACTGCTTTTTCCTTATTCTCATATCAGATATAGACAAAAATACAAGTCACAGCTTCGTGTCATCCTTTGCAGATGACACAAAAATCAGCATGAAAATTACCTCTGCGGAAGACATTGAAAAATTACAAGCAGATATCAACAAAGTTTTCGATTGGGCAGCAGACAATAACATGATGTTTAACAGTGATAAATTTCAGGTACACAGATACGGCAAAAATGAGGATCTGAAACATAATACAGGGTACAAAATCTGCCCATAGTAGGAAACAACATGTCAAGGATTTGGGAATAATGATGTCCGACGACCTAACGTTTAGGGAGCATAACCAAGCAAATATTTGCGGCAGTCAGAAAAATGATAGGATGGATTACGAGAACTTTCAAATCCAGAGATCCCATCACAATGGTTGTATTCTTCAAGTCACTTGTGTTGTCCCGTCTTGAGTACCGCTCAGTACTCACTTCCCCCTTCAGAGCAGGAGAAATTGGTGAAATAGAAGGAATACAGAGAACATATACGAGACGCATAGACGAGATAAAACATCTAAATTATTGGGATCGTCTCAAAGCTCTCCAAATGTGCTCACTAAATAGGAGACGAGAGAGATATCAAATAATATACACGTGGAAAATACTGGAGGGCCAGGTCCCAAATCTACACAGTAAAATAACAACGTACTGGAGTGAACGATATGGAAGAAAATGCAGAATAGAAGCAGTAAAGAGCAGAGGTGCCATAGGCACAATCAGAGAACACTGTATAAACATCAGAGGTCCCCGGTTGTTCAACGTCCTCCCAGCGAGTATAAGAAATATTGCCGGAACAACCGTGGACATCTTCAAGAGAAAACTAGACTGTTTTCTATAAAACGTTCCGGACCAACCGGGCTGTGGTGGGTATGTGTGCTTACGGGCCGCTCCAAGCAACAGCCTGGTGGACCAAACTCTCACCAGTCAAGCTTGGCCTCGGGCCGGACTTGGAGAGTAGAACTCCCAGAACCCCATCAAGCAGATATACCAGTACACAGGTGCCTGGAGGTAGAGTATACTCGGGGGATACCAGAACAGACGTGTCCTGGATCTAGATTATACTGGGGTATACCAGTACACAGGTGCCTGGAGATAGAGTATACTGAGTACACAGGTGCCTAAAGGTAGAGTATACTGGGGTATACCAGTACACAGGTACCTGGAGGTAGAGTATACTGGGGTATACCAGTACACAGGTGCCTGGAGGTAGAGTATACTGGGGTATACCAGTACACAGGTGCCTGGAGGTAGAGTATACTGGGGTACACTAGTACACAGGTACCTGGAGGTAGAGTATACTGGGGTACACCAGTACACAGGTACACTCGCCTGGAGTCCCTACTGCGGCATACATAAAGTCAGCGCTGCGTCAGGAACTTGTCTGTTTATTTGTTGGCAGAACGTGACATTAACATGTAGAGGGCAGGTGGTGGTGAGGGCAGGTGGTGGTGCGTGGTGAGGGCAGGTGGTGGTGCGTGGTGAGGGCAGGTGGTGGTGCGTGGTGAGGGCAGGTGGTGGTGCGTGGTGAGGGCAGGTGGTGGTGCGTGGTGAGGGCAGGTGGTGGTGAGGGCAGGTGGTGGTGCGTGGTGAGGGCAGGTGGTGGTGCGTGGTGAGGGCAGGTGGTGGTGCGTGGTGAGGGCAGGTGGTGGTGCGTGGTGAGGGCAGGTGGTGGTGAGGGCAGGTGGTGGTGAGGGCAGCTTGACCAAGCACCACCACCACCACCACCACCATCACACCCAACAGGTCGCCTACAAGACACTTGTGCCCTGTGGTACCCTGTGTTAACTATCATGTCGCTCCAGCTGGGTCTTGATCTTGAAGGTTTGAGTGTTAGTACAGTCCGTCCCAGCCAGCGTGCCCAACGTCAAGAAACTGTCGTGCTAAAGTGCTCTAACCTACCCAACCAGAAGGCTCACCAACAGAAAACGGGACAGTATGTCAATTTCGCGAGCCGTTACTATTTTCATGTCCCTCAGTTGTTGGGCTTCAGTAGAGTATAGTCAGTATGTGAGGTGGTGTGAGGAGGGCGGGTCGCACAGTGAGTGCTTGGAACACGTCTCTCATACCCCCTTGTTATGCACCTTTCACTGCCTCCCTCGGTCTCCGTCACCTTTTCTGACGCATTTATCTTAATAGCATCCATCCTTGTCCTCTTCTTTAATTTTGTCTCAATTTACAGAAAGTGTTTTATCCATCTTGTCTATTAACTTCAGTATTTTGTACGTTGTAACTATATCCCCTCTGTTGCTTCTTTACTGAAGAAGTCTTAGACTTAACTTCCATGATAATCTTCCCCTAGTAGCTTAGATGCAGTGATAAGGTCACTGTCCTTCTTACAAATATGTTATTTATAACGTCTATTTTTACACTTCGCCAGGAGCGGTTTCCACGCCGGTGCCGCGAATTCTTGTACTGCTTTGAGGCAAGTTACCTTGCGGTTACCTGGCATGGGTTCCGAGTATCAATGTTCCCGCGGCCCGGTCTTTGACCAGGCCTCCTAGACGCGGCTGCTCGCAGTCTGACGCGAGCAGCCGCATGAACCACCCCAGCTATGACAACCACCCCCCCCCCCTCCCCGGGACAAGACAACTGTGCTATAACCAAGAGAGAGAGAGAGAGTGTGAGAGAGAGGAGAGAGAGAGAGAGAGAGAGAGAGAGAGAGAGAGAGAGAGAGAGAGAGAGAGAGAGAGAGAGAGAGAGAGAGAGAGAGAGAGAGAGAGAGAGAGAGAGGAGTGAGAGAGAGAGAGAGAGGAGAGAGAGGAGAGAGTGAGAGAGTGAGAGAGTGTGAGAGTGAGAGAGTGAGAGAGTGTGAGAGTGTGAGAGGGTGAGAGTGTGAGAGTGTGAGAGGAGTGAGAGAGAGAGAGAGAGAGAGAGAGAGAGAGAGAGAGAGAGAGAGAGAGAGAGAGAGAGAGAGAGAGAGAGAGAGAGAGAGAGAGAGAGAGAGAGAGAGGAGAGAGAGTGAGTGAGTGAGTGTATGTGTGTGAGAGTGTGAGAGTGTGAGAGAGGAGTGAGAGGAGAGAGGGTGACCCAACACATGATACCTTCAGCTGCAGTTTCCCGGGAGTGAGTTGTGGTGTGGCTAGCGTGGCGGTTCGTAAGGGTCACTCTTCTCTAGTAACACACGCCACTTTCCTCCTTATTGGCGTCTTCTCGCCTGGCTTGCGTCCCGGGGCTGCTATACCGCCTCTCTCCACTACTCTTACTCATTCATTCATGTCTTCTCTCGTGGACTCATTCATTCATTCATTCATTCATTCTTGTCTTCTCTCGTAGACTCATTTATTCATATCTTCTCTCGTGGACTCATTCATTCATGTCTTCTCTCGTGGACTCATTCATTCATGTCTTCTCTCGTGGACTCATTCATTCATGTCATTCTCTCGTGGACTCATTCATTCATATCTTCTCTCGTGGACTCATTCATTCATGGCATCTCTCGCGGATTGATTCCTTGATGTCTGGTAGTTGATATGTCCTCTTGTTAAGGTGAGAGTTAGCCAGCTGTTGTGGGTGGCGTTCTGAGGAAGGTCACTCCTATAGGGCAGGGGGCGGAGCCCCCCATAAGCCTAAAAGATCTTCCAGTCTTCGTCAGTGGGAAATTCGATAAATTAATTAGGTAGAATAATAAGGACCCAACATGGAGAACTCTGGAACTAAGGTGAGGTAAACTGGTGTAGCTTGCGGGATGTGTAGTTACTCTGGAGGCCATTACCTGGCTCTTACCTGGAGAGAGCTTCGAGAGTTGTGCTCCCCGTGCCCGGATGAACCCTTGCCACGATTTTCATCTCACCTGTAACAAGAACACATTAATTGTCAATACACTGATTTTAAGTTGCAGCAAGATATTTGTGTGTTTATTGTAAGTCCACAACGGGGGATAAATGTTGTTAATAGTGTTTTGTTATTATTATTTTCTACCACAGACGTGGCCACACATTAACAATGCTAACCAGCACATATACATTTTCTTCTGTCCTCCATGGACAGGGTGAGAGATGTGATAAACACAGTAAGAGAGTTATAGGGGCGGCCTTGTGTGTGTTAGGGCACTTCCCCCACCGTAGTGGTGGTGTATGGTGTAGTGGACACCACTGTGACGTTACCACAGTGCTAGACGGTGACAACCCTTCACCGTGATAACACAGTCTCTGACTCAGCTGGTGTTGAGCACTGTTCACAGTGGCCGGAACACCTACGGTGTCCCACACATGGTTGTCCACCACTTGTTGTCAACACAACCCTTCAACCAGGTGATTTTTTCCCTTTAATCACTCGGACAACTGGGACTCTTGTGCCACTTCCAGGACTGACAACGTACTGATATGTTGTGTTGATGAGGTGTGTGTGTTGTGGTGTTGGTGATGATGTGTGTGTTGTGGTGTTGGTGATGATGTGTGTGTTGTTGATGATGTGTGTGTTGTGGTGTTGGTGATGATGTGTGTGTTGTTGATGATGTGTGTGTTGTGGTGTTGGTGATGAGTGACGGTGGCGGCGGTGATGGCGGCGGTGATGGCGGCGGTGACGGCGGCGGTGGCGGTGGCGGCGGTGACGGCGGTGGCGGCGGTGGCGGCGGTGGCGGCGGCGGCGGTGGCGGCGGTGGCGGCGCCACGCACCCGACCATAACCTTCACTACTAACCGCCGTAAAACAAAAAAAAAACCCTGGCCTCAAGGGGCGCAGAACAGGTTATCGTTTCTTAATTATTATTACAGTTACGTTATTACTTGGGCTTTGACGTCTCAATAATTATACATCATTTATGGTTACATTTAATTGCTAGATAATAATAGCTTACGATATATGTGCAATAACTAAAACTACAGCTTTGGTACTTCAACAAGATCTTGTAGATCTGAGACAAAGTGAAATTGACACCAGTAATTCCATCTATCATCATACTATCATGCAAGAGGAGTCACACATCTATGGATCATCCAATAAAATCAGCAGACTTCTAGATGTTACTACTGCTCGGCTTAGACTCGGTTACAAGTATCTCTGGGAATTCTCATCTGCTGATGTAGACCTGACCAAATGTAAACTG
>NC_091150.1:47357875-47372875 GCF_040958095.1 Procambarus clarkii | reverse complement strand
CCCCCGACACTGTCCCCCGACACTGTCCCCCCGACACTGTCCCTCGACACTGTCCCCCCGACACTGTCCCCCGACACTGTCCCCCGACACTGTCCCGCGACGCAATGATCACAGTACATGATGCTGTTGACCAGTAGTGAGGTGAGTATGTTGTTCGTCTGCCGTGTTGTTCGTCTGCCGTGTTGCCAGTCTGCCGTGTTGCCAGTCTGCCGTGTTGCCAGTCTGCCGTGTTGCCAGTCTGCCGTGTTGCCAGTCTGCCGTGTTGCCAGTCTGCCGTGTTGTTCGTCTGTCGTGTTGCCAGTCTGCCGTGTTGCCAGTCTGCCGTGTTGTTCGTCTGTCGTGTTGCCAGTCTGCCGTGTTGCCAGTCTGTCGTGTTGCCAGTCTGCCGTGTTGCCAGTCTGCCGTGTTGCCAGTCTGCCGTGTTGTTCGTCTGTCGTGTTGCCAGTCTGCCGTGTTGTTCGTCTGTCGTGTTGCCAGTCTATCGTGTTGTTCGTCTGTCGTGTTGCCAGTCTGCCGTGTTGCCAGTCTGCCGTGTTGCCAGTCTGCCGTGTTGCCAGTCTGCCGTGTTGCCAGTCTGCCGTGTTGCCAGTCTGCCGTGTTGCCAGTCTGCCGTGTTGCCAGTCTGCCGTGTTGCCAGTCTGCCGTGTTGCCAGTCTGCCGTGTTGCCAGTCTGCCGTGTTGCCAGTCTGCCGTGTTGCCAGTCTGCCGTGTTGCCAGTCTGCCGTGTTGCCAGTCTGCCGTGTTGCCAGTCTGCCGTGTTGCCAGTCTGCCGTGTTGGCAGTCTGCCGTGTTGCCAGTCTGCCGTGTTGCCAGTCTGCCGTGTTGCCAGTCTGCCGTGTTGCCGGGTATTGCAGTGTTTTAGTGCAGTCATTGGTTATGCACCCCATACCCATGCCGCCGGCGGTGGAGGCCAGGGCTACACAGCCCCATAATGGCCCAGGAGCTAAGCCCGACTAAGGCTCGGTCCTGCTATTAACTACGCAAGTAACAATATTTTGGAGCTAGTTACACATTTTTGTATTACACATATAAGTAAATACATACACGTGCGCAATGATACCACATTAACGTGATGTATTCATGAGGAAATCAGTAGAAGCAGCGAGGAGGATTCGAACCGGGTCACCTGGTACTGCCAAGCTAGCGCCCTTGACCACTACACCACGACACTCCGGGTTTGGGCTCCGGTTGGCAGACTCGGGACCCTTAGTGGCTTCACCTGTATTCTCAGGTTGTATTGCTTTACTGTATCGTGGTGTGGTGGTCTAGGGCGCTGGCTTGGCAGTACCAAGTGAACGGGTTCGAATCCTCCTAATGGCTCCTACTGATTTTTATCAGTTATTTTTATTATTACGGTTATTTATTCAACATATTGGTGAGACTTGTAATTACCGGTCTTAACACTGTTAATGTGTGATAGGCAGGTTATGTGTACTGGCACCCGAGACACGGAGGCACCATGGCACCCATTATAAGACCAGACGGGAGGTGAGCAGTGCACACAGAGGGCAAGGTGGAAGGGCAGTAGCGAAGGGCAAGGTGTAAGGGGGAGAAACAAGGCGTGATCTATCATCCTTTGCTAACAAGGGCAGCTTACTAGATAAAAGAAAGACTTAAACAAAGTAAGCAGAAAAGAGTGATAGTAAACCTGAGAAGTAAATAAATAAAAGGAGACAAAGAGAGAAGCAAACTAAGAGAGGAGAAGATAATGAGAGAAGAGATGCGAACAGAGGAAGGAGGAGGAGGAGGAGGAGGAGGAGGAGCGGGGAGCAAGATCATGCTCGCTAACCACATTATAATCATTAACAATGTTCTCAGAAAGACAACAACAAGAGGCGACAACAACATAGCCAGAACTAATGTACACAGAGCTGGCTCATGTTGGGCATGTTGTGTATGAGAACCAGTCCATGTTGAGCATGTTGTGTATGAGAACCAGTCCATGTTGGGCATGTTGTGTATGAGAACCAGTCCATGTTGAGCATGTTGTGTATGAGAACCAGTCCATGTTGGGCATGTTGTGTATGAGAACCAGTCCATGTTGAGCATGTTGTGTATGAGAACCGGTCCATGTTGTGTATGAGAACCAGTCCATGTTGAGCATGTTGTGTATGAGAACCAGTCCATGTTGGGCATGTTGTGTATGAGAAGCGGTCCATGTTGTGTATGAGAACCAGTCCATGTTGGGCATGTTGTGTATGAGAAGCGGTCCATGTTGTGTATGAGAACCAGTCCATGTTGGGCATGTTGTGTATGAGAAGCGGTCCATGTTGTGTATGAGAACCAGTCCATGTTGGGCATGTTGTGTATGAGAACCGGTCCACGTTGGGCATGTTGTGTATGAGAACCGGTCCACGTTGGGCATGTTGTGTATGAGAACCGGTCCACGTTGGGCATGTTGTGTATGAGAACCGGTCCACGTTGGGCATGTTGTGTATGAGAACCGGTCCACGTTGCGCATGTTGTGTATGAGAACTGGTCCACGTTGGGCATGTTGTGTATGAGAACTGGTCCACGTTGGGCATGTTGTGTATGAGAACTGGTCCACGTTGGGCATGTTGTGTATGAGAACTGGTCCACGTTGGGCATGTTGTGTATGAGAACTGGTCCACGTTGGGCATGTTGTGTATGAGAACTGGTCCACGTTGGGCATGTTGTGTATGAGAACTGGTCCACGTTGGGCATGTTGTGTATGAGAACTGGTCCACGTTGGGCATGTTGTGTATGAGAACCGGTCCACGTTGGGCATGTTGTATATGAGAACCGGTGCAACAAGACTGCGCCTGTAGAGCAGGAAAGAAAGGTCGCCATTTTCCTCTTGTGAGCTGGGAGAGTTAACTGGTTGTCAAGCACACTCTTGTGACTTGCTCTCCTCCTCCTTCACTACTCTCCTGAGTGACTCTAGTATCATGGAATGTTATCTTCTCCATATATTACACTGAATGCTTGTGCTAAGAATATTTTGTAGTTCATAAGTAGTGTACGGAGTTCCAGGAGCCAGATTCACGAAGCAGTTACGTACGTACTTACGAATGTTTTTCTTCTTAGCATCTTCGTAGCGACAAAGTCGGTATTCAGATACGCATTTAAGAAGGAAAATCTTCGTAAGTATGATCCGTCACACTAAGGTTGCTGTCGACCACATGTAGCTTTACGTAAATGGATATAACTCAATTTTTCTTTACTATACAACACGGAGGATCGAGTTTATAATAAACAAAACATTTTAGCAGGAGAGTTCCGTCAAGAGGTCCCCTCACTGTCTGGTCCGTTGTTGCCATGAGGGGGCTTGGTGGGCAGCTGCCGGAGTGTGATGCTCCATGGGTCAATCCTCTGTCCTTTTGCAGCCTTATGCTCCTGCTGCTGTCTTTATCAATTATGCCAGACACCTTTTCCTTTTCCTCATGTTTCATTGTTCTCCCCCCTCTTCTCCTATCAGCTTATCATTTCCCGCCGACCTTTTGCCTGTTTTGATTATTCTTTCAACCTTCTTTTGTTTTGACACCCAGGTGTTTGAGGAGGCATACTCTTGCACCTGTAGAACTGTAGTACCAAACATCTCGAGTGAGGGGACCCTTTTATTGTCAATCCTCCTTTCGTCACTGAACCTGATCTCGACGGACTGACGGTTCTTAAGGTGGCGTTTGTGGGACGTATACTCACGATGCACCCCTAGGGGGCCCCGCAAGATCGGCGATAGCTTCTTGTTGGGTGTCCTACCTCTAATTGTGGTTCCATGTGGGTGTGGGGGCACATTCGTGAATGAAAGTTTTTCCTCGTTTTCATGACAGATAATGTTTTCCTTGTACCTTCTCAGGCTCGTGGGGTGGGGGACCAAGCCCCTGAGTCAGACTGTGTTGGAAGACCAGGCCCTGTAGCCCCCGCTGCATTGGGCCCCGACCTTGCTCCTCCTTTGACCCTCCTGACTACTCCCCTCAGCTCCCCTCCCTCCTCTGCGGTAGGGTCGAGTTCCCAGCCCCCAGTGGTGACCACCTTGTCCCCTGGCATGGCTCCATCTCTCATTGTGACTACTGCGCCTTTTACCCCCTCTCTCTGGGGGTTCTCAACGCCGTCCCCACCATGGCCACACTCGCACGATCCCTTTCTGTACTAATACTTACAACGCCTTGTTTGGTCCCGCTACGTGGGCTAAATACTTTGATCTTCACCATCTGGATTCTACTCCTCCTGACGATTTCTCCCTCCATAAACACCTTGTTGATTCAGTAGATGCCTCTGTTACTTTTAACTCCATCAGTTATGGTACGTGTGTCGTCGTTGCTCCTTCTCAGGATGCAGCTACTCGCTAAGCCGCTTTGTCCTGCATTGGAGAGACCCCTGTTTGGGTCTCCAAAAACGCTTGGTTAAATGCCAGTGTTGGCACTGTTCTCCCCCCACACCATGTTGCAACTGGTGTTCGGGACCTCAAAGGCCATGAGGATATTAAACATATCCTCGAAGCCCAAGGCCATTCTGTCCTCCAGGTGGATACGTTTACTCGACCCCCTCGTGGTCGTCGCCGTCAGCCTCTTCGCGTTGTAAAACTCACCTTTGGTAGTAGGGCCCTTCCGCCCTCTATTATTCTTGCTGGTGCCAGATGCTCCGTTCAGGAGTACATTCTCTCTCCTAGACTTTGCAATAAGTGTTGGAAGTTCGGGCACGGTGTCCTCAAATGCGCAAGTAATGTGTATCTATGCCCCATGTGTGGGGACGATAGTCATTCTAAGTCCGAGTGCACTTCTCCCCAGGCTCGCTACCTCAATTGCGGTGAGGCCCACCCTACCTTCTCACGCTCGTGTATACACTACAAACTCTAGGAAGCCGTCCTCAACTTGAAGCACCGTGATTGTCTGTCTTTTGCTGAAGCAAGACGCCAAGTTCGTCGTCTCACCCCTTTCACGGGCATATCCTATGCTTGTGTGTTCTGTTCTACCTCTCCTCGTCCTTCCCACCTTCCGCAGTCTCACAACCGTTTCCAGGCCTTAAACCCTATTAACCACCTTTCCAGGCCTTAAACCACAACCACCACCTCCTCCCCTATTCCATTGCTTCCTGTCCCTAAAGGTCTCCCTCCTGGTTCTCCATCTGGGGTTTCCCCCCTTCCTATCCAGTCCACCATATCTCCTTTGTCTTCTTCCCCATCTCCCCCCACTCTTTCTTCCCAGTCCTCCCCCAGTCTCTTGATCCTCCATGCCACTTGTCTGTCGATGCTGATATCCATCATCCTCCCAGCAATCTTCGTGTTGTTCGCTCTCGTTCCTCTTCTCCTGCTGAGACCATTGAGTCTGTCGCCCGGTACGTTGTTACTGGAACGCCTGTCTCTTTGAGTCAGAAACGTAAGCCTGGCTCTTCTCCTTTTTCCTCTCCAGCGGGTAAAAAGGCTTCTCTTTTTTCCTCACCCCCTCCCTCTAACTCTGTCACTACGTCCCCTACCATTTCAATGGTCGGACCCCCTGTCCCAGATATGGAGGATTCTTTCGCCCCCGATTCCCCCTCGGTTGCTGCCCTTGTTGAGGTGCACTCCCTGATTTCTGCCCCCCTCCTCCAGCTGTCCTTGCCTGCCCCTCTCAGTTGTCTTCTCCTCCTCCGGACCCCATCAGTCCGCCTCTGGTCTGTCCTCCCGCTCCCTTCCCTCTATCCTTACTAAGTTTACCCATGCCCCCTAACCCTGATTTTGCTGACCCTACTCCTGATCCTGACCCTAATCCTGAGATTCTTTAATAAACTGTGTTCTTCTTTACCTTTATTTCTTTCTTGTTCTCTGTTACTGTCCTTTCTCTTTGATAATGTCTATTCTTCAGTGGAATATTTGTGGATTTTATGCCAACTTCCATGAACTCCAACTTCTAATTACACTGTTTTCACCACTTTGTGTTTGTCTCCAGGAACCAATGCTTGGTGCTCGTCCTGGTCACTTTCGTGGTTATTGCTTTCTTTCTCCCCCCCCCCCCCCAGCTCTTGTTAGGGCCTGTAACTCTACTGCTCTTAATTCATTCTGATATTCCCTTCGACCTCCTACTTTTTCCGTCGCCTATCCATTGTTCTGCTGCCCGTGTTTTTGTGGATAAATGGTATACAGTCTGTTCCATTTATCTTCCCCCAAATGTCCCGCTTTCCCTTCCTGATCTTAAGCACCTCCTGGACTCCTTGCCAGAGCCGGTGCTCCTTTTGGGTGATTTCAACTGTCGACATACCCTCTGGGGTGATGTTCTGACAAACACCCGAGGCCGTCTTCTCGAACCATTCATCCTTGTTTCTTCTCTATCTCTTCTGAATTCTGGTGAGCCCACTCAAGTGGACTCTCGAACTCGCACCCTTTCCTGTCTTGATCTTTCTCTCTGCTCGTCGTCCCTTTACTTATATTTCAAGTGGCAGGTTCTTGATGACCTCCATAACAGTGATCATTTCCCCATCCTCGTTTCCTTTTTCTCTTTCCACCCTCCCCTCTCCTTCCCTAGGTGGCGGTTTGCCAATGCTGACTGGAGCCTATTCACCCTCCGTGCTACTCTCTCCGACCTCTCCTCTCTGCCTCTTCCTCGCGCCCTCCTTTTTTATGACTGTCTTCAACACTGCCCTTCGCTCTATTCCTCGCTCTTCCTCCCGAGGCACACGGAAGTGCGTTCCCTGGTGGAATGCGGACTGTGCTTGGGCTGTCCGCTGTAAGCGTGCAGCCTGGAAGAAACACCGCCGCCGGCAGATGGCTGATTCTTTTATTTTGTTTCAGAAGGCAAGTGCGGTGGCTTGTAGGACCATCCGTGCAGTTAAACGTGAGAGTTGGAAATCTTATGTTTCCATCATTACGCCCGATTCTCCTCTGCCGCAGATCTAGAAGAAGATCTGCAAGATTGCGGGCAAGTTCGTTCCAGATGTCTCGCCGGTTCTCCACCTCCGTGGAACTCTTGTGGCGGATCCAGTGATGGTCACGACTGAACTGGGTTCCCACTTTTCTTCTGTTAGCTCTGGTTCTCATCTTCCTCAATCCTTCCTTCTTCGTAAGTCTGTTCTTGAATCTTATCCTTTAGATTTCCACTCATCTCCGCCATCCCTATAACGATCCTTTCTCTCTTTCTGAACTTCAGTCTGCCCTGGCCCTCTGTGGATCTACGGCAGCGGGCTCAGGTGACGTTCATTATGAGATGCTTCGTCATGTCCCTCCGTGCACGTCTCGGTATTTACCGAGTCTGTATAACCAGGTCTGGGAGTCATCGTCCGTCCCTGAGGACTGGCTGGATGCCGTTGTACTCCCTATTCGGAAACCAGGGTCTCTCGGTACATCCCCTACGGACTGCCACCCTATTGCTTTCACGAGTTGTGTCTGCAAGCTCTTTGAGTGTATGGTAAATGTCCGTCTGATGTGGTTCTTGGAACACTATCACCACCTCTCTCCTTCTCAATTTGGTTTTCACAAGTGCCACAGCACGACTGATATCCTGGTGAACTTGGAGGTCTATATTCGTACTGCTTTTGCTGCGAAGACCTCCTTTGTTGCTGTCCTTTTTGACCTGGAAAAGGCTTATGACACGACTTGGAGATATCATATTCTGTCCCAATTTCGTTCTTTTGGCCTTCATGGTAATCTCCCTCTCTTCCTTCAAAGCTTTCTCTCTTGTCGTACCTTTCGAGTCAGGCTTGGTACTACTCTATCTGCCTCTTTTTTTCGGCAGTATGAAATTGTACCCCAAGGTAGTGTTCTGAGTACTACTCTTTTTCTGGTTGCCCTCAATGGTCTTCTTTCCTACCTTCCTTCTGGCATCTTCTCCGCTCTTTATGTTGACGATGTTACTCTTTGCTGTCGAGGTGATGATTCGCCTCTCCTTCAACGGTGGCTTCAACTTGCGATTGATGCCGTGTCATCTTGGGCCACCAATCATGGCTTCAAGTTCTCTACTACTAAGACTTGTACCATGACTTTTACTTGGAAGCGGGTCGTTCTTCTTCCCTCTGTCACTTTATGGTCGTCCCCTTGAGAACAAGGATTTCGCGAAGCTTTTGGGGTTATTCTTTGACACTCGTTTGTCATGGTCGCCCCCATATCTCTTACCTCCGTGTTGAATGCTCTAAGGCCCTTAACCTTCTTAAGGTTTTGTCCCATACTTCTTGGGGAGCAGATAGGCCCACGCTCCTCTATTTGCATTCCTCCCTCGTCCTGTCTAAACTCGATTATGGTTGCCCTGCATACTCTTCTGCTTCTCCTTCTACTCTTTGCCGTCTTGATCATTTGCACCATACTGGGTTGTGCCTCAGCTCTGGTGCTTTTCTTTCAACTCCTACCCTCAGCTAGTACGCTGACACTGGCTTCCTGTCTCTCCAGGACCGCCGTGATCGTTACTATCTTCGCTATCTTGCGCAGTCCTTACAACATCCTCACTCTCCCCTCTATCGTGCTTTGACTTTTACCCCTCCTGTAGTTCGTGTTCCTCTTCACCACCTCCCTCTTTCTGTCCGTTTGTCTGTTCGTATTATCAATGTTCCATCCTTGCCCACGTGGAGGGTCCCCCTTCCCAAATTTTGTACTTCTCTGACCCGCATCACTAAAGCTTTTACCCCTCCTACGATTCTGAAGCGCCTCTTCCTTGAGCACTTTTCTTCTCACTCCCACTCCGTTCCCATCTTCACCGATGGGTCTAAGTCTGCTGATGATGTGGGCTACTCTGTTGTTTTTCCTGACCACACTTATATGTGTCGCCTTCCTCCTGAGGCTAGCATCTTCACAGCAGAACTTTATGCTATTCTCTATGCTCTTCGTCTTCTGCTTTCCCAGTGTCAATCCTCCTTTGTGGTGATAGTTGACTCTCGTAGTGCCCTCATGGCTTTAGGAGTCCTTTAATCCGGTCCACCTGGTGGTCATCGAGGTTCAACATTGGCTGTTTCTTATCTCCAGTAAATTTAAATCGGTTGAGTTTTGCTGCGTTCCCTGCCATGTTGGTGTCTCTCTAAATGAGCGTGTGGATGCTGCTGCTAAGGAAGCTATCCGCACTTGTCCCATCTCCCTTAAAGGTATTCCCTTTTCCGACTTTTACCCAGTTATTCATGCCTCCATCCTTGCCCGCTGGCAGAGTTGTTGGTCTTCTGTTATTGGTAACAAACTGCGTACTCTTAAGAGTCGTGTGTCCCACTGGCCTTCCTCCTACCACCGTAACCGGTGGTGGGAAACGGTTCTGGCTAGGTTACGTATTGGCCATACCCGTTTAACTCACGGTTACTTAATGGAGCGCCGTCTTGCTCCTTATTGTCCAAATTGCATTGTCCCTCTTACGGTCATGCACATCCTTGTTGAATGTCCTGATTTCCGGGACGAACGTGTGTCTTGCTTTCCGACCATCCCTCGCGGTCAATTGTCCCTTGGTAGAATTCTCGGTAAATCAAATACTTTTAATATCGTTCTCCTTATGCGTTTCTGTTCTCATATTGGCATCCTTGGTAATATTTAGCGCCCTCTGATTATTTCGCACATTTGGTGGTGCTACATAGCCTTCCCGGTTTGGTGTCTTCTTTTGATAATTACTTACTTCGTCAAGAGGTGTCCTTCGTGTTAACTGTATATGCATTCTCTGCTTCAAACTTGTAGTAAATATGTCTTTTATGATATTAGAATTAGATTTATAATAGCAAGATATTATACCAGTAGTTATTAAGTAAATAAACACTGGTGAACATGAAATATGAGAGAAGGTGGCTGGTTGGAGCATTTACTATCACCAAATGCCCCTGTTCACCTAACTTTAAGTATAGCTAGGGGTGTACCTTTAGCTATACATACCCATTTTTAAATTATTTTGTTTGGATTTATTTTGAAATTAAATCTGGGTGATACATAAAAGTAAAATGTGTTGCACAAATTATGTTTGGTAAGAAGGGTTAAAACTTCGAAAACTTCTCTCATTGAATACTTAAACCTATAATTATGACTATGAACTACAGTACTAACATTACATAACAATATGAGATCTTAATGATCCATGGTTAACATTTATGATTTAATAAGGATAATACTGCTAATAATAATAATATTAGCTATAATTTAAAACCTTTATGGTGAAGTTTTTTACTGATTTTACTGATTTCTTTTTATTGACAAGCACTGTGTTTACTGTGTTTACACAGTAATTTGCTGCTACCCTATTCTATAGGAAAGATTACAGTGTAGATCATAAACTAGCTACAAGCTCATCCAACATTCCCACCTCAGGACGGCCAGTCATACATGGAATCAGGAGAGAAAAAGAAATGTAAGGCTGATCTATTCGCCACCACTGGCAAGATCTGGGTACAGAACAAGAATATCTTCCAATATTCCTGAATGTATGAAACAATTACAGAGCTCAAAGTTTCTCATACCATTTGGTCTGAAGTCACTGATAACAAGGCATTCACAGATATAGTGTTGGATAGCTGTCCTCTCAAGTAGGACTGAAAACAGAATCTGAAAACAGATTCTCTCTGATTGGCCAAACTAAAAGCCTAGTGACATCTAGCGAGACCTAAGTGAACTACTCAAAAATCTACGTAAATGTTTACTTTTCTGTATCGCCCTTTGGCGCGTTCTTAGCCAGTACTTAGGAACCTTCGTAGCAAACATACTTACGAAGAAATACATGGAGCTTCGTGAATCTAGGACCTGGAGCCTGAGTCTGGGGCCGAGTGCATGGACATGTCGATAATTTATTTGTCAGTGCTGGGTGTGTTAATATTTGATATATTGTCTGTAGTTTATAGCCTCCATGTAGACAATGTCGGCGTTTTCAGTCTTCATGCTCTCTATCGTATTGTTGTGGGTGAAGTTGATCTTTGGGGTGGTGTTGGTGTTGTGTTGTTGTTGGTGGTGGTGGTGGTAGTTGTGGTGGTAGTTGTGGTGGTGGTTGTGGTGTTGGTGGTGGTGGTGTTGGTGTTGCTGGTGGTGGTAGTTGTGGTGGTGGTGGTGGTAGTTGTGGTGGTGGTTGTGGTGGTGATGGTGTTGCTGGTGGTGGTGGTGGTGGCGTTGTTGGTGGTGGTAGTTGTGGTGGTGGTGGTGTTGCTGATGGTGGTAGTGGTGGTGGTGGTGGTGGTGGTAGTTGTGGTGGTGGTAGTGTTGGTGGTGGTGATGGTGGCGTTGTTGGTGGTGTTGGTGGTGGTGTTGTTGCTGGTGGTGGTGGTAGTGGTAGTTGTGGTGGTGGTAGTTGTAGTGTTGCTAGTGGTGGTGGTGGTGGTGTTGCTGGTGGTGGTGGTGGTGGCGGTGGTGCTACAGTTCTTGCACTGGTGTGTTTGCTGTGGATCCTTAAGTGGTTTTTGTATAATTGTGATTACAGTGCCGGGCTGACCAGATGTTTCTTTGGTCTGTTAAGTCATTTGTGTTGGCCGCTGGCATCCCCCATATACCCCTCACACCCTGGCTCAACTTGTCAACTTCCCTCTTGAACACTATAACTTTTAGTTCAGTGTATAGCTAATATTTTCTGGCAGGAAATTTAAAAGTCGTAGACGTGTGACGTTGAGAGTGTTCTCTCAGTACACACCGAGAAGGGGGCGCCTATTTGTCTGTGCAAGGTTGGGGTCACACTCTTGGGGCTAGCTTCACCAAACTTTGCAGGGAGAATGGTATGGGGTACAGGACAGACATAGGCTGGTTGAAGTCGGTCCTATTAGTCCTATTGAGAGAGAGGCGGCCCTAGTAGTTGGGCCCGCTGTCCACTTTGGGACCTGAAGGCCAGATCCCAAATTTGCACACTATAATAACAACGTGCTGGAGCGAAAGATAGGAAAGGAAATGCAGAATAGAACAGGGAGAAGTAGAGGTGCCATAAGCATAATCTGAGAACACTGAAACACCAGGGTCCACAGCTGTACAATACTCTTCCAGTAAGCATTATAAATATTACCGGAACAAAGGCGCAAGTTTTCACTATTCACTATCTGCATCATTGTACCCGGAATTATTTCAGTTCCTTGCGCATTGCAGTGGTAGAGTGTCACTGCCCAGTGGTGGAGGCGGGTGTTGCAGCAGTATATAGGGAAATAGTTGGGGTAGTTCAGGAATGATTCAGCAGCATGACAGTGAGCGCCTCGCCCATGTTGGCGCAGCTGCACTAGTGACTCACCCCCGTGGTGGTGTGCAGGTGTGTGCCACCCCCCCCCGTGGTGGTGTGCAGGTGTGTGCCACCCCCCAGTGGTGGTGTGCAGGTGTGTGCCACCCCCCCCGTGGTGGTGTGCAGGTGTGTGCCACCCCCCCCCCCTTGGTGGTGTGCAGGTGTGTGCCACCCCCCCCTTGGTGGTGTGCAGGTGTGTGCCACCCCCCCCGTGGTGGTGTGCAGGTGTGTGCCACCCCCCCCCTTGGTGGTGTGCAGGTGTGTGAAACCACCCCCCCCCCTCGTGGTGGTGTACAGGTGTGTGCCACCACCACCCCACCCCGTGGTGGTGTGCAGGTGTGTGCCACCCCCCCCCCCCGTGGTGGTGGTGTGCAGGTGTGTGCCACCCCCCCCCCCCGTGGTGGTGTGCAGGTGTGTGCCACCACCCCCCCGTGGTGGTGTGCAGGTGTGTTCCCCCCCCGTGGTGGTGTGCAGGTGTGTGCCACCCCCCCCGTGGTGGTGTGCAGGTGTGTGCCACCCCCCCCCCCGTGGTGGTGTGCAGGTGTGTGCCACCACCCCCCCCGTGGTGGTGTGCAGGTGTGTTCCCCCCCCCGTGGTGGTGTGCAGGTGTGTTCCCCCCCACCCCCGTGGTGGTGTGCAGGTGTGTGCCACCCCCCCCCCCGTGGTGGTGTGTGCCACCACCCCCCCGTGGTGGTGTGCAGGTGTGTTCCCCCCCCCCCCGTGGTGGTGTGCAGGTGTGTGCCACCCCCCCCATGGTGGTGTGCAGGTGTGTGCCACCACCCCCCCCCCGTGGTGGTGTGCAGGTGTGTTCCCCCCCCCCGTGGTGGTGTGCAGGTGTGTTCCCCCCCCCCTGGTGGTGTGCAGGTGTGTGCCACCCCCCCCCCCGTGGTGGTGTGCAGGTGTGTTCCCCCCCCCGTGGTGGTGTGCAGGTGTGTGCCACCACCCCCCCCGTGGTGGTGTGCAGGTGTGTTCCCCCCCCCCCGTGGTGGTGTGCAGGTGTGTGCCACCCCCCGTGGTGGTGTGCAGGTGTGTGCCACCCCCCGTGGTGGTGTGCAGGTGTGTGCCACCCCCCGTGGTGGTGTGCAGGTGTGTGCCACCACCCCCCCCGTGGTGGTGTGCAGGTGTGTTCCCCCCCCCCGTGGTGGTGTGCAGGTGTGTTCCCCCCCCGTGGTGGTGTGCAGGTGTGTGCCACCCCCACCCGTGGTGGTGTGCAGGTGTGTGCCACCACCCCCCCCCCCCGTGGTGGTGTGCAGGTGTGTTCCCCCCCCCCCCGTGGTGGTGTGCAGGGTGTTCCCCCCCCCGTGGTGGTGTGCAGGTGTGTTCCCCCCCCGTGGTGGTGTGCAGGTGTGTGCCACCACCCCCCTTACCCTCAACACTACCCCCCCTCCCTACCTACCTACACCCCTACCCACACCCCTACCTACAGTCCTACCTACACTCCTACCTACATCCTCTCTACACCCTACCTACACTCCTACCTACACCCTACCTAAACTACCTACACTCCTACCTACACCCTACCTACACCCCTACCTACACCCTACCTACACCCTACCTACACCCTACCTACACCCTACCTACACCCTCTACCTACACCCCTACCTACACCCTACCTACACCCCTACCTACACCCCTACCTACACCCTACCTACACCCCTACCTACACCCTACCTAAACTACCTACTCCCCTACCTAGACTCCTACCTACACCCCTACCTAGACTCCTACCTACACCCCTACCTAGACTCCTACCTACACCCCTACCTAGACTCCTACCTACACCCCTACCTAGACTCCTACCTACACCCCTACCTAGACTCCTACCTACACCCCTACCTACACCCTACCTAAACTACCTACACCCTACCTACACCCCTACCTACACTCCTACCTACACCCTACCTAAACTCCTACCTACACCCCTACCTACACCCCTACCTACACTCCTACCTACACCCTACCTACACTCCTACCTACACCCTACCTACACTCCTACCTACACCCTACCTACACTCCTACCTACACCCTACCTAGACTCCTACCTACACCCTACCTACACTCCTACCTACACCCTACCTAGACTCCTACCTACACCCCTACCTACACCCCTACCTACACTCCTACCTACACCCTACCTAAACTCCTACCTACACCCTACCTACACCCCTACCTACACCCTACCTAAACTCCTACCTACACCCTACCTACACCCCTACCTGCACCCTACCTACACCCTACCTACACCCTACCTAAACTACCTACACCCTACCTACACCCCTACCTACACCCTTACATACACCCCAACCTGCACCCTACCTACACCCCTACCTACACCCTACCTACACTCCTACCTACACCCCTACCTATACTCCTACCTACACCCCTACCTATACTCCTTCCTACACTCCTACTTACACTCCTACCTACACACTACATACACACTACCTACACACCACTGATAAACTACCTACATACTATCTATACACTACCTATAGGTAGCAAATTCTAGGACGCAGACCGTGCGCGACCACCTGGACAGGTGTGTCAGCTGTGGCACACCTGTCCAGGTGGTGCAGAGCGATCGTCTCAGCATGGTGAGAGGTGCCCCACTCGCACGCTCTACGGCCTAGTGTGTTTAATGGGGTGTGTGGTTAGGATAGGGTGAGCATGTGAACAGGTGTAGCAGGTGTGGTGCACGTGTGCAGGAGGTTCCGCGTGATATATGTTGCCCCGTTCGCATGGGGTAGTGCTAGTAAAGGTGAGATAAGTGCTGAAAGTGTATGTTTGCAAGTGTGGATTCGCAACCCGTGTGTGTGGTGTCAACCACTCGTGTAGCGTCAGTCGTGGGTGTAGTTCAAGTTCAAGTATGTTTATTGAGACAAGAAAGAAATACATCTCAAAGGGATACAGTAGCTTAGGCTATTTCTACCCCCGCCCC
>NC_091150.1:47350375-47355375 GCF_040958095.1 Procambarus clarkii | reverse complement strand
TGACTCATCTGAGTTTCCAGCTTCCATCCATGTCCTCTCGTTCTGTTAGTATTGCGTGTGAACATTTCATCTATCTCCACTTTGTCAATTCCCCTGAGTATTTTATATGTTCCTATCATATCCCCTCTCTCCCTTCTTTTTTCTAGTGTCGTAAGGTTCAGTTCTTTCAGGCGCTCTTCATATCCCATCCCTCGTAACTCTGGGACAAGCCTCGTCGCAAACGTCTGAACTTTTTCCAGTTTCTTTATGTGTTTTTTTCAGGTGGGGGCTCCATGATGGTGCGGCATACTCTAAGACTGGTCTCACGTAGGCAGTGTAAAGCGCCCTAAAAGCCTCCTCACTTAGGTTTCTGAATGAAGTTCTCACTTACGCCAGTGTAGAGTACGCTGCTGTCGTTATCCTATTTATATGTGCCTCAGGAGTTAGGTTAAGTGTTACGTCCACTCCCAGGTCTCTTTCTCGAAGAGTGTGTGTGTGTGTGTGCGTGTGCGTGCGTGCGTGCGTGTGCGTGCGTGTACGCGTGTGGGTGAAGGCGTGCAAGATTGGACATAGATAATGAAATACTCTAGAAACATTAAGTAAGCAGGAAGGTATTATGAGGCCAACATTGGCCTGAGACTGACGGTGTGTACACTCGCGCCTCCTCCTCCTCCTCTCTCACTCATGACGTCATCTTCAACGGAAGTCAACACAGATTCCAGGGTTCACCCACCTTCTCCTGCACTCTCCACACCTTGCACTCTCCATACCTTGCACTCTCCTCCTGCACTCTCCACACCTTGTACTCTCCTCCTGCACTCTCCACACCTTGCACTCTCCTCCTGCACTCTCCACACCTTGTACTCTCCTCCTGCACTCTCCACACCTTGTACTCTCCTCCTGCACTCTCCACACCTTGTACTCTCCTCCTGCACTCTCCACACCTTGCACTCTCCTCCTGCACTCTCCACACCTTGCACTCTCCACACCTTGCACTCTCCTCCTGCACTCTCCACACCTTGCACTCTCCTCCTGCACTCTCCACACCTTGTACTCTCCTCCTGCACTCTCCACACCTTGTACTCTCCTCCTGCACTCTCCACACCTTGCACTCTCCTCCTGCACTCTCCACACCTTGTACTCTCCTCCTGCACTCTCCTCCTGCACTCTCCACACCTTGCACTCTCCTCCTGCACTCTCCACACCTTGCACTCTCCACACCTTGCACTCTCCTCCTGCACTCTCCACACCTTGCACTCTCCACACCTTGCACTCTCCACACCTTGCACTCTCCACACCTTGTACTCTCCTCCTGCACTCTCCACACCTTGCACTCTCCTCCTGCACTCTCCTCCTGCACTCTCCACACCTTGTACTCTCCTCCTGCACTCTCCACACCTTGCACTCTCCTCCTGCACTCTCCACACCTTGCACTCTCCTCCTGCACTCTCCACACCTTGCACTCTCCTCCTGCACTCTCCACACCTTGCACTCTCCTCCTGCACTCTCCACACCTTGCACTCTCCACACCTTGCACTCTCCTCCTGCACTCTCCACACCTTGCACTCTCCTCCTGCACTCTCCACACCTTGCACTCTCCTCCTGCACTCTCCACACCTTGCACTCTCCTCCTGCACTCTCCACACCTTGCACTCTCCACACCTTGCACTCTCCTCCTGCACTCTCCACACCTTGCACTCTCCTCCTGCACTCTCCACACCTTGCACTCTCCACACCTTGCACTCTCCACACCTTGCACTCTCCTCCTGCACTCTCCACACCTTGCACTCTCCACACCTTGCACTCTCCACACCTTGCACTCTCCTCCTGCACTCTCCACACCTTGCACTCTCCACACCTTGCACTCTCCACACCTTGCACTCTCCTCCTGCACTCTCCACACCTTGCACTCTCCACACCTTGCACTCTCCACACCTTGCACTCTCCTCCTGCACTCTCCACACCTTGTACTCTCCTCCTGCACTCTCCTCCTGCACTCTCCACACCTTGTACTCTCCTCCTGTACTCTCCACACCTTGCACTCTCCTCCTGCACTCTCCACACCTTGCACTCTCCTCCTACACTCTCCATACCTTGCACTCTCCTCCTGCACTCTCCACACCTTGCACTCTCCTCCTACACTCTCCACACCTTGCACTCTCCTCCTGCACTCTCCACACCTTGTACTCTCCTCCTGCACTCTCCACACCTTGCACTCTCCTCCTGCACTCTCCACACCTTGTACTCTCCTCCTGCACTCTCCACACCTTGCACTCTCCTCCTGCACTCTCCACACCTTGCACTCTCCTCCTGCACTCTCCACACCTTGCACTCTCCACACCTTGCACTCTCCTCCTGCACTCTCCACACCTTGTACTCTCCTCCTGCACTCTCCACACCTTGCACTCTCCTCCTGCACTCTCCACACCTTGTACTCTCTTCCTGCACTCTCCACACCTTGCACTCTCCTCCTGCACTCTCCACACCTTACACTCTCCTCCTGCACTCTCCACACCTTGCACTCTCCTCCTACACTCTCCATACCTTGCACTCTCCTCCTGCACTCTCCACACCTTGCACTCTCCTCCTACACTCTCCACACCTTGTACTGTCTCCCCCTGCACTCTCCACACCTTGTACTCTCCTCCTACACTCTCCACACCTTGCACTCTCCTCCTACACTCTCCATACCTTGCACTCTCCTCCTACACTCTCCATACCTTGTACCCTGTCTCCCCCTGCACTCTCCACACCTTGTACTCTCCTCCTACACTCTCCACACCTTGTACTCTCCTCCTACACTCTCCACACCTTGCACTCTCCTCCTACACTCTCCATACCTTGCACTCTCCTCCTACACTCTCCATACCTTGTACCCTGTCTCCCCCTGCACTCTCCACACCTTGCACTCTCCTCCTACACTCTCCACACCTTGTACTCTGCCTCCCCCTGCACTCTCCACACCTTGTACTCTCCTCCTACACTCTCCACACCTTGCACTCTCCTTCTACACTCTCCATACCTTGTACTCTGTCTCCCCCTGCACTCTCCACACCTTGTACTCTGTCTCCCCCTGCACTCTCCACACCTTGTACTCTCCCTCTGCACTCTCCACACCTTGTACTCTGTCTCCCCCTGCACTCTCCACACCTTGCACTCTGTCTCCCCCTGCACTCTCCACACCTTGTACTCTGTCTCCCCCTGCACTCTCCACACCTTGCACTCTGTCTCCCCCTGCACTCTCCACACCTTGTACTCTGTCTCCCCCTGCACTCTCCACACCTTGTACTCTGTCTCCCCCTGCACTCTCCACACCTTGTATTCTGTCTTCTCCTGACAGAGTGTTTTAATATATGGTACACGTGTTATATACCAACTATATAGATGCTACACCACAGGTAAAAACATGCTTTTTTGAAAAACAGCGCCATCTGTTGCACGTAATAGCAACACACTCTATACTAAATATGTTACGATTCCATTTCAGTGTTTCCGATTGCACTGATAAACTGAATTTTCATAGATTTTGATATATTTTCATTTTGATTTAATTATTTTGTGTGACATTGTGTTGAAATTTAGCTGTGTGTTTACCATACCGTTCATTCTGTGAGTATAGTTTATTTTCTGATTTTTTCATTTTTTTCATTTCGTTTTTTTAAACTGTTTTTCTTATATTTCAGTGATGGGAACATCAGATCATTTGGGAATGCATCGAATGAGGGAGTAGGGAATGATGGGGAGGACCTGGGGAACGGGAGTGGGGAATGGTGGGGAGGGCGAGGGGACAGGGGAGTTGGGGATGGTGGGGAGAACAAGGGGACGGGGGAGTGGGGGATGATGGGGAGGACGATGGGACGGTGAAGTGGGGAATAGTAGGGAAGACTGGGAGACAGGGGAAGGTTGCTGTGGCTCAGCAACGCACATGCGTTGCTGAGCCACAGTAACGCGTGGCCGGGTACAGCTAGTATTTATTAAAAATACTACACATCTCTTCATCATTATCAGTTATCTGACCTGTCTCAGAATTTAATGGACCTATCCTTTCCCTAGAGGCTGTAAGGAGTAGGGGGGCAGGTATTGAGGGCAGGTGTAGGGGGCAGGTGTAGGGGGCAGGTGTAGGGGTTGAGGGGGTCTATCCTCCACAGGACCATAAGAGTCACGCCGGAACAGCTCCACAGGACCACATTACGTCACCACCTCAACGCTCTATAATGGCTTTGTTTATTATATTATATGAGTGGCAGTGTTGCCAGCCAGGGTGGTGGCTTCTGCCTCGGCACTGTTGCCAGCCAGGAGGGGGTGACCTCAGCGCTGGCAGTGTTGCCAGCCAGGGAGACCTGGCTCTTAATGTCTGTTTTATCAGGAATTTCAAAATCTGTCACGTAAGGTTTTATTTAGCTTAGGGAAATATTAAAAAAAAAACACTGTCGACATCACGTTTAAAAATTTTCAGTTGGATTTCACAGACGTTTATGTTATCAAACATAAGGTTTTAACAGATCCCTCTAACTTGGTGAGCATGTCATTTAACTGAAAAATCTGTATAAATCCTCACTGTAAATCCACACAACGTCAGACAAACTTGACGACTGTGTGGATTACATTCATTAAAAAGCAGACGAATTTCATCCATACACTTAACAATTTGTAAAAGTACACACCCTGTACGAAGCCAACGAGCTTCGTACAGGACGGAACACCGACTTCACCTCGCTCAAGTAATTCCGAATTTGTCTTATTCTGAAGCATTCACATCAATATAATTAACTATCGTACTTACAATTTTTATTTCAAGTTCCCGAAGGTCAACTTTTGGGCACAAGGCAGCCTCGTATACCATACAGTTAAAGCCTACCAGTGCACGCTCACCATATATGTTATCCACACATTTACAACACCTGCTCCTTTACCGGCCATGCGGGGTGCTGCACCTCAAGTCATTACACCAACTATTTCTGACCTGCTGGTGAGGCTATTTGTTTAGTGGTGCCTTGGGTATTTCCGCCCGTATCTTCTGG